>NC_081433.1:25705432-26005432 GCF_949786415.1 Peromyscus eremicus
AAGACCAGCTGTAAGTCTGGGCAGCACCACTCCATGGGTTGAGGTCCTGGGCTGAATGAAAGGGAGAGAGCAAATCCAATACCAGCCTTCGTGGCTCTTTGCTTCCTGTCTGTGGGCACAATGTCACCAGGCATCCCCAGATCCTGGTACCAGAATGGACTGCATCTCCTCTAGCTCCAGGTCGGAATAAACTCTCTTCCTCAGGCTCCTTCATGTCAGGTGTTCGGTCACAGCAGCAAAACATTAACTCATACAGCCACCACTGCTGGACGCCAAACTAAAGTAACAGCTAAGAGAGGAGTCTGCTGCTAGATTAAAGACGCACGGCTTTTGAGCTGGTGTTTTGAAATTTCCCAGTAGACAATGTTTTATGCCTTTGATGACAAAAGCCTGACAATTGTCATGTGTTTGGTCCCATCTTAAGTGTTCTAATGCGTAGTTCATGTAATCGACACCTGAGCCTCAGTGTTTCCCTCACCTGATACCTAAAGAAGGAACCTGTTTGACTCTGTGTGTAGGATTTTTGTTTATTTTTAAATTAAAGCGCTTGTTTTTCTAAAATATTTTTACTATATTTTATTTATTTTATTGTGGGGGTGGGGTGGGGTGGTACATGTGCCCGTGTGTGTGTGTGTGTGTGTGTGTGTGTGTGTGTGTCTGTGTGTGTGTCTGTGTGTGTGTCTGTGTGTATGCATGCTTGCGTGTGTGCACGTTCAGGTCAGAGAACATTTTACAGGAGTCAGTATGTTCTTTCCACCATGTGGATTCAGGGGATTCAGGTCATCAGGCTTGGTGGCAGGGCCACCGCTCACCACTGAGCTATGTTGCTGGCTCTGTTTTGTTTTGTTTTGTTTTGTTTTGTTTTTTTCTCCCTAGACAGGCTCTCTCAATTATGTATCCTTGGCTGTGCTGGTCACTATGTAGACCAAGCTGGCTTTGAACTCCCAAAGATCCACCTGCCTCTGCCTCCTGAGTGCTGAGATTAAAGGCGTGTACCTTTTATTTATCTATCTATCTATCTATCTATCTATCTATCTATCTATCTATCTATCTATCTATCTATTAAATGTGAGGCAGGGTCTTTTATTTATTTGTTTATTTATTTTTTTAAGTTAAACTGTTTGGCCTAATGGCTCAGGCTTCTACTTATCTAGTTTTTACATCTTAAATTAACCCACTTCTATAAATCTATCCTTGCCACATGGCTCGTGGCTTACCAGTATCTTACATGTTGATACTCATGGCGGCTGGTAGCATCTCTTGACTCAGCCTTCCTGTTCCCAGAATTCTTTTCTCTGCTTGTCCCGCCTATACTTCCCAGGCAGGGTCTTACTACCTAGCCTACCAGTGCACACCATCATACCTGATTGGTATGTAGGCACTTTCAAATGCTCAGTCCACTTGGTGAGCCCCAGAGCTCCGGCCTCAGGGTTTGTGTTTCACACGCCTCCTGCCTCCTCCGGTCTTGTAGGTGAAGGGACCATATGACATCACAGTGTGCTGTAGCACAGCGCGGGCAGCCCTGTCTGGCCACCAGGTCTGTGAGGCTTGGTTTATATTTCGTACTGAGAAAGCGAAGACAGATACAGCTGTGAACTCACCAGCATTCCAAGCAGGGCAGGATCTGCTGTGGTGTCAACTTCTCAAGCATCTTTTTTCTTGCGCGATAACGGAGGTTCTTCCGTGGGAGCTGTGGGCAGTGGGCCGCACAAACACTGCGTGTTTTCATCTCATTGTCGCGAGCCCACTTTTTATGTTAAACAAACTTTACACTTAATTAAAACTGCTTGTTATATTTTGTCTGTGTATGTTCACACAAACAAATGCCATGACGTACATGTGGAGTTCTGGCCCTCTACCATACCGGTCCCGGGAATCAAACTTGGGTCTTCAGGCTTGGCGGCGGGAGTCTTTCCCTGCTCAGCCAGCTCACTGGCCCTAACCTTAGGTGTTAGAAATGATAGTTCATTTTTAAATTCCTGAGCATCATTTTTTAAATTATAAAGTAACAGTTTAATGCTGTTGTATGCTACACTAGTTTTTTTTTTTTTTTTTTAATAAGGTAATTTGTTTCTGGCATATTTCTCTGAAATAAATGTGTGTGCATGTAAAATAATTACTGGAAACATCAAAGATCATATTTTTAAATAAAAATTTTATTCTCTAAGTATTATTATTTATTTTTTAAGTTTCATGTATGTGTATTGTATTTACATAATTTCTCCCCTTCTCCTTACTTCATCTCTGATTATGTTTCTCTGCTTTTGTCCAAATTCGTGGCCTCTTTTCCTTTAAATATATATTTATATATGTGTATATTTGCATGTGTACATGCAAACAAATAAATATATAGGCACAACCTGCTGGATATGTTTAGTTGCTCACATGTATGTATTTTTAGTGCTAACCAGGTGGTATTGAATAATCAGTTGGGGGCTTCTTCCTGAGGAAGAATGATTCCTCTCTCCCAGCAGTCATTAGTGGCCCGTAGATCTTCATCTAGGGGTAGGACCTTGTGAGACTTTTTCCCCATCTGTGTTGCCATGTCAACTGGTGCTATTGATGCTTATTACATGTCTAAAGAAACCTAACCCCAAATTTTGAATCAACTTTAGATACAATTAGAATAAACTATATATCCTAATTTAACGTGTGGGAAGTCTTGCTAAGATCTATCTTGTTAGCTGGGCAGTGGAGGCCTTTAATCCCAGCACTCGGGAGGCAGAGGCAGATGAATCTCTGTTAGTTCAAGGCCAGCCTGGTCTACAGAGTGAGTTCCAGGATAGGCTCCAAAGCTACACAGAGAAACCCTGTCTTGAAAAAAAACCAGAGAGAGAGAGAGAGAGAGAGAGAGAGAGAGAGAGAGAGAGAGAGGGAGAGAGAGAGAGAGAGAGAGAGAGAGAGAGAGAGAGAGAGAGAGAGAGATCTTGTTTTGGTAACTTAAATTTTTTTTTTTTTTTAAAGATTTAAGTATAGCTCCATCTACTTCACACCTTAGCAATTTCAACAGAAAATGGAATGTTTTCCTCACAGTGTAGTGGACAAAAGACTTGCCTTACAGACGAGCCTGGCAAGGTCAAGTTCCTTTTAAAGATTTATTTTTATTCATGTGTGTATGTATGTGTTTGTATGAATGTGTGCCATCTGTGTGTGGGTGCCCAGTGTCAGACCTCCTGGAGTTACAGTTGCCGTGGGTACTGGGAATTGAACTTGGGTCCTCTAGAAGAGTAAGAAGCACCCTTCAGTGCTTCCTATTTGGACTTGCAAATGTCCCTGCTTTGGTTCATCTCATCAACATTGCTGTTGTACAAGGAACAGCAGAAAAGACCAACTTATCCTATTTTTTAATTACACATTAAAAAATTATAGTTCCTGGGAAAGTAGTCTTTTAACCGCAACTGACCAATGACAGTGAAAAATGTATTTGTTGTAGGATGCTGTGGTCCTTTCCTCAAACCATAGATTGTTTGTAGGAGAAATTGACTTTGCTTACTTAAGCTATGTATGAACTTCCAGTCCTATGTTAATTAACCCGCTGCTCTCATAAACAAATCTTCCAGCTTTGTGTTAATTGACTCTGCATGAGATATAGCGCTCTTGTTAGTTAGAAAGGAGCAATTCTAATCTGCTTTCCTCCCCGTAGGCCGGCTTGAATATATAGACTGCAGACTTTGGCCAGAACACACTGCAAAGTTTTTCTTCTACAAAATTCCCCAAGTCAAGGAGAGCTGACCTCTCAGACCACAGCTCCTGCTTTATATGCAGTGGCTGCAATGCACTTATGCCAACATTTACAAACATACCACATTGTAATTATTCTGGACTGTCTTATCGTTATATCCCAAGTGGACTTAGTTCTGCAATGCATATTATTATCGCATTGTGATCTTTCTTTCTGCCAATTATTTTGTATTCTGGTGAATTGACCTGACCAAAGAGAACTCCTAAAGGTGTGTGAGTGAAGGTGCTAGACCACGAAGGACAAATGAGACCTCCACGGCAGGTGTTCAAGTGCAGGACGCCTGGGGTTTACTCGAGGACATCACTGAAGAAGCAGAGGGTACAGTTCAGTAGGAAGCTGGGATTTGTGGATGTCCTTTGACATTTTGACTGACAGGCAACATAGAAGTGACTGCAGCCTGGGAATGATTGGCGGTACCTGGAAGGGTGAAGGTCAGAGAGATTTTTGACTGTAAGGGATTCGGTTGTTAAAAGCCAGTGCACAATTCCAGGGACACACATTTACCTGGGAGAAGCTCAAAGAACCCACTAGAGTCTCTTCCAATTCTCAGGAAATGACCGTCCACTTCGACCACCTGATACCCCGCCAAGCGAAAACGTATTTATATCACCGTGTGTGGAGACAATGTTGAAAATTACAGATCTTCATCCTTTCTCCACCTCCATCCTCCACAGGCATCCACCCTTAGCATCCCAGGAAACATTAATACAAGTATCTGGATATAGGCATATATAAGCAGTAGCAAGATTCAGGCCCTATATTGGGATGGCAGGAAATATAGTTAACGTTTTTTATAAGATAAACTGATTCTGTGTTTTTAAAGCTGTCCCAGGCAAGCCCAACCTTGAGCATAGCCATTTCCGAGTTTACCCTGGCCTTTTCTCTGCGTGCTCCCCACCCCCAGGAATTGTTTGCTTCTTCCTGTTCCATAGTAGATGGTCTGCAGGGGAAATCTGCTCTTCCCCAGGCCACTGGCTTGGCTGTCTCTGCTCTTCTGATTCTATGCAATGTAGCACCCCACCTGGTGTTCCTCTTCCTGCAGTGAGGCCCAGGCCTTCTTTACACTCAGACACATGATCCACCCTCTCTTGGTGCATGGGAAGGCAGTGGTGGTGTCCCAGGTCTCTTCTTTGGGTAGCGCTTAATTCATTTTGCCGTTTAAGAATCACAGGATCTGTCTTAGTTAGGGTTTCTATTGCTGTGAAGAGACACTGTAGCCATGGAAACTCTTATAAAGGAAAATATTTAATTGGGGCTGGCTTACAGTTTCAGAGGTTTAGTCCATTGTCATCATGGCAGGTCATGGGAGTGTGCAGGCAGACGTGGTGCTGGAGAAGGAGCTGAGAATTCTACACTTGGATCTGCTGGCATCAGGGAGAGACTGACTTGAGCTTCTGAGACTTCAAAGCCCACCCCCACAGTGACACACTTCCTCCAGCAAGGCCACACCTCCAAATAGTGCTATTCCCTACGGGCAAAGCATTCAAACACATGAGTCTATGGGGGCCATTCCTATTTAAACCACCACAGGATCCTTCCTTGAGTATCAGAGCAAGCGAAACTGGGTTGGCTGAGCAGATAGTCCTCCAGAACTTTGGTTTGTGGCATAAATGATGTTCACGTCCAAAGCTGGCTTCTTACAACTCAAAACCTCCAGCTTTTGACCTTCACAAAGCTGTTATGCCAGGAGTCCCCAGGATGTATTGAAAAACCCAAAGCCACAGGGGTTGGGGAAGACAGCTCAGTTGTTTAGAGCATGCACTGCTTTTGCAGGGGAGGAGAGTTTGGTTTTGAGCATCTGTGCTGGATGGCTCACGACCACCTGCAACTCCAGATCCAGGGATGTGGTGCCCTCTTCTGACTTCTATGGGTACCACATGCATTTGCACAGATCCAGTCACCTATGGATACCCATAATTAAATATAAAATGAAAAGATATTAAAAAAAAACCCTCAAATCCAGGTATTTCTGTCTTTGTTCTACGACTTGTATGTCTGAGGTAGTTGTTTTAGAAAATTCTGTTGCCTGAGTGTTGGATGGGATACTAGAGGCATGTATCATAATTAAACATGTTTTTCCTTTACCAAAACTCTTATGGGATCAGTAGTCCCCTTCTGCATCTTGAATGATCTTTTAAATTTTTTTTCTTTAATTGTGTATTTTGGAGTTTTTTTTTAATACCACTATGTGTGGATTAAACTTATTCTTTTGAACATTTTCTTGCAATTATTTTGTAGAGTATCATATTTATTCAAAGGGCATTTTCTTATAGCTGCTTTGTTTGTTTGTTAGTACAAAGAGTGCTTCCCTAGGCCGTGGTTAACCACACCTCTTTCCTAAGGAGATTTGAACCCATACCATGGGTTCATTTCTCTTCTTCCATTGAGACCGGTGGTTGAAAAGGGGGTTTTCACTGCTGCAGGAGAGAGCTATGTGGCAAAAAGGATGCCTTCTGGGGGCCCAAAGGTGGATTTGGATAGTTGTTAGCAACCCTAGGACCTCAGGCCATAGAACAAGCTGGAATAAATGGCATCTCCTCCTGTTACCAGACACTAAGTTTTGCTGAACTACCAATGAAACCTCCTAAGATGGCTAATTTTGATTGTCAACTTTATTGGGTCTGGAATCAACCAAGAGACACGCCTCTGGGTAGATCTGTGAGGTCATTTCCGGAAAGGTTGACACCTTCCCATGAGAGCCCAGATATAGTTTCCAGGAAGGGCAGTGCTTTGAACGCTTCTATTCCTGCTGTTGGTGTTCCCGCCAGTACCGTCCATCATTGACATTGGAATTCAGCTCCCCCAGCCTTCTGATGTGGACCCAAGGCCAGCAACTCTCCAGGAACCTTCCAGGATTTCAGCATCTATCACACCTGGACTGTGGGACAGCAGGTTTGTGCACCGAGTGGCAAGGTTTTCAGCTTCTCTAGTGTGCTGATGGCCGTTGTTGAATGTGAACACCCCAGGCTTTATCCTGTGAGCCAATCTAGGGGGTCCACTTTTACAGCATGTGTATACATTCTACTGGTCCTGTTCCTCTAGAGAACCATGCCAAATACACTTCTTGACCACCTACTGGCAGTCTTCTCTAAGATAGCCTCCTCTTCAGCCAAAAGTCAAGAGAACAACCTTCCTCTTCCTCTTCCTCTTCCTCTTCCTCTTCCTCTTCTTCTTCTTCTCCTCCTCCTCCTCCTCCTCCTCCTCCTCCTCCTCCTCCTCCTCTTCTTCTTCTTCTTAAGTTTTAAAACATTTTTCAAGCCAGATTTTCTCTGTGTAGCTCTGGCTGTTTTGGAACAGCTTTGTAGACCAGGTTGGCCCCAAACTCACAGAGATCTGCCTGCTTCTACCTCCCGAGTGCTGGGATTAAAGGCGTGCATCACCATCTTCTTCTTTTTTAGATATATTTAATATATATTCAGTGTTCTGCCTGTATGTGTCCCTGCAGGCCAGAAGAGGGCACCAGATCTCATCACAGGTGGTTGTGAGCCACCATGTGGTTGCTGAGAATTGAACTCAGGACCCCTGGAAGAGCAGTCAGTGATCTTAACTGCTGAGCCATCTCTCCAGCCCCATCACCTTGTTCTTAAGCATGCCTCTGGCAGGGATTCTTTTACTTTACCCAGATAAGAATCATGGGTCAGCAAGGAGAAGCTTTTATGGAGCTGGCAATCTTGGGCCTTTCACTGTCCAAGGCCTAGGGGCTTGGCAGGCAGATCCGGGGGTTTTTAGCTCCAAACCTTGATTTCGAGAGACCGTATTGCTCCAGGCTTTAGAAGCCAGGAACATATGGCGCTCAGGTTGGAGGCTTGTCGGTGCGTCTGATACTTGGCAGCTAGTGCAACCCTCAGCTTCAGCCCACAGTGAGTGATGGCAGGAAACAGGACCAGGCAGTGCTCGCTAGGGTTGCGGTTCTCACACAGGCCTCAGGTGCTGGGATTTCCGGCCCCACGGTGACAAGTGGTACACTCTCTAGCCTAGCGTGTTGAGACCCTGAGCTCTTAAGTGGCCTTAAGGTCTGAAAGCCTTCCAGCTACTGGGGACCACTGTCTCTTGTCTTCAGCTCTTTGCAGCCTTCATTGTCTCTGGTCACCCATTTCTCTCCTAGCTGCTCTCTAGCACTCTTTACTACTGCTACGGCCTTGTTGATCCCTCCCTTGTCAATCATTATGCCCCCATCTCGGTCTGCCCTAGGGTGGAGGTATGAATCAGAGTGGACCCCATAGGCTCATGAATGCTTGGTCATCAGAGAGCGGCACTATTTGAAAGCATTAGGAGGTGTGGTCTTGTTGGAGGAAGTGTGTCACTGGGATTAGGCTTTGAGGTTTCGAAAGCCCACACTAGGCCCAGTCTCTCTCTCTCTCTCTCTCTCTCTCTCTCTCTCTCTCTCTCTCTCTCTCTCTCATGGATCAGGATGTAGCTCCAGGACTTGCCTGCATGCCACCATGCTCCCCAGCATGATCATGGACTAAACCTCTGAAACTGTAAGCAAGCTGCTAATTAAATGTTATCTTCCCTGAGAGTTGCCTAGTGTCTCTTCCCAGCCACAGAACCATAACTAAGTGACTAAGTAACTAAGTAACAGTGACTAAGACACCTTGTAATGATGACAATGAAAACCAAGTAAGAAAAGACCACTTGAGAGGAGCCTTTTATTGAGTGTCATGTGGCTATACAGGATAGAACAAAAAGTGTCTTCTTGTGAGCCAACTAGCCCAAGAATATAGTAAGAAAGGGGGTGTGGTAAGAAGGTCCGCACCCATCATGGAAGTCCTTCAGCAAGAAGAGGCTGTGTTTGGACCATTCACAAGACTTCTGCTAGGGAGCACAAGGGACGTGCTTCTTCCTTGGCCTAGGTGGGAATGACTGCAGACTCATGCACACATTATCGAGCTGGTGATGGCAAGATGTCCTGTCCTGTGGCTAAGGCAGCCTTCAGGAGCCAGAGTTGTGCTTTTGCATCAAACAGCTATAGTTTCTGTACCGCTTCCTCAAGGTGTCTGTGAAGTGTTCAGAGCAGCTAGCATGGGCATGGAGGCGGTCCAGCTGGCTGTGTGGCTGCTAATCCTTTATTCCAGGCAGTCAAGGCACCAGGGTGGGGTCTACCAGGTGTCAAATTCCCAAATCTTATTATTATTATTTTTAGAGGAAAAGTGTCCATTAAAAAGAAACACTTACAATAAAGATCTATCACCAACAGTGGTTTAACAGTGCTTATAAGTGTCCTAAGAATGCTTATCTCCTTCCTGCCTGCCCTGGAGAGGTGGACCTGCTAACAGATCTCACTGTTACTGTTCTATGTAGGATCTGTGAGTGATTCCATGAGGACTTTGGTGGAAAAAAAATTCAATCTGAATACATAGCAGATGCCCTTAATACCAAGCACACGTAGGTACAGCAGACAATTACAGATTTCAGTGGATAATTTTGTGTTCCCAGAAAGAGATTTGCAACTGGAACAAGACATAGAAGATTTAAAGATAAAAATTCCTTCAAAAACACTCCCGTACTACAATGCTGACATTTTGGATATGTCTAGCACTATTTGTAGCAAATAGGAGAAAATGTCACTCATGTTGGAAAATATATTTTTTTATTCAAAATTTTTAAATAGAGTAAGTGTGATATCATACAACCATAGTCCCAGCATTTAGGCAGCTGAGGCAGGAGGATTGAGGCCAGCCTAGGTTATATTACATTGTGTGTTCAAGGCCAGACTGGACGAGACAGTTAGATCTTGTCTCAGAATAATTATGTATGTATTCATACATGTGTATCGTAAATATTTAAATCCAATAATGTATTTTGTACATATGCAAACACATATATAAATGTCTACTGACATATGAGTGTGTACGTAAATGTCTATTGGATGTGTACTCTTTAAGAGACCCTGTATTAGCCCTTTTGGACATTTATGCTATGCCCTCCTGCTAGTGTCCCAAAGATAACACTAACACTGCCTTTCTTCTTAGTATGGCATTGCCCAAACTCTCCTCCAAGCTGCTCTTGACACGAGCCACACACCACTGGGCCTGAGTCAGGAGGGGACAAAGGGTGCAGTAAACTTTCCTGCATACCGACATCATTGTCCCATCAGGGCTATGTGGGAATCATCTTCCTATAAGTCATGGTGATATATTCTGCTCCCAGTGACAGAAAAAAAAAATACTGACATGAGGGCCAGGGAGGACTTTCCAGAGAGGCTGGTGCGTGTCTAAGACTTGAGGAGTTGTGAGATGGCTCAGCTGGGAAAAAGCTCCTGCTACAAAATCCTGAGGACCTGAGTTCGATCCCTGGTAGCCACAGTAGGAGAGCATTGACTCCTGGAAATGTCCTTTGACCTCTCTATACGTGTGTACTTCCGATCCTCCCCCAACCACCTCTCCACCACCACCACCACCACCACCACCACCACCACCACCACCACCACCATCACCACCATCACCACCATCACCACCTCCTCCACCACCACCTCCTCCACCACCTCCACTATTTCCACATCCACCACCATCACCACCACTACCACCTCTACCACCACCTCCACCTCCTCCACCAATCTCTACATCCACCACCACCTCCACCTCCACCATCATCTCTACCTCCACCACCACCTCCACCACCTCCACATCCACCACCACCTCCTCCATGACCTCCACCATCTCCACCTCCACTTCCACCACCACCACCTCCTCCTCCTCCTCCTCCTCTTCCTCCTCCTCCTCCTCCTCCTCCTCCACCTCCACCACCTCCACCACCACCACCACCTCCACCTCCACCTCCACCTCCACCTCCACCTCCACCTCCACCACACCACCACCACCACCTCCACCACCACCAGCATAGTAGCTGACACATGATGTGTACTCCACAAACATTGCTGGTGATGCGTGTCTTCTCGTGGGGAGAGGAATTCACCCCTTCCTTCCTGTTAACTACTTTCGTAATGAGCCCAGAGGATCTTTCCAGAATAGCAGCTGGTGGTAGAGTGTCTCAAGGTTAAATTCAGTGCAGCTGTTTATCGAATGAATGAGCAAGAAGGATGGTTTTCCGTGAAAGCACAGCAGAACTCGGCTCACCAGCTTGTCTTCTTGACCTGTTTGGCTTCAGCATGATTGGTTACAGTAATTATCTAGAGTAGCTGAACTCTAATTCACTTAGGGACCCGGTGAGTAACAGGCTGAAATAAATATAGAGACTTCACTCTCCATTTCAGACCCCATCTAAGATCACTGACAAAGAGATTCTCTCCTCATGTTTGCGTCAAGTAGACCTGCCCCACCCCTGGGGCAATTTCTAGACTGACCTTCCCTTCCTACCAATTCCCAGGGGAAGGCGGTTGGACCCCCTTCAGCTTTCCAGCTCTCCAGATTTTCACTGAGTCTCAGCACAGTTGGAGGTGGTCCTCACTCCTGTGTTAGAAGTTTAGTAAAAGTGCAGGTTCTGGAGCAGGAGGATAACCTCTCCTCACAGATGCTGTGGGCTGTGGGCCACTACCAGACTCTATCATCTTCGATCTATATGTATTAGCTTGTTCAGCTGCTCTTACAAAGATGGCTTAAACACCAGATGTGCGTTTCCTCACAGTTCTAGAGGCTGAAAGCTCAAGAAGAAGGTGCTGGCCGTGCCGGTTTCTACAGGCCCAGTGCAATAGTGCCAGGTGGTCACTGGCTGGGACCTCTGAAGGTAGAAAATATTGGTTTAAATATTAAGGTAATTCCACGTAGTTAAAAGGGAGGTTTATTTTGTGGGGTAACTTACAAGTGAAGGGATAGGTTACAAGGTCTGGGAAAGGTGAAGCACAGTCCAGCGGTGTTCTCTGGAGAACTCTGCTCGGTCTACCTCCAGCGTCCAGCATCCAGGAACCAAGAGAGCCAGCCCATCCAGATCTCGGGTCTTCAAGGGTCCTCTCTCGGCTCTGACTTGTAGGCGTGACAGTTACCGAAGCCTCAGTGGGGGTGGAACTTCCAGGTCAAAGCTGGAATGGCTACCCACTACAAAAAAACAAAACAATCCTTTCTTATTTTTCTTTCTTCCCTTTTAAAAAATGTATTCTTCTCTCATATGTCCTGAGCACAGCCTCCTCTCTCTCCACTCCTTCCAGCTATCCCCCTCCTCTCCTCTCCCCCAGATCCCCTGCTCCTCCATTTCCTGTCAGAAAAGAGCAGGCCTTCCAAGGATATCAACTGAACAACCTTTCATGTTTTTAAGTTGATAGCTTCTGTTTTTTTGTTCCAGTGACGTAACCTGACTGAAGCAGGAAAGGATGTCAACCATGCATCAAGAAAGGGAGGTTCCCGTCGAACTGACGTATTAGAATTTTTTGCTAAGACTGGATTTATAAGTATGTGCAGCTTGGGTTAGGAGGAGGTTCAGAACCCTGTTTAAGTCTTGGCAAAGCGGAGACTCTACAAGAGTATCGACATATGGATATTTGGAGTTAAAGTTTAACGTATGAAGCTTTTATTGGGGGTGCAGAGTATACGATACTGCAAAGGCTTTTTTTGTCTCAATACCTTCATTAAAAAAACAAACAGAAATATTGGCTTGCCATTGCCGCATAATAACTACTCCACAACACTGACTTAAAACATCTACTTATGAGCCTTCACAGGCCTGCCAGTGACCTGGGGTTCGATTGATATGGTCTCCTGTCTGCTTCTCACTTGGCCCTAGGGTTAGACAGTGCGGGCAAAAATTCCTCTATTCCAGTTGTCTCTTACTCTCCTTGAGGAGATGTGTGGCAGGCTAGCCACGTGGCGTGAGACACAAGGCCATCATGTGACTCACCTTCTATGATCCCATCTGGTAATGTGAGCCACGTGGTCAAGCCACAGGTCAACCCTGTCTCTAGAAGCCTACAAGGCTGCAGAGCAGGCAGCATGCATGCAGGGAGGGGCATGGGAACGGATGCACATCAGGCAGCATGCACATATGGGCATGGGAACGGAGGCGCATCAGGCAGTATGCATGCAGGGGCATGGGAATGGAGGCACAAAATGGAATTGCAGCTTGTCTTTTTGATGCAATCAGACCCCTCCACCTACACGCAGAATGTGTGCCTCTTTATTCCAATTCTGCCAGCTGAGCAGCAGGGTGAGAGTTGGGGCATGAGACTCCAGAGGTTACTGGGATAAAGGAAAGGAATCTGAGTAAAAAAAAAGAAAAAGCACTGTTTAGTGTTGCAGGGAACATTTCTGTTATGTAGACACTCAAGCGATGATGCCCTGAAAGGTCCATCCTTTTGTTATCTGTGCTGGGAAAATCATCAGCAAGAGAAATTGTGAAATTAAATAAAGTAAGTGATGTGTAAGCCTTTGCTTATCTTGTGTTTACATAGATAAGTTGAGTGGGCCACTGGTAATAATTAGATTTTTGAGCATACCCTGTATATCGCAATGGCCCCATCACTTTACATGTGTTAGCCTTGCAACTCTGGAATCATGGACCTGGTTTGTTCTTCTGTTACTGTGATAATAAACTCCATGATCAAAAGCACCTTAGGGTAGGGAAGGGTATATTTGGTTTACCTGTTTTAACTCATCCTTGGAGGATGCTAAGGCAAGAACCTGGAGGTGGGAACTGAAAAAGAGACCATGGAGGATCACGGTTTACTGGCTTTCTCAGCTACTTTTCTATACATCCCAAGTTTACCTGCTTAGAGATGGCACTGTCCACGATGGGCTGCGCTGGGCTGTCTGACATCAACCAAGAAAATACCTCACAGACATGATCACAGTCCAGTCTGATGGTGGCAATTCCTCAGTGGATGCTATCCCTTCCCAGGTGGCTCTAGTTTGTGTCAAGCACAGACACACAGTTCTCTTTTCCTGACTTTAAGAACCTTATTCAAGGACATGGTACTAATAAATGACAAGGCTGGGATTGAACCATTATGCTGGTCTGTCCTGATGATTCAGGAAGATTGCTTGCATCTAAAATAGATCTACTATATGAATCAGAGAATAATTTTGGAAAATATCTGCTCCAAATGTGAAAAAAATATATTTAAGGGGATATATTTCCTCTGAGGAAGAAGAGGCAGCTTTTATGGGAAAATAAGTGAAAGGCCCAAGAAAAGACTCAGTAGAGCTAAATATAACACCTAAAAGATACTAGGCTGGAGGCGAAAATAACGTACTCAAAGCCATGGGAAAGAGGACTCATGTTGACATGACAGATGTGAAAATTGTTCAACAGGACAGCTTCCAGGAATAAGTTATCAAAAGTGGTGTGCTGGCTGTTGCATGGAATGCTTTGGAGATCCCAATTCTTTGAATTATAATTATTCTGCAGGGGGAAAAATAATCAGACAAAAAGGGCAAAAGCATCATCAGAGAGATAAGGAAGAAAGATGTCTTTGTTGCTCAGCAAGTTTTTAGCCTAAAAATGAACCTAGGATGGTTGCTTAGCTGGACTGACGGAGCATCAAGCTACCACTAAATACCTATGTTTATGCCCACAGACAAAGGCTACTCTCGGCTTTAAACAGAGCAGCCTCTCCTTGCAGTGAATGGAGTTAAATGCAAGGACCCATGGGTGCAGTGGATGTAGAGGACAAAGGAAGATTGAGACCCAGCTCTAGACAAGGATTCGTACCACCCTCCTAAGGCTCAGGGAACATTGCTTGAGAAGGGGCGGGAAGACAGTAAGATCCGGAGGATGAGCAATATAAGGCTATGATAACCATAGACTCACGGCCCCTGTGCACACTGGCATTGGGTTCACAGAAGTCAAGCCTCCTAACAGTCAGCTATGGAGGGGAAAGGGACTCTTGGGACCTTACCCCTTACTGCTGATTTATCGGCAACCAACAGACTCTGGGAGAGTGGAAGGTATGATAACTAGTCTAGTAGCCACTGGTGAGCCCACCAGGGTGTGTGTGTGTGTGTGTGTGTGTGTGTGTGTGTGTGTGTGTGTGTGTGACACAGATGGCCCTGGTTAAACTCTGTGGGACACTAAATATAACTAAGTCTAGTACACAGGGGGAAGAGACTTGTGTGGAGGAGGACAGTGGATGGGAGGAGAATAAGGGGGAGAGAGAGAGAGAGAGAGAGAGAGAGAGAGAGAGAGAGAGAGAGAGAGAGAGAGTAAACTGACCAGAATGCATCATATATATGTATGAAATTGTGAAAACACAAAACTTACTAATGAAAATGGTGAGATTCTGGACTCTCCTGCCCCCTACCCCAGACTTGACTCATCCTGTAGCCCAGCATCTCCACACCGTACATAACCATCCTAATAGTCACTTGTTACCAGGTTGACTGACTGTCATGGTAACGTAATGCTTGTGTTGAAGTCACCATGATTTACTTAACAACGGCCCCAAGGCTTGTTGTGATCCTGGCAATTTTGTTGTAGAATATAATTATAATCACTCCATTTTATTTTTAGTTACTATTGTACTACCTCTTATTGTACCTGTTATATAATCTAACTTCATCACAGATGGGTATGTATAGGAGGACACTATACACAGGGTCTGAAACTACATCTGCGGTTTCTGTCATCCACTGGGAAGTCATGGAATGAATCTCCCATGGATAAGGGGGACTACAGTACATGGTTAAAACAGAAAAATAATGGCACAATAATTAATAAAAAGACATTCTTACAGCAGAAAAGAAAGGTGTATTTATAGTGTATAAGCAGCTAATTGTCTCACTCTGCTTCTTTTTTGTGTTAGCTCATTCATTAGACAGGAGTTTTGGGTTGTAAGGGGCAGAAACAGGTTAGTTTACAAAATTTTGAAGTGCGGGCCTGTCTAGATGTGGCTGGATTTAAGGACTTCACAGGACTTAATCCCCCCTTTTCTCTCTTATTCTACTTTTTCTTGGGTTGGTTTCATTTTCAGGTAGCTTTTACTGTGTGGCTCCAAGGATGGCCACTGTCCAGGCTCTAGCTTACCCACTTGGAGTTAGGGTGTCAATGAAGACATCTCTTTCCTTGTGACTCCACCCAAAGTCTCAAGAGTGAATCCCTGTGGTGATATATTTATAATCTAAGAAATAAAGCTTGCCTGAAGATCAGAGGACAGAGCCAGCCACAGAGTTAGCCATAGAGGTCAGGCAGTGGTGGCACACACCTTTAATCTTAGCACTTGTGAGGCAGAGGCAGAGATCCATCTGCATTTCTGTGAGTTCAAGGCTACACTGGGCTACACAAGATTAACCCAGTCTAAAAGAGAAACAGAGTCAGGCAGTGGTGGCACACACCTTTAATCCCAGCGCTAGGAAGGTTGAGACAGGAAGTGATATGGCTGGACAGAGAAAAGAATATAAGGCAGAGGAGACAGAAACTCAGGCTCTTTCAGGCTGAGGAGTCGGTGAGGTGAGAGGTGGTGGCTGTGGCTGGCTCTGCTTCTCTGATCTGTCAGCTTTCACCCTGATATCTGGCTCTGGGTTTTTATTATAAGACCAAATTAGGATTCATGCAACAAATTTGGGTTTGGGTTATAGGCTCCTATTTAGAGAGTTGGTCCACTTTGAACAAGAGTAGGTGCCCTCAAATGAAGAAAGGCAAATAAAACAGGCCAATGCTTGCTACAATAATACCGTTTATTGATGTACTATTAACATAAGCTGGGCGCCCTGCTGTTATGCACACTGCCTACTTTTAACCCCACAGCGTACTTCTCATCTTCGTGGTACCTGGGAGGAAATGAAGAGAGATGAAGCAGCTGTTCTGACGTCTCACAGCCAGTGAATTACCCAAGGTAAGGACGTATCTTCCTCCTGAATCTGTCATCTTAAAAATGAAAGTGGAGACCATTCACAACTCTTTCATTTAAACAGGAAGCAAACACTTCTGTGTCTTTCTAGTGCTGGCTGCTGTGAGAGCTTCTGTGTGTCTTTGTCACTTAATTATAGGTTTCTTTGCTGTTTTTTCCTGGTTGTTAGAATTTTACACTAGATTGAACTTGCCCTGGCAAAGGGATTACTCTTTAATGCATATAATATTGCTATATTCCTCTGAATTGAAATTCCTTCTGTATATTTTTCTTTTTTACTCTAATAAACTCTTTCATTAAATTCACTTTCACCTCACACATACACACACACACACACACACACACACACACACACGAGCTTGTGAATGTGCATGCATATGCCATGGTACACCTGCAGAGGTCAGAGGACAACGTTGTGGAATGGGTTCCTCAGTCCACCTTTGCTTGGGTTCTGGGGATCACACTCAGTTTTCCAGGCTTTTGAGGCAAGCTCCTTCATCTGCTGAGCCATCACACAGGTCCCCATTTCACCTCTGAATGTTTTGCTTGCATTAATATTTCCTTTTTGATAATATAAATTATAAAAACATACCCTACATAGCAGTGATTCTCAACCTTCCAAATGCTGTGATATTTTTTTTAAAAATTCAGTTTCTCACGTTATGGTGACCGCCACCAACCATAAAATTATTTTCTTTGCTACTTCATAACTATAATTTTGCTACTGTTATAAATTGAATTGTAAATATGTGATATGTGACCCCCAAAGGGGTCATGACCCGTAGGTCGAGAACTGCTGATATATAGCAAAGTAAGGTAATAACATCTACCTTTAAGTAATAGTAACAAATTAACATGTATGTATCCACCCTGTGTATAAAAAAAGAATGTTTCCAGGATGTTCAAAGCTCCTTTAGTCACAGATTTTTAAAATTTTTCTTTTGAAAAAAATTTATTTATATGTATGTGTGTGTCTGTGTGAATGTATGCCATGTGTGAGCACAGGTGCCTGTGGAGGTCAGCACAGGGTGTCAGATCCTCTGGAGTTAGGGTTATAGGCAGGTAGCTGGAAGTCACCATGGGTTCTGGGAACTGAGCCTGGGTATTCTGGAATAGCATGATGCTGTCTCTCCAGCCCCACATCCTTCTTTTAGAGATAATCACTAGTCTGACTTCAGCTACAGACAATACTTCTACTTCTTTCTTTCTTGCTTTCCTATATGTTATAGTAACTGTGTGAATATGGGAAAACCATGTAACATCTTTGCTCCAGTTGCCTCAGCAAAACTGGCTTCGAGGGAAACTAACCAAGATATTTGTCTTCTGTTTCACTAATTCTTTCTTCAGCTAGATCTAATCTGCTGTTTAACTTTTCAGATTTCTCCTTATCTCTCTTAATCCCTCCCTCCCTCCTTCCTTCCCTCCCTCCCTCCTTCCTTCCCTCCCTCCCTCCTTCCTTCCTTCTTTCCTTCCTTCCTTCCTTCCTTCCTTCCTTCCTTCCTTCCTTCCTTCCTTCCCGAGTTTCATATATGCCAGTTAAAAGCCACATCTCCAGTCCCTACTTTTGCTGAAAAGAACTTTCTCATTTAGGCCATTTTTCTTTTCACTTCTAGAAATTCTATTTGGTTCTTTAGTAAGTCTGTTTGGCCAATGTCAGTACCCCAACACTCTCCTCTCTCAAGCAGATTGATTTTGTAGTCCAGTCTAAAGATGGTGGCTTCTACTCCATTGCTGGTAAGTGTGGCCATTAGTGAAAAGAGACCAGCGGGATTTATAAATATGGGAAGGTGGCTTACTGTAGACTCCTATGAAAACAAAACAACACAACAACAACAACAAAAAGATGTAAGTGCTCACATACTGCTCCAGCACCGTGCCTGGCTGCCTGTGGCCATGCTCCTCACCAGGATGGCCATGGACTCACCCTCTGAAACTGTAAGCTTAATAAACCCTTTCCTCCCTAAGTTGCCTTGGTCATAGTGTCTTATCACGGCAATAGACAGTGACTAAGGCAGGTGTCATTTCCACTCTAGTCATAGTTCACACAAGGAACAGTCTTTGCAAGACTGAGGAACAGTTCAAGAACACAGAGATGTAGAACTAGAGAGCTCTTAGAGTCAGGATTTGGATGCAGGGCTGGACAGCAAGAATAGAAACATGAGGATCTATTAATTTCCCAAGCAAGGTGGGTGCCCCGTCATTTATTCTGGGGCCCGGTAATTACATTTTATGTGTGAGGGAAACCACATTAACATTAGGAGGGAGATTGGTGAGTGGATTATTCCTTTAATGGTAACAAAACCTTTCAAGAGTCAACTTTACCGGCATTAAGTCATTTTAAAGGCTATGAAGACAGCACAGGTTACCGCTGAGCTTTGCCCTCACAATGAATTTCCTGCTCAAACGGACAGCAGAGCAGTGCTGATGTGAATGACTGTTAAAAACTTCTTATGCTTTATTTTAGTTCTATATATTACTTTTGTTTTTGGCTTTAAATATTACCATACACACTGACAACTGAGGCATTAGGTTAATTTGTAAGATTTAAGAGTGAAAGGCATGACTTTGGGAAATGTTTGTTCTCTTCCATCTCATTTTTTCTCTTGTTACTGTTTCTCAAATGACTGTTAGAAATGTTTAGCTTGGGAAAAACTGTGGTTGTCGGGCAGTGCTGAGTTCTGTAACCCGACTCACAGTAGGTCCAGGAGGCTGAGATCACAAGTGTGGACAGCCCTGTGTCTAAAAACAGACAGAGGGTAGTGACGGGATGGTCTTACAGGCTGTCTTTCTTTAAGAACATGACACACACATTTGGCTGCCTGATGGAGGTTCTTCTCTGCAGGTGACAGTTTCTGCCTGACATAAAGGGAAGGCCCAGCAAGGGATACAAAGTAACTAATTATCACTGATCTAGATCCTTGCTTCAGAAAGAAAGACTGTGGACCAATGTAGCGCAAGGCTTCACGGGAAATCAAAAAGTACTAATCTGAACAATGTTACAGTGACTTTGAGACTGTGGAATTTTTCAGATCCTTAATATGCAGAGGTGAATTGTGAGTCTCTAAGAGGAGGGTAGAGTGGGCAGCGTTCCCCAATTAGCACTCCAGGACTAGTCCTTTATATTAGTTTATATTTTATTATATTTTATAGTTTATTAGTTTATAGGTTTCACACATGCGTTTATTCAAGAGTATCATGCATTCTGACGATATTTACACCATATTCTCTCCTTTCACCCTGCCTCCCCCTGTTTCTTTCTTTTCTCCAAACAATTCCCCCCTCCTTTCATGCCATAAATATATATTATATATGTATATATATTTACATAAGATCTAGCATCCAAAGCGTGAGAAAAAGTGTACCATATTCTACACACTATTTTTTTTTATTAATTTTTTGAGAATTCCACACAGCGTATTTTGAACATATTCTCCCCTTGCCCCTAGCTCCTCCAATAAGCAGCCTCTCTCTGCTCTCATTCCTTCCCACTTAAATTTGGGGTTTTCTCCTTATTACTTTCACCCATTGAGTCCAGTACAAGCAGTCTTGGGAGTGGGGCTGCCCTGGTGTATGGAAAACCTACGGGGTGGGGGGGTGGGAGGGTGGGGGTTCATGTCCTGAACATGCTAGTTTGGACTAAACTATTTGCTTAGTATGATGATTTCTTGTCATACAGTTTCCTGAAAACTATGTAATTTTATATTTTAGGGCAAAAGAAAATTCCATTGTGTGTATGTATCACCTTTTCTTTATCCATTCTTCTGTTGCTAGGCATCTAAGCTGGTTCCAGAACTTGGCTCCTCCAAACAGTCACAATGAGCTTGGATACACAGACAGTTGTGGCATGCTGCCTTAGACCTTTGGGCCTATTCTTTTTACTTAATTAAAAAATGTAAAATGAAATATAACTGTATCCCTTCTTCCCTTCCCTGTCCTCTTTCTAACCCCTCTCATGTCCCCTTACTCCAACCCTTCCCATCCCCTCTTACTCCCTCTCAAGTCCATTGCCTCTTATTGTTACATACACATATATAGATAAATGCATAAATATATGAATAAAACTTGACGAGTCTTTTTCATGGTTTGTGTGTACGATTTCGGGGCTGATCACTTTGTGCTGGATCACCAGTTAGGAGCTTATGCCTGAGAGAGGCTAATTCTGCCTCTCAGCAGTCACTAGTTGCCTGTGACAACTAGGGGTGAAACCTTCGGTTCATTCTTAATTAAATGTCACACAATAGTGCTGCTCCCTGGAAATTTCTTGGGTAACATTGGCTGAGTTAGTTTAGGAGTTGCATGCTGTGTGTTAATGAGAATCTACAGGTTAAGTGACAGGGATGCCACTGACGCTTTCCGTCATAGGATCTGTGGGACTGGAGCATTCTGAGCACAGAAAACATTAGTCTTCTCTCCAAGGACTCCACAGGAAGTGTAGTCATTTTGCAGGTTAAGGAACCAGGTCTTAGAGAGATCGAAGAAGTTGGATACTGGTTAGTGGGTGCTGACGTTGTGTCTTAATCTTTTGACCCCCAGAGCCTCCTGTACTGCCTCACGGGTGTGTTTGGGAGCAGGAACCCTGGGAATGAAGATAGTGTTGTAGAAGTAGGCAGAGGGATGGGTGGGATCAGTGTTTGGTTGAGGTGTCTCTAGTCACTTAAGCATACGTGGGTGGCCGAGTTCAGATTCCTCACTCTAATCTGGAAAAACTCAAGTTTCCTGATTTCCTTGTAGAATACCGAGACCATATCTGATTTTGATTTCCTAGCTCTGCTTTGAGCACTGCACTGTGCTTAGACATCTCTATTCTTGGATGGATACATTACTCTAGAGTACACGAAGACCAAAGACAGGAGAATTAACTTTCTAAGACGCACGTATCACTTTGGGCTTGTGTGAGGTGTTTATGATGTCTCATTTCTTCTGGGTAGTTTTGGCCTATTTCTCTTGACTCACAGGATTGCTCTTGAATTTGAACTCATCCCTTATTCTTGTAGCTCTCTCTTCTAGAGCCGTGATAATTACAGACGTAGTATGTGAGTCCAGCATCTGCCTCTTTACTGCCTAACCAGACTCTGCTCCCCATAGGGTAAGGAAGGGGAGCTGAAGAACATTTATTCAGGACCTGTTATTTGCTAGGTCTCTGCTAATCCCTTTGTACATATTTTGTTATTTAATCGTCACATTAATTCTTTTCTCTAAAAGGAGAACATGAGTGCTCATCTCACGGAGTTTTGAAGAATAAACGTGAGCCTTTAAATCTAGTTTTTCATTACACCGTCAGAAATGAACAAGCCCTGTTATCTCTGTCCTTCCATGTCCTCTTTGGACAGTGTGAGGACAAGGACAGAATGAGATTCCACTGAAGAATCCATCACTTAGCTGCCATAAAAACATCATGAGCCCCACAGTACTGTCAGCCAGTTCCACACCAGGCATTAATATACTGCATTACAAATGCAGACATCAATGCCTAAGTGGCTTACAATAGTTACAGATTTGTTTTCTCACGGTTTCTGTGTGTCAGAAATCCAGACACGAGTCTTTTGATTTAGAATCTTAGCCTGTCCATTTGCTCTACCAAATGTCGCAGGCTTATAAACCACAGCATTTATTTGTCACAGTTCTGGAGGCTGGGAGGTCAAAAGCAAGGTGTTGGCAGATTTGGTATCTTTTGAGGCTCTAGTTACTTTGTTGAAGGGCTAGCTTCCCAGTGGCCTTCCAGCACTACAGGAGAATGTGGACCCTTTGGTCACTGTGTCTTGTTTCTGTCTTCTCTCTGTGTCTCTGTCTCTCTCTCTCATGGTAGGCACTCACTCTATTTCTGAGCTACTTCCCCATACCTCTGGGGGTCTTTTTTTTTTTCCAAAGAAATAAGTACACTAATTCATGAAGGGGGAGTCCTCCCAAAGGCTTCACCCTCAATAAGCATTGTACCTATGACTTCACGAGGGTGTAATATTCAAGTCATGGCTGGATCTCATATGACGGCATGCAAGTTGTCCCTTGGGGCTGCCCTCTAATCCAGAAGCTCAGCTAGGCAGAG
Source organism: Peromyscus eremicus (assembly GCF_949786415.1). Lineage (NCBI taxonomy): Eukaryota > Metazoa > Chordata > Mammalia > Rodentia > Cricetidae > Peromyscus > Peromyscus eremicus. Next base: position 25,727,948 of record NC_081433.1, read on the forward strand.
TCCTTTCCCAGTCTCACTTTTGTGGTTGGGGATGGGGATGAGTCTGTTCCTGGACAGTTGCTAGCTTGAGGACATCGGTGCCTTGCTTGTGGTTAGCCAGGGGTCATTCTTGGTTCTTTGTTATGGGTGCCTTTTCTATGTACCTCATCAGAGCAAACTGGTAGAAAGACAGAGTGTGAATGAGACAGAAGGTCGTCTTTCTTGACCTAATTTTACGAATGGCATCTCATTCCTCTGGCTATGTTTTATTCTCGGGAAGCGAGTCTTTAGGTCCAACACGGTGGAGGAAGCTATGCCAGGGAGGCGAACACGAGAAGACAGAGAACATAGAAGGCCACACGGGTAGCTGCCAGTCACGCACCATCACCTCCTTTAGCAGCTCACACAACATCTTAGTCACAGGGATGTGAGTCTAGTGAGTCTCTGCTCTTTCCTCAGACGTCAACCAGGGGAGAAAATTGGAGTGTGAGTTGTAGTCATGACGTAAGCTCAGTATGAGGCCGTCTTCTCTCCCTGGCTTGGCTTTTGGAACAAGAACAATTTAATTGTAAGGAGATGGAAGTGGTGAGCTGTGGGACTTTCTTCACACTTCCTTGATCCGTTCCTTTTCATTTCTGGAAGCACTATTTTAATCCCTTGGAAATAATACATCTTCCATCTCCTCACCTGCAGAAAATAGCTCTGTCTCCACTTGCACAAAGCAGTGAGGTAGTATCAGCTGTGAGTGCTTTTAGTTTGCATTATCCACCCACCTTCTCCCCCACTTCTTGATTTGAGAAGATAGAAAATTATTCCTCCTGTCCTCTTCTCTGGTAAAATTCCCTTCTCTTCTTTTCGTATCTTGGTTACTAAAGCATTACTCATGTTGAGGTCTCTGAGGACACTATAGTAAGGGGTCCATTTAATTTTTTCTCTTCTTCCTGGATGCTGGAAAATTTCAAAAGTATTTCAAAGAGTAAGGACGGAAGGCACATTATTAAGATGCAGGATCAAATGGGAATACATCATCAAACTTGCCTGTCTGAGAAGCAGAACTGGGAAGTCCTAGGCAGAGCTGCCCAGGGAACTTCCCAAGGGTGGAAATAAAGTTACTGCATGAAGGGCAGAAAGAGAACCATGCCTTCCATTGGTAGGTTCATCCCTGAAATGATGACGGGTGGAGCTTAGCAATGGGTGCCATTTTTTTTTTCTCAGCTTACTGAGAAATAACTTACAAATAGGTCACTGCCTTCTGCTGAGCTGGAGTAATACAACAGGTTGAACAAGACTTGCAGTTGCGTTCATTGAGGTGGTTCTCCCAAGAGGGCCCAGTTTGCAGTGGAGAAGTCTGCTTCGATCCAGTGACTCCTTCCACTCACACATTAATGCTGTACTTTTTCGTTCGTGTCTTTTTCTTAGTCCATCAGTTGTTTCTCTTTTAAAAATGATTTCCTGGGGGTAAAAATGACTGTTGTACAGACACGAGGGCCTGAGTTCAAATCCCCAGCACCCGTGTAGAAAGCTGGGTGTGGCCTTCGTTTACACCCGTAGCTACAGAGCTGGGAAGGGGGATGGTGGTGGAGATGAAGATCGCTGGGGCTTGCTGGCCACCAGGCTGGCTTCAGGTTCAGCAAGAGACTCTGTCTCAAGAGAATATGGAAAGGAGTAATAGAGCAGGGCATCCGTGTTCTCCTCTGGCCTCTGCGCAGTCATAGGTATGTGTAACGATATACACATGTACACACATCACCACACACACACACACACACACACACACACACACACTCACACACACACACACACACACTCTACTCCCTACAGTCAAAAATGAAATTTCCCGTGTATTCCATTCACAGCCAGGGTCATCTTTCAGGAAATCAGACTGCAGAATCTGCTTCCTCATCCTCATTGGCCACGCATCCCTCAGGCCAATGGACATGGACTCTGCTGTCATCACTGTAGAAATTGCTTTGGCAATGGTCACTAGTGGCTTCCAACTTGTCAAAGCGAGTGGGGCTGCAGAAGTACTAATTTGACCTGGCCTTTTTTTTTTTTTTTTTAAAGATTTACTTATTTATTATGTATCCAGTGTTCCGTCTGCACACCAGAAGAGGGCACCAGATCTCCTTGTAGATGGTTGTGAGCCACCATGTGGATGCTGGGAGTTGAACTCAGGACCTCTGGAAGAGGAGTCAGTGTTCTTAACTTCTGAGCCATCTCTCTGGCCCGACTTGACTTCCTTTTACAATATTTAATCCTCTGGGCCTCTCCATCTCTTTAGGAAGGATCACTTACGTGTCAGTGCTTCAACACCATAATAAAATATGTGATTCAGGCCATTTACATAGAAAAGAGGTTTATGCAGCTCACAGTAACAGAGGTTAAGAATCCAAGATCTAGGGCTCCACTGATGTGGTCTATGATGGGGGTGACAGATGCCCTACTTCATGGTGGGAATGCACACCAGAGTGAGCAGCAACATCTTCAGCCAGGAGCAGAAGACAGACTAGCACCCTCCAATCCCTTCTAACGACACACCCCAAATGATATATGGGCCTCCTGATTAGGCCCCACTCCCAAATGTCCCACCTCCCAATAGTGCCATCCTGTGGACTAAGCCCTCAAACACAGTGGTGTCTTGAGGCATTGACCACACCCCAAGCTACAGCAACTTATGGCCAGCCTTCATTACTGGCTTCTCTCCCTGTGGTCTCTATTCATGCTTTGCAGAGCTTTCCTCTCAGTCTGGACTAATTCTACTACAGACGTAGGCGCATACTCAGCTGACTCCCACCCTGAGGCCTTTGTGTCCACTGTCCCCTCTGTACGGAGTGCTTTTCTCTGTGAGAGGTACACAAGTCCCCTTCACTTTGTGTCTCTGCTCATTTGTCACTGTCCTGAAGAGATTGTCGCTTATTACTTCCGTTCTGGTGTGGATGGCTAGGAATTGTTCCTCAGAGGGCTCATCTGCTGACCACGCGGTTCCCAGCTGGTGGTGTAATTAGAGAGATTAAGGAAGTGGAGTCTAGCTGGAGGAAATAGGTTACTGGGTTGAAGGTTGTACGTGGCCTCCAACCTCTTCCTTTCTTTCTGCTTACCTGTCTTGAGACAGACAGTCTCCTCTGCCACCTGCTCCCACCACCAAGTCTCACTCTGAGTGTAGAGTCGGTGGAGCCAAGGTCTTCAGGCTGGAACCTCATAAGCTGTGGGCCAAAGTAAGACCTTCCTCTCTTAGTGTGTTTCTGTTCGGACTGTGGTCACAGTGCTGAGAATACATAACACATAAGCTCATTTGTATATTGTCATGGAATTTATCACCATTTGTGGTGGTTTGAATAAGAATGGCCCCACAGACTCATATATTTGAAGGCGTAGTCATCAAGGAATGGCACTATTTGGGAAGGATTCGGAGGTGTGGCCTTGATGGAGGAGTGTCACTTGAGGGTGGGCTTTGAGGTTTCAAAAGCCCATGCTAGCCCCAGTTTCTCTCTGTGTGTCTGCAGATCAGGATGTAGCTCTCAGCTACTGCTCCAGCGTCATGCCTGCCTGCTGCCATGCTTCCTGCCATGATGATTGTAGACTGAGCCTCTGGGAAACTTTAAGCAAGTCCTCAATTAAATGCTTTCCTTTATAAAAGTTACCTTAGTTATGTTGTCTATTCACGGCAATAGAACACTAAGACACCATTTCAACTGTATGCACACATATGAGTGTGTGTGTGCTCATGTGTGCGTGTGTGCATTCTTCACACACACACACACACACACACACACACACACACACACACACACACACCACTGAATATGCCTAAAAGAATAGAAAGTTCTAGAGGGCAAGACTTTTATATGGGTCGTTCACTCTATATCTCTAATAGAGATGCTAGCAATATTTGATGAGTGATTGAACTAATGCTTGCTTGAAGCCTGTCTTTAAATTCATCTTCTCATGAACCCCCACAAGTTGGTTTGATGCTAACATACCTGTTTATGGATATAGCTCCAAATGCCTTCATTTAGGCCAGTAGTTTTCAAGCTTCTGTTGAATCTCTTTTATTAGTTATTAGTTTTTATTTATTAGTAATTAGAATTAGTGCTGCGGCCCTTTAATACAGTTCTTCATGTTGTGGTGACCCCCAACCATAAAATTATTTTTGTTGCTACTTCATAACTGTAATTTTGCTACTGTTATGAATTGCAATGTAAATTTTTGATAGGCAGGATATCTGATATATGACCCCTGTGAAAGGGTCATTTAGAATCCCCAAAGGGGTCATGACCCACAGGTTGAGAATCACCGATTTAGGCACTTCTCACCCCCCTCCAATTAAAAAAATCTGTTAATTAAAGATAGGATAATTTTTTCCTTATAGAACTTCCTTGGCAAGTTAAATACAACTAATTTAGGTTTCTTCCTGAGGAAAAAGGAAGTTCCTGTATACCAAGGCTGGCCCCTATTTTCTGCTATGGTACTGTCATGCCTGGGTTGCCAAGGCAGACATTACAGGCCATCTCTGTCTTCTTCTCCCTGCTTTATGCCTTGCAGTTTAGGCTCCACTGGTTCTGCCCTAAGCTTTGGCAGGAGGGACTCTGGTCTTAGGGTCACACTTTAAGGGCCCTGCTCTGGTCCTCCTTTGATTTTTTTTCCCATGCTTCATGACTGAAAAGTTTCTGAGATCAAAAGCATGTAACTACTTGGAGCCTTTATATGTATATATATATATATATATATATATATATATATATATGTATATAAATTATTTTTCACACAATATATTTTGATCATGTTTTCTCTCTCCCGCTATATTTCTTACTTCTAGAATGAACTATGATATGCAAGACGTTGGCATTCCCTCCCTAAATTTCTAGCTCCATAGGTCTTGCTCTAGAGCCCTTTGGAGCAGAACGTGCTGTATATTCACACCTGGGCCAGAAATAGCTGAAACATTGACTGTTTCCAGGATCCTGATGGAACCTGTATTGTCTCCTTATGTGTGTATGCTGGGCCACTAATGGTGCAGGAAGGGGCCGGGAGTGGGAGGGAGGGCGGGCACGCACTTCTACAGCGTGCATTTTGGGGAATGTGAAATGTCCGAATCCAGGTCTATCTATCTGTAAGGGCAGAGCTATAAATACTTTTACTAATGATGTTAACTGGGCACTTAGCTTTTAATTGTGTAGGTGTGGGACGTATCCAGGCCTTCCTCTGTACTTGTAGCTGAAGTCTGGCCACTCTTAGGGGTGAGCCTTGGCTCTACAACTCAATTAACAGCTACGCTGCCTTAGACTTAGGTCTCAGTGGACACGCAGCTCAGTGAGGTGTTTACAATGCTGTGAAAATGATAGCTGAGGTTTTGGGTAACGGCCTTCTCACCAGGGAGCAGTTAAGGCAATGGAATGGAAAAATGGCTCTGGCTAAGGAATGAAAGGTTCAGAGCTCTGTGCATTCAGGGGTCCCCTGCTTACACCCCCTTCCTTGGATAGTTTGAGGGACACTTTGGACTCTCTGTCTTCACAACTGTTTGCAAACTCTGGCTGTGATCAGGTTCTCACATGGGTGCTCTGTGGAGTGTCCCTGACAGTGATGCCACTTAGACAGTCTGGAAAACCAGGCTGCCCACTGTGCAACCTCCTGAGATCTTTGCTTATTTAGATTTATTTTTAGTTATTCAGTCAGTCAGTCAGTCAGTCAGTCAGTCAGTCAGTTGTCAGTTAGTCAGTCAGACAGTCAGTCAGTCAGTCAGTCAGTTGTCAGTTATTCAGTCAGTCAGTCAGTCAGTCAGTCAGTTGTCAGTCAGTCAGTCAGTCAGTCAGTTGTCAGTCAGTCAGTTGTCAGTCAGTCAGTCAGTCAGTCAGTCAGTTGTCAGTCAGTCAGTCAGTCAGTCAGTCAGTCTCTCTCCCTCTGCCTCTCTCTCTGTCTCTGTGTGTATGTGTGTGTCTCTGTGTATGTGTGTGTGTCTGTGTCTATGCACTCAAGTGCAGGAACCTGGGGAGGCCAGAGGTGTCAGGTCCCCTGGAGCTGGAGTCACAGGTGGTTGTGAGCTGACTGACGCGGGTGCTGGGAATGTAACATTGGTCCCCTTCAAGGACAACCAGGGCTCTTAACTGCTGAGCCACCCTTCCAGCCTTTGTGTTTTCAATGTCTAGCAAAGTGACATTACACCAGAGAAGAGACTGGGTTATTTTGTTTGGTCTGGAGTTTACTAAGCATACTTGCCCGCAAAACTCCCTTCTCACAGAGGCCCATGGAATAGCATGCAATCTACTTTGTGAAATGTTGTCTAACCCCATTCCCTAAAGTGAAACAGAGGCAGATCCCCATAAAAAAAAATCCACTCACTTATCTTTTCCCTATAAAAAATTTAATGAGTAATTACTCATTATATATAATATATATAAATAAGTAATATAAAATTTAGAGTAAAAGAAGATAACCCTTATTGTGATAAATTTCTCCTTTCATAGAAAGTGTTTATTTTCACTATTATGCATTTTAACAGTGTATTTAAAATGCATTTTGCGTTAAGGAAACACTTATCTATTATTTATTTAAGATACAAAAGGCCTTGAGTCTTATTCACAGCTTATAGTCTATTCTTGTAACTTACTTTGACTTTTGTGGCTGGAGTTAAATGTTTTTGCTGAAAATTCTAATCGAATGAATGCTGTATTCTGATCATCTTGTCTGCAGAAGTCTCTGACTGTTCATCAAACATAGGAGAGCCAATTTTCTATTCAAATATTTGCTGCCTACTTTCTTTAACTGCTGTTTAGCAGACAGAGACTGTATCAGTCAGCTTTCTGTGGCTGTAACAAAATGTCTGAGGCAACCAAGTTAAAAAGAGAAAAGGATTATTTTGACTCACAGTTTTGGAGGCTCCAGGTCCATGGTTGGTTGACTCACTTGCTTTTAGGCTTATGATGAGGAAGTGTGTCATCTTAGGAAAGCATTTAGCAAAGGAGACCCATTTATCTCATGGTAGTTGTGCAGAAGGGAGGGAGGAAGGGAGAGAGAGAGAGAGAGAGAGAGAGAGAGAGAGAGAGAGAGAGAGAGGAATCTCACTACCCTCTTCAAGTACATATACTTAATGACCTAAAACCTCCTATCAGATTCCATTTCTTGATGATTTCAACACATCTAGCACCTGGGGCTTTGGGGAACTCTGGAACTCACTACATAGTCCAGGCTAGTCTCTGCTTTCCTGTAATTCCGCCTTCTCAGTCTTCCATGTGCTGGAATTCCAAGTGTGCGCAGCCAGCCCAGCTAAGACCCTAACTGTTGCAGAGACTTAACAGGATTGAGTCCACAGTGTTTGGATCCAGAGTGGCCCCTCCTCCCTTCTTCAGAGTAGGACTTTGTGGCATTCCTTGTCACATCTTCAGGACATTGTTATTTATGTCATTTAATACTTTTGCCAGGCAAATGGAATATTTCTCTTTGGATGCTTTTGATTTTCATCTTGAGCAGAGCTTTGCAAACAGGTACTTCCTTTTTCTTTCAAGTCTTGAAAAGTATTATAGGTAAATGGGGACGAAGGAGAAGGGAGAAGAGGAGGAAGAGGAGGAGGAGGAAGAGAAAGTACTGTAGCGTTTTTATTGACTTGATTGTCCAAGTGTCCTTAGGAATATGGTGAGACACTGTAGACAATCGGCTATATATATAAGGCACTTGACCTGTTTCCTGCAGATGCTTCCAGTCTGTAACTAACACCCCTGGCATCCCATCTTGAAGGCCTATCAGGGTGGCACATAGGTGCCATGGGAATCCTGGGGCTCAGCACAAGCTGGGAACACTGCCACTGGAGCTGTGAGCTTGCTCAATGGGCACCGGGAACTGGCAAATAGATATTTCTCCTGCACAGAGCTTGAAAGTATTCTTTTCATTCATCCAGGACTCCAGCCCATGGAGAGTGTCACCCACATTCAAGGTCACCCACACTCAAGGTGGGCCTTCTTTCTTCTGTGAAACCTTTCTGGAAATACCCTTATAGATACACCCAGAGGTCTGTTTCTATCGTAATTCTAAATCGCCTCATGTTGGCAGCCAAGATTACCCATCACACAACGCATTGTTAACTAACCATTGCCACAGTGTCGTACACTAGAGCCCTTGAACATTCCTCCTAGCCAGCTGAAATGTGGGTTTGGACCAATAGCCCTCCAGTCTTCGCCCTCTCTAGCCTCTGGCAACCACTGTTCTTCTCTCGATTCTCTGAGCCCAACTTCCTGAAATTCCACACATACTCAAGGTCCTACGGTGTCTGTCTTCTTCTGCCTGACTCATTTCATCTTACCTAGTGCCCTCTGGGCTCATCTGTGATGTCACGAAGGACAGGACTTCCTTCTTGTTTAAAGCTGAATCATACCCCAGTGCTCATATTTTCCACATTTCTTCATCCATCTGTTGACAGGAGGTTGATTCTGAATCTTGACTTGTCAGACAGCTGTTCAGGACTGAGAAGCAACTGCTATGTGGCTGAGGCACTTGACAATGTATGTCTGTGGCCACCCTTCCTGCTGGTCGACTTGGACAGTCACTAATACCTTTTCTTTGGAACTATATGTCTCAGAGGAGGACTCACATGTGTCCTGGTCTTTGTGACATATCCAGAGAGGTGGTCTGGCTGTGGAATCTTTCCTGATCATTCCAAAGGTCTCCTACTGTTCAGTTGGTGGGTCCTTCTTGGTGACTGGGGGGAGATGTCCCTGGAGCCGGGGGGGGGGGTGTCTTGTAGAAAGCATATTCTCTGACTTTGCCGTGAAGTGATGTCCCTGTGAAGCGCTGTCCCTGGGAGTGGGTGTAACTCAGGGAGCACACAGAGCATCTGCCCCTGTGTTTGATTAAGGATTCCTGTTCCATCAACAGTGTCACCATCATTTCTCGGTCTGTGCGTTCAGGAAGACGCTGTTGTCAGCTCTGATTTGTAGGCTAGCAAGCCGACAGAAGCTCATGCCACAGAGGACGTCTGAAATCAAACTTCTTACTGGGGAATTAATTGTTTATCCTCAAGACAGTCATTTTCTTGTCTTCAATCTGATTTTAAACCTCTCAAAATAAACTTGATTTTTTTTTTTAAAGTTTCAATTCAGCTTTTCCTGGTGTCTTCTGATTGAGAAAAAAATTTCCTTCTTTCCATAGAACTTTATGTAAACCTTTGTTTTAAAATTTATTATAGCTATTTGCTATCACAAGACCCTCAAGGTCACCTTTTCCATCTGTATAAGCCTGAGGCCTTGCACAATATTTGAACATATACTATACAGAGCTGTGACCTGCCCCCAAGTGATCAGTTTATTCTGGAACTTTCCTTTTTTTTTTTTTGGTAACAGATTACCATATATATGAGATCCCATTATAGAAACCAACAGTTATCTTTTGATAGACAATGACAATCAGATCTGACCTTCCTTAATCTTCCTGGAAGCTAAGAAAATTTATTGCTCACAAGAGGAATTTACAACAATATTAACGAAGTCGTGTGTAACAGGACAGATAATTCCATATTGCTCTTTTCTCTTTTGATTGGCACCTCAGAAGCAGATATTAATAAATATCAGCATCGTGTTTCTAAATAGCATCACACTGTTGTGTGGGATCATTGCATATGCATTTGAAAAGCTACAATGACTGCTAAGTCACTTCTCAGCTGTGCAGACTCTAAATAGATCTTAGCACCGGAGGCTTCTCAGCCATCAGCGGACTCATGCCACACAGTCAAGACGCTATCTACTAAACACAAGGCATTTATGGCTGGGGATGTGTGTCAACGGTACAGGGCTTGCTTAGCATGCTCAAGCCTTTGCGTCCAGTCTCCAGTACCGGGAAGGAGTGCGTGTAGATGAAAGCCATATGATATATATGTATAGGCTTGAGACTTAAAGGTAGGTTTAGTAAGGGATAATGATTATCATCTTTCAGATTAAAAAATCTGGGTGGACCAAAAAGCTAGTCATTGTTAGAAGGCAAAAACCAAAAAAACAAAACAACAACAACAACAACAAAAAAACAAAAAAACAACCAACCTAATAAATAGACAAACCTGGGTGAGATGGATAACTGTGATAAAGAAGGAAGAGGTTTTGTGCTCCAATTGGACCGACCTTGAAGGCTGAGTCAGCGGAAGCAATCTAAGAGCTTCTCAAAATGTTTGTGTTTTGCTCACCTTTGTATCACTGAGACTAACAGGTTATCAAGCAGATGGTAGGCAGTGTGACAGGTGTACCGGATGCTGCGCCAGAGAGTCATGGTCTTTGACTCAAACAGAACCGCATTCCTATCTTGGATCTCTCGTTCATCACCTGTTTGTCCTTGGGAGAATTGCTAACCTTCCGTCACCTTGTCTGGAGGATGACGCAGAGCACCAGGATTCGTGAAGACGGAATTAGATTTTGTGGGCAATGGGCTGATAGACGGAAGATGCTCAATCAATGGTATTTTATTTGCTGAATAAATGTTTGATGACTAAATACAGATCGATTGCTCTTTTTCCTTCCGCTACATGTATTCTTGTACAATTTTTGCAGTATAACATTGGGATGCAGAATAGCTAGAAGAGTTTTGAAAAAGCTAACATGGTGGGGGAGACATCACCGTACTTATTTTAACACATGTGAATTCTACATAGATCAAGGCTGTGTGATGCTGCAGGGATGGCTATGCAAATCCATGGAACATAACAGAGAACCAAAACAGTTCATATTCAGCTTTTAAAAATTGTGTAGTGCTCATTATTGAATACAGGGTCTCGTAGATGCGGGCCAGCACAGCAGCCCTGAACTAGGGCCCTAAACCCCTTTTCAGTTTGAGACAGAGTCTCGCTAAGTTTTCCAAGCCGGCCTTGAACCCCCTCTATACCCCAGGCAGGTTTTGAGTTTGTAATCTTTCTACCTTTGTCTCTCAAGTAATTGAGATTATAGTCACTGTATCTGGCTAAAATCGTTCATCTTCACCATTTAAGTAGTATTAATGTCAGAGTGCATCCAGATTATTGTGACACAGATCTCTAGAACTGTTTCTGCTTAATTTTGCTGAAGATGCCAAAGCAGTCCAATGAAAGAATAGTCTTTCTGCAAATGGAACACGGGTAATTGGGTATCTATAGGGAAAAGAATGAACTTAATCCAAATCTCCCTGTTAAACATTAACTCAAGATGGATCATGAACTTAAATGTAAAATGAAAAACTGTGAAACTCAGGAAACTAGTGGAAATTCTTTGAGACCTATGTGTAGGTGACAAGCTCATAGGTTTGACACCAAAAGCATGAAAAGAAACTTTGATAAAAGAGACCTCATAGGAATTGAACTTTACTCTGTGATAGATACCCTGTGACTAGGACACAGGCTCTCATGCTTGCCAGTGGTGCATGTCACAGAGAAGAGTTTGTGGAATACAGGAAAGATTTGAACAATCAAGAGTGCAAAAACACATAACCCTGTTAGAAATGGCTGTAGAGATGGCAAACAAGGACCCACCAAGGTGATCAGCACCAAGGTCCCCTGGGCAATGCAAATGACAGCTGAAAAGTTCTTATTACGTTCTTCCTAGGATGGCAAAATAAGAGGACCTCCAACACCAGATACTCAACAGTCAGTTTCTTCAAACACTAAACATTACATTGACCAGAGGATCCCGCAACTGCACTTTCAGGCATGTATCTCAGAGAAATGAAGACTATGTTTAGTCAAAGGATGCCCACAAATTCCCACAGCCACTGCATTCATAATAACTAAAAATGGGAAATCACCCACATCCTCGGCTGTGTGGATGGTTGAATCAGTGTGGTCCATCTGTACATGGAACACTCTGCACCAATAAGAGGGATGAACTGCTGACGATACACTCAACAAGCTGGATGCATCTGAAGGTGATTACATCGACTGAGAAAAAGGCCAATCTCAAGATGTTGCATACTGCATAATCTAACTTATAAAACATCCTTGAGATGATAAAGTTATAATGATGGAAAACAGTCCAGAGGTTAGAGAGAGAGGCGGGAGGGAGGGGATAATGTGTATAAATGGTTACAGGTCAGACTCTTAAAAATTATTAGCGTATACATGTGTGTTTGTGTGTGTGTCTGTGTGCATGAGTGCACTCATACATCCCATGACCTCATGCGGAGGTCAGAGAACAGGATTACGGACTCAGTTCTTCCACCTTTACGTGAGTTCCGGAATCAGCATCAGGTGGTCATGCTTGCACTATAGGGTGGCTACTGTCTTTACCTGCTGAGCGATGTCACTGGCTCCCACAAGTGAGATGATGGAACTGCTCTGAATTTCATTTGTGATGGTGGCCATGAATTTACATGTAATGAAATTACATAGAACTAAAACACACTTACACACACACAGACACACAGACATAAACACTCAGACACATACACATACACATACACACACACATACACACGCACATACACACAAACACATACACTCACAGAGAACACAGAGACAAAAATACTCAGGCACACATATACACACACATACACACACAAACACTCAGACACATACACATACACACACAGACACACACAGACAGAAATAACATACACAGACATAGACACATGCACACACACACATAGACATACACACATATAAATCACTGCTAGATAAAGTTGAGTAATCTGTAGATTATTTTAATGCCAATTTCCTGATTATGTTAGTGTATTACATGTAAAATGTAACCGTTGGGGGACACTGGGTGAAGGAAACAGGGGGTCTTTCTTTGTCATTTTTTTATAATTGCACTAAAACCTATATGTATCTCAAAGTAAAGTTAAAAGATGTTTGGGCTAAGGAGTAGTCTCTCCCACATATATTTGCATGGGTCAAATAGTCCATATATATGATTGGCTTTGGAGATGCAGTGAGATTGCAAAACTCCATTCAGCTGGAAGAAGTCTGCAGGTACTAGAAGAAATCTGAAAGGTACGTTGTCTTGTAGACCTTTCTGTGATGGTGAAAAGGCTGTGTATCTGTGCTCTCCAGTGTGGTGACCTCTGTCCATGTGTGGCTGGTGAGCATTTGGCATATGACTGGGGAAACACACTTCAAGGTTATTCAATTTTAATCAATTGACATTTACATTTACATAGTGCTGTGGGATGGTCTGTATGTCAAATGTGTTGCTGATTGGTCAGTAAATAAATCACTGATTGGCCATTGGCTAGGCAGGAAGTATAGGTGGGACAAGGAGAAGAATTCTGGGAAGTGGAAGGCTGGGAGGGAGACACTGCCAGCCGCCACCATGACAAGCCGCATGTGAAGATCCTGGTAAGCCATGAGCCATGTGGCAAGGTATAGATTTATAGAAATGGATTAATTTAAGATATAAGAACAGATAGCAAGAAGCCTGCCACGGCCATACAGTTTGTAAGCAATATAAGTCTCTGTGTTTATTTGGTTGGGTCTGAGTGGCTGTGGGACTGGCGGGTGAGAGAGATTTGTCCTGACTGTGGGCCAGGCAGGAAAACTCTAGCTACAACATAGCATCTGTGGTAGGACAATCAGTTTGGAGAAATATTTGCTTCAAAAAATAGAAGGATAGCAGTGCATGGTGGTATACGCCTTTAATGTGAGTGGCAGTGGCAAGCAGATCTCTGTGAGTCCAAGGCCAACCTATTCTACACAGTGAGTTCCAGGCTAGGCAAAGTGACATAGGGAGACCCTGTCTCAAAAACAACTAACTAAATAACTAATTATCTAAACAAAGTAGAAGAAACCCTTAGAACATACATAACTCAAGGAGTCAACCCAAACTATGGTTCCTCATGGGAAGCCCAGGGGCGTTTTGACCAAAGGAGAAATTCTGCTTAGAGTTCTGGAAGTCACTAACGAAAGTGGTTTAGAAATTTAGAACAGAGAGGTGGATCCTAAGGACACGGTTTTCCCCATGACTTACAGCAATATCTTTGCACAGGACTTGGATGTGATGGTGTCCTGGAGGAGATGATGTGAGCATATTACAATCAGTACTGGTCAAAACTGAGTAGCATGCAACCTTGAACCCCACTTAGTACATGCATTACTCACTTTCTTGTTGCTCTGATCAAACATGTGACAAGAAACAACTCGAGGAAAGATTTGTTTTATTTTTTATTTATTTTAGCTCACAGTTCAAGAAGGAGTTCAGCCCGTTATGGTGGGAAGGCATGGTGGCAGGAATGTGAAGTGGCTGGTCACACTGCATCCAGAACCAGGAAGCAGAGTACACAGGAAGTTGGACCAGGCTATGAAACACCAAGACCAAGCCTCCACTTTCTTCAAGTTTCATAACATCTCCAAATAGTGCCAGCAGCAGAGGACCAACTGTTGGAACATCTGTGCCGGAGGGTTTCACGTTCAAATCGCAAGGACAACAGAACTTCATGAGTCCCAAGACTCCTTAGAATGGCCCAGATGAAGAGTAGGGTTTGTTGACCTGAACTGTACAATGTATTTTCATCATATTCTTTCCTCTTCCCCAACTCCTCTTCCCAGATCCTCCTCACCTCTACCCACTCAGCTTCATCTGAACCTGAACTTCAAGTGCAGGTGGCTCTGGCCTTACGAGAGGCAGGGACACTCTCTGAGGCTCTGAAGAGGGTTGAACCGGGGACTTGTTTCTTTCTGGTTCTCGGGTTTTGTGTGATTATTTAGTTACTTTAGTGTTGTCCCCTTTAATCCGGAGTGATCTATTTGGTGAACAGCTTCGATGGATAAAACATTGCAGAATAATTGATTGCTAGGTGTGAGACTCCTCTCCACCCCACTCCGTCTCCAAGTGACGAAGGTGGAATGCCATATGAACAAGAATTTAGAGGACGGAGTTGCCCGTGGGGTTTGGTCTGAGGTGCGGTATTGTTGAATGCCGTGTTTGCCTGTTTAAAATAATGCTAAGATTAGAAAAACTAGACTCAATCTAGAGATGACAGATGGTAAAAGATGAATTTTTCCCTCAGGTACTTTTGGGGGTCTTGATTTAACCAAGAGGTGTCCCTTAGTAGGCAGTTTACATCACAGACATGTTTAGGTTTCGTAGACTAGAAAGCTATTTTCCTGTCCCTGTACATGTCTACCATGTCACTTTATACAGCAGGCCTGCTCAGTGTTTCTTAGATTGACAGAAGCAAGAGATACTTAGTAATTCTTTTGATCAGAACAGTACAAGCACAGACCTCCTTTGTTTGGGGACCCCAGAGTCCTTCACTGTCACTTTCCTGCGAGGGACACATGTAGGACTGAGCCCCTCTCCATGTTGTGCACTTAAGGTCCCAAGCCCCCAGAATGACTGGCTGGAGTTCCTTCTGCTAATTAGACTTCCTCTCTCGAGTTAGGTTACAAGCAACTGAGCAGATGGAGAAGATCGAATTAAGTCTTGCGAACCCCAAGGAGAGGTTGGTGGGGAGCTCCTGGCTGTTAATCAGGATTCAGGTAGATTTCAGTTGGAAAGTTTTATGGTACCAATGGATGGTGTGCAGGTACAGTAGCCTGGAGACAGCACAGAACAAGCCAATTTCCCATGTACTGCTTGATCATGCCATTTGCCTCATCCCTTGCAGACAAAGCCTGATTGCCTCAAGGACCTAGTCTACAGAGCACTGATGTCTTGGTCTAGCTGACTTCATGTTAGTGCAGTATCATGTGTAGATACTACTTTGAACTTTCAGTTTTCTAATATTTTCTGGCTCAGACAGTGAGTATCTAGTACAACTATTCAGCCCATAAAAATAGATGACTTTAAGTAAACTGAATTAACTACAAAAATCTGCACAATATGCTTGGGACATGACCTCATGTCTATTGGTTAAAATGATGCCCTGGTTAGTCGAAGTAGATGGTACTTGGGCATTTTTGCTCTTGGACTTTGGGAGTCTGTTGGTTTGATCTCTCTCTCTCTCTCTTTCTCTCTCTGTCTCTGTCTCTCTGTCTCTGTCTCTGTCTCTGTCTCTCTCTATGTCTCTCTCTCTCTCTCTCTAGCTCTCTCTCACTCTCTCTCACTCTCTCTTGCTCTCGCTCTCTCTCTCCTACATGGGGGAAGGGCAGAGACTAAGAGGACACCTTTCTCTGGGTTTTTCTCACCTGTGTTTGCTGGCTTGTATCTCTGAATCTGTTTATTTCTTCTGGCCAGCTTCTTCCTTGGCTAATATATTAGCTGATCAGTAATTAATCTTTACATGTCATGGGGGAATGCAGCAGTGTTATAAAGGAACCTAATTATTTTTATTGAACTAATTATTTTTGTTATATGTGTTGTCTGAATTTTTACGTGTTTGTGTCTCTGGGCTCAGGCATGTGAGAGCGTGTTGTGGTAAGGTAACTCTACAAGAGAATACACACAGATGTGCTTAAAGATGAATAGAAAGTCTTTACTCTTTGGCTGATGGCTGCATGAGGAATTAGTCCAAGTCATGCAGCCCAAGCCTTACTGTTCTTGGCTTTTTATGCATAGAAACCACATTTTGGTTGACATACCTCGACTAGCAAGAACAACACTAAGTGGAATTATGGAAGCCAAAAGAGCAAGGTTAGTACATTTAGGGACTTTCCCAGAAATTATGGACTGTGATGGATTATGTTTTTGTTTTAGTTTTGGCAGGTGTTGGGGTCTGAGGTCAGAATGGTGCTTCTAACATGGTGTGAGCTGTGTTAAGGGCCTGTTACAGTATAGAGGCAGAAATCAATGTCCATGTTTTCCTCTATTGCTCTCTATTGTTTTTGTGTGTCCATTTATTTATTTATTTATTTATTTATTTATTTGTTGTTTATTTATTTATTTAAGTAAGTGTGTGTGTGTGTGTGTGTGTGTGTGTGTGTGTGTGTGTACATGTGGTAAGCATGTGGAGGTCAGAGAACAACTTGTGGGAATTGGTTCTCTCCTTGTACCACATGGGGTCCAGGGATCAATCTTGGGTCATCAGGCTTGGCAGCAAGTGCCTTTACTGGCTGAATCATCTTACTAGCCCTGCACCTTCTTTTTTGAGACAGGGTCTCTCCCTGAACCTGGAGCTCATTGATTCAGTAAGACTAGCTGGTCAGCAGCAAGCCCCTGGGACCTTCCTGTCTCCACTTCCCCAGTGCTAGGATTACAGATGGGTACCACCAGTCCTGGCTTTCCCACGAGTTCTAGGAGTCTGAACTTGGGACCTCACGCTTATACAGCAAGTATCCCTCCTCTCCCCTCCCCTTACTTACCAGGCCCTCAGCTGCCAGAATCCAGTTATTTTAACGGTGCAGAAACCATTTTTAAGACCCAGACTTGCTGTCATCCAGTCATTTTAGAGGTTAGGAGGAAAGTATGGATTATTTCTTGGGACACCCCCAGCTTCAGTCCTAACAATGAATTAGACGGTGACGCAGAGAGCCACAAGGCACTATTCCGCACTGCCAGCTGTGCACTTTCTATTCTTTTGTTTTTTATGTTTCTGTATTAGCTGCTTTTGTACCAGTCTGACCAAGCGCCTGACAGAAAACAGTAAGGCTTATCTTGGCTCTCAGTTTCAGAGAGATTGCAGTCCACCTGGCGAAGAAGGCACGGTCGAATGGGTCCCTCCACGGCGGCAGGGTGTGAAGTGGGTAGACTCTTCACATCGTGGCAGGTTAAGAAGCAAGAGAACAAGATGGGGTCCAAAAGCTTGCATCTAGAGACCTCCTTTCACCAGGGTCTAAAAATTTCCGCAGCCTCCTGCAATCCTGCCACCTGCTGGAGAGCGGTGTTTATAACAGGAGCTTGCGGGGGTGGGGTGGGGGAGAGTTCAGAATTCCGGATATTGTGTCACTGGATCGTAGCCCCAGGACCAGAGCTGTCACACAGCCAGATCAAGCCACTAATTTTCATTACTGTTGATCTTCTTCACTGACCACGGTTTTGAGCTGTGAATTTTCTCAATGTCTATTTTTAACCTTATGGAGAATTGTAGATGAAGTTTCCGTTGTTTGGGAGATATCCAAATGCAAGATGAGAAGAAATATCTGTCAGCCATTCAAAGAATTATCCAGACTCTCTGTTGTACTCAGAAACCCTGAAAATAGATCAATTTACATATGACATTTATTGTGGTTATTTATAGTTGGATTTACAAAATATGCTCAGCGTGCAAGCTCGCGGGGTGCTGACGAAGAAACGAATGCTCTCAAGGGAGCGTTCTGCTGAAGATCAAGCTGCGGTTGGGCCAGGCTTGACTGACAACGTGCACGCTCTTGAACTGGACATATCTGTCAATCAAAAAGTCAAGGGTCAGATGCAGCTCAGCATGTAGCATGTGTAGGACCCTGAGTTACATCCCCAGGGCTTAAAGAATTATGCCTTTATAAAAAATAAACTATTATAGTCTGAAAAAAGCTTCAAACAGAGGCTTTACCTTTAATTCTCTTCCGTCCGATTTTGAAGTCTGATTTAGATGACGTGACACCAGATAGTGGAGGGAATCTGAAAGGCGTCTAAGACACGACGACTTCCTCTTTTGGAATTTTGTGCTTTAGTTGGAGAGCTTTGCGGGCAAGTGTGAGACTTTCTTTGCTGGAGGCGAGGGAGTATTATGTGGAGGTGCACTGTGAGGCAGGTTGGAGTTGCTAAAGAACTGGAGGTGGGAGGAGAGAGAGTGAGACTTGCAATGATCGGAACAATGCACCCCACAGTAATTGTACCGCTTTGAGAGTAACTTCAAGTCCAAGCTCTCTAGATTTGCGTTGTGAAAAACCATCAACTTTTCACCCCTGTGGCTGACCTCCTCCTGTCAGATGCCCGCTCACCCTTTTCATGGTGCTCTGTCTGGTATCTCTGCCTTACCGGCAGTCCCCTCTCAGTCTCTGTGATTTGCGTGGAGAAATTCCTCTTGTCTTCCTGTGTGTACAGGACTTCTCCTTTCCCACGCTTACTCTGCTGTTTAATGAGCTTGCAGAATTTTAGAATCTCCATAGCTGCATATGCGTTTTGCTTGTGGAAGTTTTCAATGTGTCTTTTTCCTTTCTTTCCTGAGTTTAAGTTTTGAATGGGGGTATAGCTCTTAAGATTTTGTTCCTCATAGCTTCCTTTACATCGTTAGTGGCTTTGGACATAACTATTTTATGGTCTCATTCGGGTTGTTTAATTATCTGAATTTACTGAGGATCAGATTCTGCAGTGTGTCTCACTGGGGAGGATGGATTCCTAGTGTTTACACAGGGTAAGACATTGCTTCTGTATTTGGTCATTGAACTTGAAGTTCCTCTTCATTGGTACTTGATCTGTGGGACTCCTGTGTGGTCTGCAAGATCACCTTTCAGAGTTGGTTTACATTAAGAGTCTATTAACAGTCTGGAATGAATTTTTATGTTGACTTGTGGATAAAATTTATATAGAGTTCTATAGAGTTAGCATGGTTATTATAAACTTGAAAAAAATCCTCGTGTGGCTGGAACCGGGTGATGCATCTATATCTATATATCTACACTGATAGCACTCATATCTGTATTATCTATTTATTTATTCTTATCATCTGTATATTTATTCCTAGGGGAGAATTTTTTTTCACTGAAGGCTAGGCTTGAGACAATTATAACTATTTTTTGATGGCTCACTGAACTGGCAGGTTTTTTTTTCCCTCCCAAGACAGGGTTTCTCTGTGTAGCCCTGGCTGTCCCAGAACTTGCTCTGTAGACCAGACTGGCCTTGAACTCAGATAACCATCTGCCTCTGTCACCCGAGTGCTGGGATCAAAGGTGTGCCCCATCATGCCTGGTGATGGCAATTGGTTTGTCCCCAACCAACCCTCTATTTTACAAGTCCCACAGATCAAGTACCAATGAAGAGGAACTTCAAGTTCAATGACCAAATACAGAAGCAATGTCTTACCCTGTGTAAACACTAGGAATCCATCCTCCCCAGTGAGACACACTGCAGAATCTGATCCTCAGTAAATTCAGATAATTAAACAACCCGAATGAGACCATAAAATAGTTATGTCCAAAGCCACTAACGATGTAAAGGAAGCTATGAGGAACAAAATTTCAAAGGCTTCTATCTTTAAACAGTGGCTTGAGTCCTAATTTCTACAGGGACCAAAAAGAAAAAAAAAAACCCATAGAGTACCCAAAACAAGGCCACCCATTCCCTGCCTTCTGGAGCGGCTTCTGTTTGAAGGCTGAATCTCTAATTTTCAGACTCTTGTTTCGGGAACTTGAAAATTTTCTTTATTAAACATTCATTTATCCTCTTGAAGAAAAGCTATTACACTTCCTCCAGAATTTAAGATAAAAAGGGTTTTCAGGACATTTTCCCCCTCAACAAGGAGAGAGTCTTCTTTCTCTACTGTTCTCCACAGTGGCTGTTCCATCTTGTCCTGTAGAGTGGCAGGTCTGCAGTCATCTCTTCATTTTTAATCTAGGTTATCAATGCGTCTCCCTTTTGTGGGTGTCCCTGGCTAGTTTTATGTCAACTTGACACAAGCTAGAGTCATCTGAGAGGAGGGAGCCTCAACTGAGAAAATCCCTCCATAAGATTGGCCCGTAGACAACCCCGTGGGACATTTTCTTAATTAGTGATCAATGGGGGAGGGCCCAGCCCATGGTAGGTGGTGCCATCCTGGGCTGGTGGTCCTGGGTTCTACAAGAAAGCAGGTTGAGCAAGCCATTATGAACAAGCCAGGAAGCAGCTCCCCTCCCATGGCCTCTGCATCAGTTCCTGCCTCCAGTTTCCTGCCCTGTGTGAGTTCCTGTCCTCACTGCTTCTGATGACGAACTGTTATATGGAACTGGGAGTGAAACAAGTAGCTTTTGGCCATGGTGTTTCATCATAGTAGTAGTAACCCTGATTAAGACAGTGAGCATCTTGTTGTTTGTCTGAAGTAAGCCGAGCTTTCCACCATGGAAAGGTTTTCGTCCAACCCTATGCTTTCTATGAGTCCTGACCTAATTCTTCCCTGCTTTTCACAATTAGAAACATTGCTAGAGTGTGCTATTAATATGCTCTAGCGGAGCTGTCTGATTATCACCCCATTCCTGAATATCTTGTAATGACATTTATCTCCTCTCCTCCACTGAAATGATTCTCTCCACTGTCATCAGTGACAACGTGTTTGCAGCGTCTGAAGCTCTACTAGATTGATGGGTTTCCTGAAGGAGCAGAATGGCTGGAATGAAACACACACACATACATGTACACACGTACACACACACACACACACACACACACACACACACACACGCACGCACGCACGCACGCACACGCAAATCCCATTTATTAGACTGGCTTATACAGGATGTGGTGTGGGTAGTTCAATGCAGAGAACCTGGTAGTTGCTCAGCCCAGAATCTCTCAGCCAGTCCCAGCCTGGTTCTGAAGGCCGGGAGGCGTCCTGCAGAGCCACTGATTTACAGTCTATGGTTCTAATATCGGCAAAAGATCGCCACCGCAGCAGGACAGATGGACTGCGGGGAAGACGAGCGGGTAGGAAGCAAAGCTTCCCTCTTCCCTGTCCTCTTGGGTGGGCTGCCACCGGAAGGTGTTGCCTGGATTTAGGGTGGGTCTTCCGGTCTTAAATAACCGGATCAAGAAAATTCCCTCAGGTGCGGCCAGAAACTTAGCTTCTAGTTACTCTATCTTGTCGTCCGTCCCCCCCCCCCCCCCCCCCCCGTGATAAAATACTGACCAAAACCAAAACTTGGTAAGGAAAGAATATATAGATCTGGATCACAGTCCATCATTAAGGGAAGTCGGGGTGGTGACTCAAGTGGGAACCTGGGGGCAGGAACTGGAGCAGAGACCACAGAAGGGTGATGCTTACTGGCTTGTTCAGCTATTTGTCTTACTAACCCAGGTCCAGCTGTCCAGGGGAGCATGCTCAACTGTGGACTGGGTCCTCCCACGTCAATTATTAATCAAGAAGATGCCGCACAGGCACGCCCACAGGCCAGTCTGATGGAGGCGACTCCTCGTGCGAGGTTCCCTCTGTCCAGGTGACTCTAGTTTGTGTCAAGCTGACGAAGACCAACCAGCCCGGGTTCTGCTTCTCTGGCTCTCATCCTGTGCATCTAACCCACTGCTCTGACTTCGTGGTGGAGTTACTTTCTTCTCTGCACCCGTTTTCCAGGGGTGGCTTTGCACCTTCTAATCCTCTGCGCTTCTCTCTCTACCTTACCCTCACTTCTGCCGGCCTTTTTAACTGATTCACCCAACTCCATTTTTAGCCTTATATTTCTTGAACTAAAATTCCCACTTTTTTCAGTCATGAGGAACTTTTTTCCTGGGTATTTCTGACATGTCAAAAAAAAAAATCATTGGGTTTTACACAAAGTATTTAAAAAACTGCATGTTTTTCTGGCTTGCTAGGTCTGTTTACAATGCCACTTTCTTTTTCTGCTTCTGGGCTTAAAAAAAAAAAAAATGAAAGGATGGGTTCTTGTAAATTTTCTTTCTAGCTTTCTCTGATTTGTGTTTGTTTTCTGGTTTTGTTGCCTCTCTCCCGTTTATCTTCTGATTAGTTTACCCACATATGGTTTCACTTCTCTGCCATCTATGGTACCCACAATTTTTAGGTTAGTCCCTGTAATTCATAAATGGCCACATCATTATTTAGCTCAACCCACTACTACCTCCTTTTACCATTACAGCATGATACAGGCTGATACAAAGCTCATACTAGAGAACTATGTAATGACTTACAAAAGAAACTGCACACACAGTCTCATCATGGTTTAAGTAAATTAATGATTTTGGTTGGGTAGCGTTCATAGCTTTTCTTGGCCACAATTACCAACTCCATCTATCCTGAGCTCCCTATTCTGGGGGCAGCAAAAGCCTGGAGGCTGCAGGGCTGTTGTTCTGAGTCTCACTTTAGCTCTGTGACTAATTTGGTTTGTGAGCATGGTAACATCATTAGTTATCAGGGAAAAGGTCTTTTTGCTCCAAAATGAAGTGCGAACACAGAAAAATGGCCAAAATACACTTCTAAAATGATGACCAAATGGCTTAGTTAAAAAAGAAAAAAGCTTTATTGTGGTGAAATATTACAATGTATTACTGAAACAGATTAAGTCGAAGAGGCAATATCACATTTTGACAAGAATGTGCCGTAACAAGAATTTTTATACACCCCTGTCTTAGTCTGGGTTACTATTGCTGCAATGAAACACCACGACCAAAAATTAAGTTGTGGAGGAAAGGGTTTATGTGGCTTACACTTCTGCACTGTAGTCCATCACTGAGGGAAGTCAGGACAGGAACCCAAACAGGGCAGGAACCTGGAGGCAGGAGCCGATGCAGAGGCCGTGGGGGAGTGCTATTTACTGGCTTGCTCCCCATGGCTTGCTCAGCTTTCTTTCTTTCTTTCTTTCTTTCTTTCTTTCTTTCTTTCTTTCTTTCTTTCTTTCTTTCTTTCTTTCTTTCTTTCTTTCTTTCTTTCTTTCTTTTTGAACCCAGGATCACCTGCCCAGGGTTAGCACCACCGACAATGAGGGCTGGGCCCTTCCCCATCAACCACTAATTAAGAAAATGCCCAACAGCTAGATCTTATGGAGGCATTGTCTCAATTGAGAGTCTTTCCTTTCGGATCCCTCTAGCTGAGTCAAGTTGACATAAAACTAGCTTGTACATAAAACCTTGTCTATGAACAAGCAATTCTAACCCCAGGCGCACATATTCATACAGTTACCAAGATGTGCACAAGAAGGCTCACATCAACACTGTTCAAATTAGACCCAAACTGGAAAGGACTTCAAGAGCATCAGATGTGGCATATCCACACATAGAGTGGAATTCAGCAGGAGAGAGGACAAACTATGTTTTGTGGATGAGTCATCGATAAGATGAAAGGGGCTAGACACAGGGATATACACCAGAGGATTTCATCTTTGTAATGTAAAAAAAATAATGACCAGAATGAATCATTGCTGTGGTTACTCTTGGGGGTGGGGTTGCTTTTCAGAAGAAAATGCCAGAGGGGTCTCTGGTGCCCACGTATTCTTTTCTTTAGTTTTGAGGCTAGTCATGGGAGTGTTAGTTACTTGTTTAAATCTGAGCAGAATGCCTATGGTATTAGTTAGCTTTCCATCACTACAACAAAGTACCTGGGATAATTAACTTACAGAGATGAAAAAGGTTTCTTTTGGCTTGTAGTTTTGAGACTCCAGGCTATAGTTGTTAACTCTATGGCTTTGGGTCTTCGATGAGGTAGCATATTATGGTGGAAGCCTATGGGCTCTATCACGTGGTTACAGGGAGAAGACAGGAAGAGGAAGAGGCAGTGATGGATAGTTTTAATTTGGCACAGTCTCACCTGGAAGAGAGTGATAAGGGCTTTTAGATCAGGTTGGCATGCAGGTATGTCTATGAGAGATTGTTTTGATAATGCTAGTGGAGGTAGGAAGCTCTAATCCCTGTAGGTAGTACCATTTCCTAGGCAGGGGATCCTGCACTGTATGAGAAAAGAAAAATCAAGCTGAATGCAAGCACACACACACAATCCTTGCTCTCTGTTCTTCTGTGGTGGTTTGAATAAGAATGACCCTCATAGGCTCCCATTTGAATGCTTAGTGACCACGGAGTGGGACGTTGGAAAGGATTTTAAGGATTAGGAAATGTGGCCTTGTTGGAGTAGGTGTGGCCTTGTTGGAGGAAGTTTGTAACTAGGGGTAGGCTTTGAGATTTCAAAATGTCAGGCCTAGTCCCTCTCTCTCTCTCTCTCTCTCTCTCTCTCTCTCTCTCTCTCCCTGCTGCCTGTGGATCAGGATGTAGACCTCTCAGCTACTTCTCCAGCACCATGTCTGCCTGCATGTCACCATGCTCCCTGCCATGATGATAATGAACTAAACTGTAAGCAAGCTCCCAATCACATGCTTTATTTTATAAGAGTTATCTCGGCTATAGTGTCTCTTCACAGCAATGGAACAATAACTAAGATAGCTTCGTTATGGAAGTGATATGACCAGTTCTCGCAAAATCTCGCTGCTCTGACCTCCTAGTGGCGATGGACTGTCATCTAGAACTGAAGGTAAAATTAGCATTTTCTCTCCTAAGTTTCTCTGGCCAGGTTATTTTATCACAACAATAGGGAATCAAGTGGAAACAGAGTTCTCTGTGGGCACACCCTCAATGCCTTATGATCTCTCACAGGCTCCACCTTTCAAAGTTTCTGTCCCCTAGGAGTGATACTCCAGGGAAGAAGCCTTTAACATCTGGACTTTTAGGGATACTCACTCAAATGATGGCACCTCTGGTATTCGAAACCTGAAAGTAGGGTTGGGGAGATGGCTTAGAGGATAAATGTACTTGTCACCAAGCCTGACAATGTCAGTTCAAACCCCAGGACACACACGGTGGAAGTCCCCACATAAAATAACCTTGCCTTTTGGCTTCTGTCGTTCTGTGTCTGGCTGACTGTTCTTGTTAACTGGAGGAAGGTCAAGGAGTGAATATCATGGGTTGTCTTCTGACCTCCATATATGTGCCACAGCGTGCCCTGAGGTGCTTTCGCCCATGTACATACACATACAGTGAAGGAACGACCGATTGAGTGAATACATATTAAAGAAAACTCTAGAAGCAGAAATGGACCAAAAACCACGGGGAAAACAAAAGGTATGTTAAACTCCAGGTGCTACAGACAAACTGAAAGAGTATAGTAAATAGCATGTCCAGGTTCCCTCCCTAAATATTAGGGGGTAAATTTGCTTCATGAAAATTCTATGACAATGACCTTTCACTGTTAAAGTAACAGAAGGCCAAGACTAAAATAACTGTGAACAAAGAAAAGCCAATGGCACTTGTCACAGGGTCCCAGACCTTAGCACAACTGACTCCATGATGGAAATGCTATCCAGGCTGTAAAACTCAGCATGTAGACAGCACCACCTGCCAAAAATGAAAACAAAGACCTAATCCATCCGAGTCCATAGTCACGGGAAAGTCTCTGAATGTACTAACCTTGCTTTTTGACTTCTGTAGTTCTGCTTCTGGCTCACTGTTCTTGTTAACTGAAGTATATCAAGCCAGAACATGGTTTTTGTGCTTAAAAGCTCACCCCAAGAAAGGTTTGGGGCTATATTGGGATCCTGAACACCCAGTGTAGTCGCTGGCCAGCTAATAAAGACTTTCTGTCGGCTTAAACCCATGTCTGAGCTGTCTCTGATGGATACTCCACGACACATTGGTGCTCTGGTCTCATATGCTGCTTCTCACACTGGGACCATGGTAAGCCATGGCTGACTGAGAAGCAGACCCAGGAGGGTGATCTGGGAACAGGAGTGAGGGCTCCAGGTGCACCGGAAGCAGCCACTAAGAGAGTCAGACCACTGAGATATGAAAACACCAAGAGTGCCACAGAGAAAAAGGACAGGAAAAAGAAAGTATCAGGTCTCAAAGAACCGAAGGCTGGAAGAGACCCAGCGGGGCATACAGTTTGAAGAATAGCTTCCATTGAAAAGGGAAACCTGAGTTTATTATTTATTTACTTTTGTTCACCATTAAAACTTTATTGGAAAACTGACACCAAACTAGGAGATCATGGTTGCATACTTTATAAAAATCAAACATGATTGTTATCTTGGTATATTGTTTGAATCTTAGATGGTCTTTTAATAAAAAACCCAGAGCCAGACATCAGGGTGAAAACTGAAAGATCAGAGAAGCAGAACAGCCCAGCCATTAATTCTTACCTCTATGACATCCTCAGCCTGAAGAGAGTGAGTTCCTGTTTCCTCATGCCTTATATACCTTTCTCTGCCCTGCCATATTACTTCCTAGGATTAAAGGTGTGTATGCTTCCCAAGCAAAGGCATGAGATCTCAAGTGCTGGGATTAAAGCTGTGTGCCACCACTGCCTGACTCTGTGTCTAATCTAGTGGCTGGCTCTGTCCTCTGATCATCAGGCAAGTTTACTAGGGTACACAATATATCACCACATTGGTAGAGTAATGGAACTTGATAAGGCTTCGGTGAAAGACACAAATCCAGGAAGTTGTGTAGATGAGCAGTCGGGTTTCTTCTAAATGAACAGACTTCTGTGGGCCTGGCTTTTCCTCCTCTGGGCTGGCATAACACAGCTGAACAACCTACACCAAGAACCACTGTCCGAGCATGGCTGAAAACCATAGCAATCTTGTGCCAACCTGGACAGTTCACATCTGTGAAGAAGGGATTTGGATTCTGAACTGGCCGTTTCCTCGTATGTTTATTCTTTCCCTCTTTCAAGGCAGGGTGTCATGGATCTCTGGCCAGAGGCATGGTGACAGCTCCGCCAGCCCAGCTGCTCCAGTGGTGACAAACCTGGGTTTGAAGGATGGTCTTCCGGGGAAGGAAGCTTGGGAAAGGGCAGAACGGGAGGGGGAATTGCCCTATAGACACTGCGTGAAAGGAGGATAGGAAAGAGATAGAATAAAAGCTCAACGAGACAAAACAAACACGGACCCCGTTAACCCCACATTTTTACAGTCTGTCAAACAAATAGCAAGCAGTCCTCTCTCTTAAGTATTAGGGTTATAAAGACACAACTGGGATTAAAGTAGTAATCAAAACACCGCAATATGGCACAAATGAACCAAAGGCAAGTTTTAGAGTTCTTGAATCCAGGAAATGAATTTGCATGCAAATCAACTGAAGAAAATTCCATCCTTGAAAAACAGCCGTGAAGCAGAATAAAATTTTAGGTTTACATTCCCAATGGAATTAAATATACTGAATCGAGTATTTGGGGGTTTAAAACTAAAACAAACAAACAAACAAACTAAAAGCAGAAATATACCACCTCCCAAAGCAAAACAAAACAGGAAGAAATGAAGTAGATGAAAAAAATTATAGCAATATTAAAGAATAAATCGTAGAAGGAAGAACAATACACTCAAGGGTTGAGAAGAGCAGAGAACAAGAAAGCTAGGGAAGAAAGAAAGGTAAACAGAGAAGTGAGAGGCCACAGCGTAAAAGTGGGAGGTGGGCAAAGATACCCAAGTTAGTGAAGCCCCCAAAGAAGAGAAGAGGGCAAACAGTGGGCAGAGCTAATATCTAGAGGTCTGGGAAGAAGTAGAAAAAGATGTAAATCAACTTCCCAAAAGGAGTAGCTTGGCAAAATCAACTTAGGACCAGCAATTCTCAGGTGTAGCAGGGGACACAGCTATTATATCCCAAGTAAAGAGAAAGCCTTCAAGGTCCCCAAGAAATAGACAAAAATGACAGAGACAAGAGCTTTAGGGTAATGTCAGCCTTTGAAGACTGATATCAAGACCGATCAAGCCAGCCACCTTGTGGGCATTTTATACAATCCATAGACATCTCCTTTGCTTGGTGAAGTGATTCAGAAATAAACTTTCTGATCTTATTTGTTAAAATTTGCTGGGTGCATCTGAGCTGAGCTCGGTTAGGGCTTGTTAATTATCCACCCCACTGAGACAAGGTGGTCTGCAGTACTCCACCTGAGGCCCAGGACTGCAGAACTTCACCTGAGGCCCAAGACTGTCTGCAGTACTCCACCTGAGGCCCAAGACGGTTGCTCTGCAGCATCCACTTAAGGGCCAGCACTGAGTAGAACAGACCTTGTTCTTGGCTCTCTGAACCTTTTGCAGGTCCCTTCGAATCTGAACACACAGGGTTCAGAACTCTGGTGCCAATGAGGGAGACCTGTAGATTTTTATAGTTCTCCCTCTAGGTTGAAGAGTCTTGAGACATGATTAGAAAAACAGTGATTTACAATCACATTGCTTCCCAAGTTCATAGAACCATCCATGCTGTCCATGGTTTGACAATATTCCACAGCTGAGGTGAAATAACAAAGCACATGACTTTG
Organism: Peromyscus eremicus; assembly: GCF_949786415.1. Taxonomy (NCBI): domain Eukaryota; kingdom Metazoa; phylum Chordata; class Mammalia; order Rodentia; family Cricetidae; genus Peromyscus; species Peromyscus eremicus. The sequence continues at coordinate 25,756,655 of NC_081433.1, forward strand.
AGTGTGGCCTCTCAGGCATCTGTAAGCACTTTTATTTAAGTATGATGTTCAGAATCCCTGAGCAGCTAGGAATAACTGAATCGATTCTCTCGTTGCTGTCCTTACGACCAGAATGCCTATTTTTTCAGCCAAGGGGGCATGGCGGTGCCATGTTTTTGTTGTGGCTAATGCCACTGTTTCTTCAGGACAGCGGCCAGAGTGATAACTTAGTTGAGTTGGGCCCGGTGGCATTTCCATTTAATCTCATGAGTTTCTGTTTATCCCGCCCCTTCCCCCCTCCCAGGGCTGTTGAGCCCCTTCTAGATGCTAGGAACTGTGTTAGGGGTTGGAGTGAGGCTGGCTGTGCTTGGCTTCCCTCAAAAGAGAATGAACACTCCCAGGCAGCAGACGGAACCGGTCTCGGTGTGGCTTGGCATTGGGCCAGATCAGTAATTGTGTGGTAGACTCTGTGGTGGTTAATTGTGGTTGGCAGCTTGATCTGACTGAACCACACCTGAGGGATTAGTGAGGCACACCTGTGGGCGTGTCTGTGGGAGCTTCCAGAGAGGATGAACAAAATAGAAGAAGGTTCAGCCTGAATGTGGGCACCATTTCACTGGCTGGTGACCCTGATGGGGTAAAGGGAGGAAGTTAGCTAGTGTAGGCATTCTCTGCCTCTGCCTCTGCCTGTGTCTCTGTCTCTGTCTCTGTCTCTCTTCCTCCCCCCCCCCCCCAACCTCCTGGCCACTGTGAGCTGTCCCACTACACCTTTCCCATCAGGATGGACTGACGCCTCAGGAGCGAGGAACAGAATAAAACCTTCCTCCTTACGTCATTTTTGCCAGTGATTTTCCACAGGATAAGAAGAACTAACAGACCCTAACTACCACAGTGATCTTCCTAAGACTCTTATGACGCCCTCCCATCAGAACCTGGGGTAAGTATGGGTGATTTTCTTAGAGCTTCCAAACCATAGTTTGAAGAAGCAAAACCAAGGGGAAGGACTTATCTTGGAGCAGCGAGTTCTCAGTAAAGCAGCCTAGACCAGGTGATACTCATGAGAACTGGCTGGTTCTGAAACACAAGACAGAGCCATATGTGGTGTGAGGTGGGCGACAGAGGAAGCGTGGATGGCTAATACATTTGCCCATTTCTCATCTTCCAGGGTTAAAGATTTATTTATTTATTATATATACAGTGCTCTGCATGAATGTGTGCTCGGAGACCAGAAGAGGGCGCCAGATCTCACCATGGATGGTTGTCAGCCACCATGTGGTTGCTGGGAATTGAACTCAGGACCTCCGGAAGAGCAGCCAGCAGCCAGTGCTCTTAACCACTGAGCCATCTCTCCAGGCCTTCTTCCAGGGTTAAACATTTTGGATTTTTGGATCTGTTTTAATTTACTCTGGTTTCCTCTGGAACAAGATACAGGATCACATGCTTTAGTTTCAGAGTCCAGAGCAAAGAATGAGGAAGGACCCCAGGCCTGCGGTGGTGAGCCAGAGAACCAGGCTATGTTAAGATCAGCTTTTACTTAGACAAGCTGTTCAAGGACCTCAGTTTTTACTTGTGAGTTTCATGGCCTCAGACAACTTATTTAACCTCTTTGAACCTTTATTCATAAAAGAGGGGGTGATTCTATTTCAGTGAGGATCATTGAAAGAGTTAAATGATAACATTTCTGTACCTAGTGTGGGGTACCTAATTCATAATGTAAATGATAAATACTTGTCCTGTTCATCTCTACACACCACAAAGGACAAACACCAAGGTCTGGAAACTGGCTTTGATATATATATCTCTTTATACCTTTATTTTTATTTTACATAGGTGAGTGTTCTTCCTGATGTCTGTGCACCATATACATGCAATGCCTGTGGAGGCCAGAAGAGGGAATTAGATTCCCAAGAATTGGAGTTACACACAGTTGTGATCTACCCTTTGGGTGCTGGGAATTGAACCCAGGTCCTCTGGAAGAGCAACCAGAGTTATTAACCGCTTCCATGCCTCCAGCCCCTAAAGTGACTTGTTCTGGCTAGTTTTATGTCACCTTGACACAAGTTAGAGTCATTAGAGAGGAAGCAGCCTTGATTGAGAAAACACCTCTGTAAGATCGGGCTGTAGGCAATCCTGTGGGGCATTTTCTTAATTAGTGATTGATGGAAGAGGGCCCAGCCCATTGTGGGTGGGGTCATTCCTGGCTTAGTAGGTTCTGGGTTCTATAAGAAAGCAGGCTGAGCAAGCCATGAGGAACAAGCCAGTAAGCAACACTCCTCCATGGCCTCTGCATCAGCTCCTATACCCTGCTTGAGTTCCAGCCCTTACCGCTTTTGATGATGACCTGTTGTATGGAACAGTGAGGAAGACAAACCCTTTCCTCTCCAGGTTGCTTTTGGTCACTGTGTTTCATCCCAGCAATCAAAACCCTAAGATGTGGCTGTGTTAACAGATGGGACCTGTTACTATTTCCACTAGAAAGGACATCCTGATGATACCACGTGGTTTTCCAGATTCAGTAAATGTGAATGAGAATTTTCAATAAATGTTCATCTATGCTATCATTGTAGGGATAGTATCTAGAGAGATGTGTTTGGACAGAACGTGGCAGAGATTTCTCATCATGGGTATTTTCTGAAAGCATGGCGCCCCGAAACAAGTCCCAGCAGTGTGTTTAAGGACACAGTGGGTAACCACTGACTCTACATGAAATAGAGTTCACCCAAATTGCTTCCCAACCATGTTGTTTCTTAGATTATTTGAGATTTATTAATTCCCCAGAGAGATAACATCTTACTATTGTAAAGGTCTTTGTGTTATGTGAAAAAAAAAAGCTAATTTCACCCAATGGATAGTGTTTTAAGAACTTTAATGAAGAATCTCTATGAAATATATAAAAAGTGGTGCAAAAACTTTCTTCATGTAATCATAAGAACTTGATGTTTTGAGAGCTCAGCCATGGCCAAACATTTCCGATTCCGCCTCTGGTTTACTTCTCTCTGATTCCGCCTCTGGTATACTTCTCTCTGGTTCTGCCTCTGGTTTACTTCTCTCTGATTCCGCCTCTGGTATACTTCTCTCTGGTTCTGCCTCTGGTTTACTTCTCTCTGGCTCATTGTCCACGTGGAGACAGCGTAAACTGGCTGGAGTGGTACAAACACAGGTTGTTCATATTTATAGCCCCAATAACTCACTAACTATACACATATTATCTTCCGTGCTCTGATGCCTTTGGGAACCCAGAGACACAGTTTCGGTTTTGTCTGTTTTATTGATTTCTCCTTTTACCTTTATTATTTTCTTTCTTCTATCTGTGTTGATTGTAATTTGTTCCTCTGTTTTTTATCCCCTTAAGGTAGAAAGAAAGTGATACCTGATTCTTCTTATTTTCTAACACAAACATTTAAAGACTATACGTGTCCCTCTAAACTTGCATTTTGTTGTAGTTTCGGTTTTATCCAAAATGTTTTCTTATCACTTTGATTTTATTTAAATGTGTTTAATTTTCCAATACTTGGTAATTTCCCATAAAACTTCTTGTTAGTTATTTCTAGTTTTACCCACTATGGTTATAATTCATCTCTTTGGCTTATTTTATTCTTTTAAAATTTGTTGAATTTTAGCTGAGCACATAGTCTGGGTGGTGAATATTTTGTGTATACTTAGAAAGAATGGGTATTTGCTGTCACTGGGTAAGATAGCAGTTGGATCAGCTGGTCTATAATATTTAGATTCTCTACACCTTTGCTCATGTCCTAGTCACTTGTTCAATCCATTACTGAGACATGAACGTTGAATTCTCTATGTGTTGTGCCATGTTGTGGATTTGTCTGTTTCCCATTTGAGTAGATTAGCTTCTCAATCACGTACTTTGAAACCTGTGTTAGGTATATATGCTTTTAGCACTGGTGTCTTCATGGTAGATTATATTATGGTATGAAATCATTTTTCACTTATTGTAATTTTTAAATCATATAATATTCTTTTTAGATCTTATAGTATTTGTTTTGAATTGTATCTTTTATGACATAGCTTTCTTTTGATTAATGCTAATTTGGTATATCTTTTTAAATCCTTTTTTCATTTACTCTCTTTTTATTTATGTATGTGTAAACTATACATAGTTAAGTTTTGTTACGTTCTGATTTGTTGTTCAGTGTCTTCTAAAGGGGACAGTTAGACCCTGTTTTATTTGATGTAATAATAACTGTGGTTGGATTTAAGTGTACTGTTTTTCTATATGTCATTTTATTTTCCTCTTATTTTGCTTTTTCTACTTTATTTTGGATTGTTTGATTTTTAAAATATCCTATTTTTGGATTATCGCATATATATATATATATTTTCTTATTGTTTAGTGGTTGATGTAGAATTTACAGAATATAAGCCATTATGCTAGTCTACTTTAAAATTATCTATCATTTCTTCTGTTGCATAAAATCTTGAAAACTACTCTTTTCTTTCTCATCCTTTGTACTTTTAAAAAATCATATGGCTCCTCTATATGATATAAATTATATAATACATTATTATTTTGCATTTGTAAATTTTCTTTTTAAAAGACTTAAAACAAAAAAACCCCTTCATTTGTTTTCTGAGTTTACCAATTTCATTGTTTCTTTTATCTATGTGTGGACTAAATTTTCCATCCTTTTTTATCTCAAAAGTTTAGTTAGGATTTGCAAATTTTTTTTACTTGCAAAATTTCGTTTAATGCAAGTCTGCTGGCAATGGAGTCTCTCAGGTTTTGCTTGTCTCAAAACATTCTTTGAGTGTGTGTGTATGGGATACATGTGTGTAGATATGCACGTGTACGCATGTGTAGAGGCCAGAGGCTGACTTCAAGTGTCTTCCTTAGTCACTCTTCATGTCACTCTTTGAGACAGGGTCTCTCACTGAACCCAGAGCTCACCACTTTGGTTGTTACTTTGTTTGTCACTCGTGACTGTACAGGGAGGGATCGTCATTGCCTGGTTTAATTTTCACTGTAGGTGGACTGTTACTCTGGGCCCCAGTGGTAGTATTTTTCTCTTGCTATTGATTCATCCAAAGACTGCTTTGTATCGGAGGTATCTTTGTTTTTGTTTTTTTTTTTTTTTTGGTTTTTCGAGACAGGGTTTCTCTGTGTAGCTTTGCGCCTTTCCTGGAACTCACTTGGTAGACCAGGCTGGCCTCGAACTCACAGAGATCCTCCTGGCTCTGCCTCCCGAGTGCTGGGATTAAAGGCGTGCGCCACCACCGCCCGGCCGGTATCTTTGTATGGTCATATTTTCCTGCCTTTGATGGTTACAGGACACTGCTTTATCAGTACAGGATTCTGGGCCAGAGAGAGTTTCTGACCCTTCCAGAGGCTTTCTTAGGACAGTGGTAGAGAACTTTAACTTTCCTTCCTCAGGGGCAGCAAGAATCTGCCAAAGCTTGAAAGCGGGAGGCATTTCTGGCATTTCCTAGCAACTTTAGATGTTTGCTTCATCCGAGGGAGTCTGCTAAGTAGGTGAGACATTTGTACCAGAAAGCAGGTGGCCGCAAGAGCGTTTGTGCCACCTGAGGGCATCTTCTGCCTCGGTCGTTCTCAGAGTAGTGGTACAAGATCCTGGGAAGGAGCTGCTGAGTGGGACAAATTCTGCTTGTTACTGGGTTCTAGGGACTCCATATTGTCTTGCGAGCTTACATTTGACTCTTAAGACTTTGCTAAGATGTGAGATCTTTTCTTTTAACCCACTTGGACAGCAGGCGCCTTTTCATTTTGCGTTTTGCTGAAAAGGAGACAGTATGTGTAGTCCATCTCTCTTTGAGGGCCTTATGATTCATTTAAAATGGACTAAGTTGTTCTATGCTCTTAGACGTCTGATGGGCTCAGAAACAGCTGTAGTTATGTAATTTATTTGGTCTTCTCTTAGTATTAGTGTGGGACCAACATTCTCATTACTTTCTACATCCCAAGTGGAAACAAAAAAGAATTTATTAAAAGATTTATAAAATGCATGCAGAATATATGAAACCCACCCACAAGGATAATGCATCATCCTGTGGTCAGATGTAGCAGAATGCTGTTATTCACCCAGCTGTGGATTGAATTGTGTCCATCAAGAAGGTATACGGATTCTAGCATAATGGAGAGGGGTCCACAAACACCCACCCCCAGCCAAGGAGCTATTGATAGTTGATGGTTGCTGGGACACAGAGAGTCAGTTTTCTAAGGTTGTGGTCCCTGGTAGGTTGACTGTACTTCTGTGGATGGCCCAATACCTGTGAGTATATGGATAGCACTAATTTAACTTGGTGAGTTACTTGAAAAAAAAAAAAAGAAAGAAAGAGGACACGAAGTTGGGAGGGGCTAGGAGTGGGTCTGGGAGGAGTTAGGGAGAAATGAAATATGATCAAAATATATTATATGCTTGTATGACATTCTTAGATGTAATAAAAAGTATTTATATACACTTAAAAGCTTATTTATTTTTAATTTAGTGCATATTTGCCTGTATGTATGTCTGTGTATCAAGTGTGTGCAGTGCCCACAAAGGTCATAAAAGTGTGCAGGATCCTCTGGAACTGGAGTTATAGGCGGTTGTGAGCTGCCATGTGAGTGTTGTGAGTCAATCCCTGGTCCTGGGCAAGAGCCACAAGTTCTCTTAACCAATGAACAATTTCTCCCGTATCTATCTATCTATCTATCTATCTATCTATCTATCTATCTATCTATCTATCATTCATCTATCTATCATCTGTCTGTCTGTCTATCTAGAAGCTACACAGAAGTTATCTCTCTACCGGTCCCAAGTGTGTGATCTTGGAGGGAGGATGCTTACAGATGTAACCAAAGCAGGGTAGACTCTCACCCAATGTGACAGTGTCCTTATAAGAAGGGACGAGACATGGCAGAGACACAGGAAGACAGTGCGTGGTGATGAAGGGAGAGATGGGGGCTGGAGAGATGGCTCAGAGGTTAAGAGCACTGACTGCTCTTCCAGAGGTCCTGAGTTCAATTCTGGGCACCCACATGGTGGCTCACAACCATCTGTAATGAGATCTGGTGCCCTCTTCTGTGTACATAATAAATAAATAAATCTTTAAAAAAAAATGAAGGGAGAGATGGGAACAGCACAAGAATGCCAAGGATTATCAGCCACCACCAGAAGCTGGGAATGGCTGAGCAAACCCCCCTTAGACTTTTGAGAGAGAGAGAGAGAGAGAGAGAGAGAGAGAGAGAGAGAGAGAGAGAGAGAGAATGGCTCTGTTAACCCCTTGATTACAAAGTTCCCATCCCTAGAAGGATGAGGCACAGTTCTGTTGTTCTAACTGGGACAACTGGTTACAGTAGCTCTAGGGGACCATGATGGCTGGTTTTCATGTCCACTTGCCACACATTAAAACCACCTCTGTCAGGAGCCTCATCCAGGGAATTGTTCTGATTGCCTTACCCGATATGGGGAGACCCACCCCAAGTGTGGTGCTGCTGCTGCTGATTCCTTCAGTGATAGCAGAACCAGCATTTCCAGGTTTCCATCCTTGGCCAAGGACCAGCACATCTCCAGGAACCCTCCAAGTGTTTGGCTCCAGGTTGGGACTGCTGGGGCATCCAGCCTCAAGGCCTGAGCAACTAGAGGGCTCTCAGCCTTTCAAGTGTGAGGTAGCTGGTGTTACTATATTAAAAGTAAACTGATTTAACAATCTCTTTCTCTCCCTTCCTCGGTCTACCTCTCCCTTCCTCTCTCCCTGTCTTCCCTCTCCCTCTCTCTCCCTTTCTCCCTCTCTCTTCCCATCTTTTTTCCTGCCCTCTTCTCTCCCTCCTCCCTTTCTCTGCCCCTCTCTCCCGATCTCTCCCTCCCTGTTTTCCTCCCTCCCCTCCCCCTTTCCCATTCTCCTTTCCATCTCATTTATTTTGTTCTTGTACAGAACCCTGACTAACAGAGAGACGGATACACACGGAAGGCCTGAAGGAGTGGAGTGAAGGAAAGAAAGATAGCTATGTGGTGCTCCATTCTCAGGGGGATGCTGACCTGAGGGAGTCAGGAGAGGTGGCCTGGCTTCCCCGCCTTCTATCCCTCATAGACATGCTGTGGCTCCCTTCTGATTCAACTAGAAGTGTGAGCAAGAAGTCAGGTGAGTCCGCGTCAGTCTGCTCTTCAAGACAGAGTAGAGTTGGGGAAAACTAGTTGGAAGATGCAGAAAGAGGGAGCCAGTCTTGAGGGATTTTGTGTAACACACAAGGCAAGTTCTTTGTGGTAGATGCCATGGGTCTTCAAAGCACCACAAAGTTAGAAGATCTGAAGTTTCAAGGCTTGTGGTTGACTCACTGTGACCTTGAATTCTTCACTCTTCACTTCCTGGTCCCCGATTTCCTCATCTTCCAAGAGGGTTAAGATAGATAGCTCTGGCGACCTTGTCTTGGCCTCATGGTGAGCTAACAGGAATGAGTAATTGCATGCCAGATTTCTCAAGATTCATAGCTTAAATTGTTTTTATATTGAGCCTGGTTCAGCGAAGGAAACTATTAATGTTGTCAATAGTAATTATACCTTTATATTCTAGCTGTTAAATTTCTAAAATATGTGTTTTCATGTTAACAGTCTCTCTTTAATGTAGTAGGTTTGTCATATTTTTGTTGCTTATAATTTAAATGTCTCCCCACTCACTTCTTTCTCTGTGTTTACATAGTCCAAAAAGTTTATCTAAGAGAAATATCCTTTTTCTTCCTTCCTCTTCCTCCCTCCCTCCCTCCCTCCCTCCCTTCCTCCTTCCCTCCCTTTCTTTGACAAGCTCATTGATTATACTGCAAGAGAGCCATAGTGTTAGCAACAGAACAACTGCCTGCTTTCAATTCCTAAATTTGGCTTTTGTCAAGAACTTGCATATATATATATATATATATATATATATATATATATATATATATTTGTTTGACTTTTTTTCTTTTAGGTACTGTTTCAGGATAGAAGAGAAAGGGAGAGAAAGGATTAGAGAGAATAAATGAGAGATAGATAGATAGGTAGATAGATAGACAGGTAGATAGATAGACAGATAGATAGATATAGATAGATTTGGACCCATGCATCCTCCAGCCACTGAACAACCAAAAGGCTGCTTACTGATTTTCTCCTATCCTTTGATGTCAGAGGTGTTCTCTCCCATAGGGGTTACAGAGACTGGAGTGGTGATGCCTTTATGGGGTGCTGACATTTCAGACTCACATGCAAGAGTTTGCTCAAAGCAAATCAGTAAGGTTTGTGCTAGGTGCTTGTAAATCAGATGAGTGGGCAACTGGATGCCTTTATAGGAAGCAGTAGGGCAAGAGACGTTGGCATTGACTCGGGCTGGGAGGAAAGAGTGAGAACAAGGGTAGAAACATATATCATATGTATGATAAGTATTAAAAAATAGCTGCATAGCCCTGACACATTGAACACATGCTTTCACATGTTGGTGCGCTGCATAGCCTTGATGCATTGAACACATGCTTTCACATGTTGGTGTACTGCATAGCCTTGACACATTGAACACATGCTTTCACATGTCGGTGTGCTGCATAGCCCTGACACATTGAACACATGCTTTCACATGATGGTGTGCTGCATAGCCTTGATGCATTGAACACATGCTTTCACATGTTGGTGCACTGCATAGCCTTGATGCATTGAACACATGCTCTCCGTGCAGCAGCAACGTTTTGGTTGAACTGAGTGTGCTTTTCCCGTCAGAGCAGCTGCCTCATCCGGGAAAGCTTTGATACCCCTTTCCTTCCTTGCACCAAATAAATCCCAGAAGAACCAATCATTTCAATATAAAAGTGTGGATCTATAAAAGCACGGGAATAAAACTCTCAGGAATTGAGTAAAATCTTAGAACAGGTATAGCTCTTTTAAGCACAGTGTGAGAATTATTAGAACAGAAAAGGAAAGAAAAAGTGGATTTGCCTACAGAAAAAGGATTCTGCTTGAAAAAATGCCCCAAGTGAAAAGACAGCCTGGGACGAAAATATGGCAACATCTGTAACAAAAGAATCCATTTTTTTTTCACACTAACCAAGAGCTCTTGAAAACAGAAAAGAAAAAGACTAAAAATTCAGAGCAAAATGGGCATAAGGCAGAAAAAAAGAAGCCACAAAAACAGGAAGAGCGTGTAATGGAAGGGCAGGAAGAGGGAGGACTCATAGGGAGGATAGAGAGCAGAGGACAGGAAGAGGGAGGTGATGTAAGGAGAGGGCAGGAAGAGGGAGGTGACATAAAGGGAGCAGGTCTAGTTCATAAACAAGAATCATGCTCACAGATATTGCAAGAAAAATCAGCGACTCACTGGCCTTGACTCTCACTGGACTGGCAAAGATTACATTTTGATGGCACCCCAGCCCCACATCTGGCTAAGATCCTTGGAGATACCCTGTGCCCTGTGTCTCCCGGGAGAGAGAATTCACTGGCATGAGCATTTAAGATACATTTGGCAATGTTATAACAATTTAAAATGCTCAATTCTTTGACTCACCATTTCTGCTCTTCTGGATTTGTTTTGTAGATAAATGTGCATACATTTCCAAAGCTGTGTGTACAGGCTGCTCCTTGCTGTTTCCTAATAGCCACAAAGGCAAAGAAGGAGACGCCACAGAGCAGCCTAAGTGTCCATCCACAGTAGGCGTTTATCAAGGAATGTTAGCATGATGGATTATGGCTATTGAAGGTATGCACACACACACACACACACACACACACACACACACACACACACACACAAACATACACACACAGAGGGAGAGAGGGAGGGAAGGAGAGAGGGAGGGAGGGAGAGAGAGAGAAAGGGATACCACTCACAAAGTAAACTAGAAAACAAGTTGCAGCATGGTAAGTATTTGTGTTAACAGATCGAGAACATCGGCGATACTGGAAGTGGACTGTTTTCAGTAGTTACTCTGATGGTGCAAGGCCGTAGGTTGTAGGCTGAGATAGAGAGAAGATTACTGCATTTACAGGCTTCTGCCTTTAACGTTTTAAAAATGAAATTAGTAAAATATTTTGTAGGACATTCATAAAAATCTGGTTGGTATTTTGCTTTTGTCAACTTGACACAAGTTAGAGTTATCTGGGAAGAGGAGCAATTGAGAAAAATACCCCATAAGATTGGCTGTAGGTAAGTCTGTAGGGCATGTCTTTTCTTTCTTTGTTTTTTTAATGATTGATGTGGAAGGGTCCAGATCGCTGTGGATGGTGCCGAACCTTGATAGGTGGTCCTAGGGTGTGTAAGACAGCAAACCAAAAAAGACTAGGGTAAGCAAGTCAGTTAGCAACATTTCTCTCTGGCTTCTGCTTCAGTTCCTGTTTGGTCTTCCTGCCCTGACGTCCCTTCAGGAAGACTATAACTGTAAGATGAAATAAACCCATTCTTCCCCAAGTTTTTATCTTTATCACAGCAATAGAAATCTGAGTAAGATACCTATCATGAAAAAAATCTATCTGCCTCATATATTAGATACCCCCATTTGTGTGATGTGGAGAAATTGGGGAGGCTGCTGGCTTTACGAATGCCCTTAGTTCTACATCACTGGTTGTTTTTGACAGGGTCTCACCATGTAGCCCAGGCTGGCCTTGAATTTTCAATACCTTTGCCTCAGCCTCCCAAGGACTGGGACTACAGGTGCGTACCACCATACTTAGTTCAACTCCACCTTTTCTGTTTGTCCTCTTGCTTTTGGGGGAAGCAATGACATCTGTGTATGATGCCATTCGATAATATCCCAACTTTATATAATTGGCTATGTTACCCAGAAAAACTTCCTCACCTTTTGAGACTTGTGACAAGGAGACAAACAACATGTAAGACAGATAGAAAGTGGACCTGCAGAGACATCCCACTGTATCTCAAAGAACGTAGGCTGTATGGGAATCACTGGTAAAATGAAGCTAGAAGTCTGATGTTATCAAGTCAGCGTGCTCTGTGTAGGGTATTATGAAATGCTCTCCTTTTGGGGTCCATGCCTACCCTAAGCCCTGTGCATTGTGGGAAGCCAGGCAATCAAGCACGCAGAGTGGAAGACAGGCAGGCATCTTGTGTCTCATTTCAGTTTGTCATTCTGCAATTTTCTGAACAGATTCTCCCCCTCCCCAAATCTGGTCTCAGGGGCTTTGACTGGACTGTGTCAGTGTTGGGGGACAGCCTCTGAGCCCTCAGTGCAGCATCCACACCCAGAGCATGCTGGTCTGCCAGGAGGCTCTACACAACTTGGGGACAAGGGCAGTCTCAGAGAACTTTAGGGTTCACCGTCTAGGGAAAAGACTGCAGCCGAAGGAGGGCATTTGGAAGTGGAAGACGATTCAGGGGCTCTGACGACAATGGGACCTTCATGTTGTGGAGGAAATGCAGAATCCAAATTTGGGGACATACTGTTCTCTAATAAGAGTTTTAAAGACAGCGCTAACTGGATCTTTTGGAGTGAAAGTTTAATAAAAAACCAAACAAAAATACTGTATTTTTTTCTCTGGTTTGATCTTATGTAGGTCTTGTGCTTGCAACCCTGGCTGCTGTGCGTTCATGTGTGAGTGATGCTGTCATGCCTGGCAAGTAATGGTTTGCTGCAGATATTTACTCCCTCTGTCTCTTACAATCTTTCTACTCCCTCTTCTGAGATGATCCCTGAGCCCTTGTGGTGTGTGTGTGTGTGTGTGTGTGTGTGTGTGTGTGTGTGTGTATGGTTCAGATGCCACATTTAGAGATGAGCACTCTACTATCTTATTCTCTGTGTGTTGACCAATCCTGGGTCTCTGTAGTAATTGCTATCTGAGGCAAAGAGAAGCATCTCCTGTGAGGGATTGAGAGATGCACTAATCTATGGCTGTGTCTTAGTCACTGTTCTACTGCTGTGAAGAGACACCATGACCAAGGCAACTCTTAAAAGAAAGCATTTAATAGGGGGCTCACTTAAAGTTTCGTAGGGTTAGTCCATGATCATCAGGGTAGGAAGCACACGGGCATTAGAACAATAGCTGAGAGCTTTTACATCCTGATCTGCAGGGGGCAGGCAGAAATGTGTGTGTGTGTGTGTGTGTGTGTGTGTGTGTGTGTGTGTGTGTGTGTGAGAGAGAGAGAGAGAGAGAGAGAGAGAGAGAGAGAGAGAGAGAGAGAGAGACTGGACTTGGTATGGGCTTTTTAAACCTCAAAGCTCACCCCTACTGACATACGTCCTCCAACAAGGCTTCATCTCCTGGCCCTTTTCAAACAGTTCCACTAACTGGGGACCAAACATTCAAACATACAAGCCTATGTGGGTACCACTCTCATTCAAACTACCACAAGGTATAAAGATAAGCACTTAGGGGGCAGTTTAGTACTGCATTGATGTAACAGAATAATAGTACCAGGTTCTCCCCTAGGACATATGACCTAGCCAGCCATGGGTTTTGGGCCCAGTTAACAGTAACAGGCATGAGTTGCCTCTTATGGAGTAGCTTTAATCTAATCACAAAGCGATGTGTTACTCCCATAACGTTTGCGCCATTATTGCACCAGCAAGCCTATCTTGCTAGGACAGTCATTATTTTTGCTTACAGGGGTCACAGCAGGGTAAGACTGTTAATGGATTTTCTCCCTGGTATTGTGCATAGCACCTTCCAGCACTGTGGAGGCTAGCAACAGCGATGAAGCTTCTAGATGGATGCCAGCTTGATTTTTTTTTTCTACATCCTGTGACTTAGGAATGTGGTGTCTTCGGCAATAGGGTTTTACTGTTGTGTTTTGGAGAGTAACCAAGAGCCATGGCTATAGCCTATAATGTGGGTACCCCTGCTCCAATTGATGTTCCTGCACTGGTACACATAGAAGCAGCACTAGGTAGACTCAGTGGGTTTACAAAAGAGAACACATGAAGTTGGGAGGGAAAAAATTGTGGAAGGGAGGGTTAGGGGAAGAATTAGAGGGGAAGGGATGAGGGGGTAGATTTGATCAAAACATATGCATGTATGAAGTTCTCCAACAATTAAAAGAAAAGAATGGGCAACCATTAAAACAAGCACCCATATTTCCATTTCCTGCGTGAAGGGAAAACCAGCTGAATTAGCCTCTCGTCCCATCTAAGCAGTTTTTGTTGCGCATCTGCGAGTTGACACAGCATTGATCCATTCAATCTGGTTCCAAATTGTTCTGCTAAATGCTACACAACTTTTGTCAGAGAAGCTGTCCCCCTTCCTTCAAGAGCGATTGTCTATAATTAAGGAGGAAACCAGAAAATAATGATAGGGTTCTCTTCTGCCTTTCTAATGGCTTTCTTATTAAGCATGTCTGAAACAGCCACTGAGATGTTGATTTTCCACGTAACCAAAAGAAGTCAGCCGTTACACAATTATTTCTTTTTTAAAACTACAAAGGGAAATGGATCAGAAAGGCTCTCAATGGGCTAGAGACACCATGAAGCACAAAGGAAAAAAAAATAAGAAAGCAACAACTCCAACAACTCTAACAAAGAGCTGAGAATAAATGCATGATTAAAGAAACGTCTGTGATAATTCTGATGAGGTGCCAATGCATTGCATGAGGTGATCTCTGAGGTGTGGTTGTGGCAGGAGGAGGGAATACAGAAAAGGGCCTTGTAGCTGTGGGGGGTATGATGTTGTTTGTGCCCTTTTTTTAATGGTGAAACATTGTGAGGCATTGAGATGTCCACAGGCTGACATTTAATCCAAGACCCTGGAGACACTATTGCTGTAGACGTCTTTGTTGGAAAGTAGCAGGTGTTTCTAGATTATCAGCTTACTACCATATCAGGCACCTGTGAGGAAAGGATAAAGTGCCAAGAAGAACAACTCTTGTCCCTCTTGATTGCCTCTTTTATTTTTTTTCTCCCTAGATGAAATAAAGGGAGAGATGGTTAGTATTGTAAGTCTCCTATTGGCATTGGTGAGAAGTGGCCAGCGGTAGTGAGAACAGATTTGTCTTGCAGATGTTTTACTGGGAGGTGGAGAAGCTTTTCCAAAAATTACCACTTACAAGTTGAGTAATCCGGGGCTGGAGAGATGGCTCAGTGGTTAAGAGCACAGCCTGCTCTTCGAGAGGACTCAGGTTCAATTCCCAGCACCCACATGGCAGCTCACAACTGTCTGTAACTCATGTTCCAGGGAATCCAACACCCTCACACAGACATACATGCAGGCAAAAACACCAATGTACATAAATAAACAAGTTGTATAGAGATAAATAAATTATATAAAAAAAAACCACCCCAAAAACAAGTTGAGTAATCCCTGTTTAAAATGCTTGGGACTGGAAATATTTCTGAGATTATCTTCTATCCTGAAATATTTATACTATTTATATAAATATAATATGTGTATACACAGTAAGAGACTAGGACCCACATCTAAACAAAATTCATTTGTGCTTCGTACACTTTATATTGCATAGCCTGAAGGAATTTTAATCCATTAGGCACTATTTTTAGTCCCCCTGGGTTTTGACTGCCACCTCTTTCACAGGCAAGTGTGGAATTTTCCACTTGTACCCTGCTGATGCTCAGCACTTTGGATGTTGGAACATTTTAGATTTTGGGTTTTTCACAGTAGGAACACCTAACCTGTATTCTAAAAGGCCAGAATCTCATTTTTTAACTCTCATTTTAGGCTCTGCTTCCTGTCTTCTTTCTCTGGAATCCCTTTCCCATGCTCCCAGACTGGGCACAACTCCATTCTGGTCATGAGGAGCTTCAGCATTAACCCAATAAAATGCCACTCTCTTCTCTAGCAAATCTGCCTTCTGTGGAATGCTTTGCTAATGTTCTTCCTTGAAGGTAGATTACGAGCAGGGTAGAGGCAAGATTGGAACCACTCAAGAAGTGGTAGTTGCTCTATGTTGGCTCTAGCATGTCCCACAAAGACCCACATGTCAAAGGCTCACACTCTATCTGTGCACTATTGGAGCAAGTGGGGCCTTAAGAGCAGGGCCTAGTGGAAGAAAGTTAAGTCACTTAGGGTAATTTCTTGAAGGGATTGTGGGACCTTGGGCTCTTCCTCTCTCCATTTACGTCCTGGATATCATAAGGCAAGCAACTTCAATGCCCTCCCACCATAATGTGCTGGGCCACCACTGACCCAAAGGCTGTTGTGGGGCCAAGTGATAATTGACTGAAATTTCTGGATCCGTGAGATGAAAGTCTTCCCACTTTCAAGCTGGTTTGTCTCAGGTATTTGTAGAATGATGGGAAGCTGACTGACACATGGGTATTGCTAGTGATTGTCTAGAACATTCTGTAAGCGTGTCTTCTGCATGGTAGCGGAAAGGCCCTGAGTGGGCAAACCCTGATTACAGCCCTTGAACTTCTCAAACCTCAGTTTCTTTATTCATCACATGGGATGAGACAGGCCACTTTAAAAATATTTTGTGTTTATTGGAGTTAAAAGTATTTCACATAAATTTTTATATTAGTCATATAATAGTGACATGATATTAGAATCAGAGTATTTAATAGGTGGTAGATACATATATAGGGTGATAGAGTCACAGATGAGAGATTGATGGTTGATGATGACTAATTGGTAGACAGATGTTACATAACTAATGAATATATATATACACACACACACATACACACACACATATATATGTATGTTGATGATGAGACAGACTGATAATACATAACTTATGGATAGATAGGTTAATGATTATGACAGATAGATGATACATAGCTCTAACTTTCTATTCAGTTAAATATTTCAGCAATATCACTAATAGGAGGCCATCCAATATTAGTTTGAACATCCTTGGGACAGAGATCACATTATCTTCCTAAGTAAGCAACTTCAGCTGTTTGAACAACCCCATCGTATGACCAAATACACATGCTTGTAATATCTACCCCTTGACCTGATTCTTGCAGCTGACTGGGCCATTGGTATAGTTTGAATACGTGCTTCTCCCATGGGCTCATGTTGTGAACACATGTGTCTTGGGAGGCTGTGATGGTGCCTAGCTGGTGGAAGTTGGGGACCTTTGAAAGTTAAACTGAATCCCTGGTTCTGGGACCACTTTCTGTGTTCTGGTGTGCTGCGGTATGAGGGACCTTCACTACAAGGCCTCTCCTGCCTCAGGTAGAGTTGTTCTGTCATACCTTCTACACTATCATGGGCTGAACTCCCTTGAAACTGTGAGGCAAAGCCAACCTTTCTTCTGACGTTTCTGCCTGGTATTTTGTTCACAGTGACACAAGTGTAATTAATGTAATCACAGTGCACAGATATTCATTCAAACTCTAGTTGAG
Organism: Peromyscus eremicus; assembly: GCF_949786415.1. NCBI lineage: Eukaryota > Metazoa > Chordata > Mammalia > Rodentia > Cricetidae > Peromyscus > Peromyscus eremicus. The sequence continues at coordinate 25,773,858 of NC_081433.1, forward strand.
AGGTCGCTGTGAAGGTATTTGTGAATGAGGTTAACTTTTAAGCTGGTGGATTTTGAGGAAAATCGATTATCTTTTGCAATGTAAGTGGGTCTCATTCAATAAATGGAAGGATTTAAGAAAACACAGGCCCAGACTCCTAGAGGAAAAGGGAATTCTGCCTTCAGCTGGTCTTCAGACTCCAGCTGCGACCTTAGCTCTTCTGGTGGTGGGCCTCCAACTTGTTGGTCTACCCTGCAGATTTAGAACTTTCCAGTCTCTATAAATGTGTGAGCCAATTCCTTAAAATATTTTTCTGTCTGTGTATATTATCTATCCTATCTATCTATCTATCTATCTATCTATCTATCTATCTATCTATCTATCTATCTATCTATCTATTTATCTATCTATCATCTATCTATCAATCATCTATCTGTCTATTATCTATCAATCATCTATCTATCTATCTATCTATCATCTATCTATCTATCATCCATCTATCCATCCTCTATGTATCAGTTTATCAATCTACTCATCATCTATCTATTCATCTGTCAATCATCATCTATTATCAGTCTATCATTAAACTATCTCTGTAGTCTATGCATATATCAATCTAGTCATCATGTATCTATTCATCAATCAATCACCATCTGCTGTTATCTATTCTTACCTATGTATCTATCATCTAAGATTGTAAATATGAATAAACCATCTGATATCAATCTACCTATCTATCCTCTATGTATCTATCAATCTGTTTATCATCTGTTACTGTCTAGGGGTCTTAATCTTGATTGGGAGTCTTCATTTCTAGGAGTCTTCATTTTCTCTGACAGTTAAAGAATTAAGAGGCAGGAAAAAACCTCAAGTGTGGCAGGTGGTAGTAGAGAAACTTCAGACACCACAGACAGCAGTGGACAGCAACTGCAGTCGGAGAGAGGTGTTTACTGGGGGTGAGGAAACACATGTATGCAGCCGGCACACAGAGAAAAAGACCCTCCTCGAAGCAGGGCGTAGAGGGAGACTTGGGAAGTTGAAAAACCCAGTCTCTTTTGCAGGGCTGTTTTTGTTTTGTTTTGTTTGTTTTTTAAGTCTCTGAAGGGTCTTCTTCCCCTAACTTAGGGTTGGTCAGTTGAAGAAAGACAACATGGTTGATTGGTCCACAATATTGTGTAACATGCCCTGAGCTGGCCTTGAACTTGTTAAGCCAGCCCATCAGCAGGTGGCCTACTGGCTGTGGAGAAAAGAGCCCATAAGGCCTTTGTTTCAATCTGCCAGGCTTTTGTCTCATGTCAGGAGGGTGAGGAAGAAGCCAGCCATTTTGGAAGCTTATCACCTTTGTTACCTAATCATGGTCCCTCTTCTTATCTGTCTGCCTACTAGGGGGTCTAGCTCCTGGTCCTTCACATCTGCCTATTAATCATTGAATCACTCACTCAATCAGTCATCATCTGTCATCAATCTTTTCATGATGTATATATGTATGTACATATCTATCTATCTATCTATCTATCTATCTATCTATCTATCTATCTATCTATCTATCATCCATCCATCCATCCATCCATATATCTATCTATACACTGTTAGTTCTGTTTCTCTCAAAATCCTGAGTCTTGACACTCAGGACAATATGTAAGGCCTTCAAGATTTCAGAGTCTTCATATAATCACATGTTAAACTGGGTCCTGAGACTAGGTGCATGGTTTGATGGGACTTGTTCTAGACAAAGAAAAGCAAACTCCCATCACTAGACTTAAAAAGAGCAGAGACAGAATGCCAAGAGAGAGACGGAGACACGAAGAATGTGAAGTACTGAAGAGGTCAGCACTGAGCTTCACGTCTAGTAGGGCCTCTTTCTGGAGAGCCGTTACCGTAATAAAGACACACGGGCAGCTGGCCAGGCAGCCACCAGTGTTCTGACATTGGTATACTTCTTGGGCTATCACAATATTTGCTTTCACGCTTGGGAGATAATTGGCACTTGGCTGTCAGAGCAGCAGCAGTAGGAACAAGACCCACAGCACATGGGGAAGGGGGTAGGTCTGGTTTTCATCTGCTCGATCCGGGACATGGCCGTGCCAATGAGAAACAACAGCTCGGGATGACTCCTGGCCTGGACATCTGTCATCACTCTGTCTGGTAGCTGTGCTTGCTTCCTCAGACATGAATGATGGGACTGAGGGTGAACCGGAACATTTTTGCCACATGGAAGCCAAGGACGATGTTCCTGAGGAAGCGCTCAAAGTCCTCTGTGGTTTGATTCTTCCCGTGGGGGCGTTCAATGCTGCAGTTTACAAACTGATAAGCACAGTGCCGAATCTGGTCTCTGCTCCCATGGCAGGCTGCTCCAGACCTGTTGAACTGAGGGTACCAAATACTACGGAAAAGAAACTATGAGAAAAAAAAATCTTCTGAGCCCACTCTAAACACAACTTTTATTTTTTATTTTTTATTTTTATTTTTATTGAGACAGAATTTCTCTGTGTAGCCTTGGCTGTCCTGGAACTCACTCTGTAGACCAGGCTGGCCTCGAACTCAGAGATCGGCGTGTGCCACCACCATCTATTGAGCTCAACTATTCTTGTTTAAATTTTTCTGTTGGTGCTCATGGTGCCCCACCCTTCTCTGTGGGACTCTTGGCAGTTACTAGTTGCAGGGGAGAGAATGTCATTTTCTTTAGTAGTGTCTATGCTTCAATAGATAACTCTACACACACACACACACACACACACACACACACCACATGGAAAGTAGGAGAGAACTTGTTGGGAAAAAGACTTTCAGAAGGAGAGGGTAAGATGGGATAATGGATATGAAATTGACCAAATTCACTATTTGTGTATATGAAAACTGTCAAAAATGATTATTTTTTTTCTTGGTTTCCACCCACCTTCCAGCATAGCTGAGTGGGACTAGAATCAGTGCATGGAGAGAATTCCGTACAGCATAGGTTTTCACTCAGAGTTCCACAATGAGTATGTCTGCACTTCATCCCTCTTCAGGAATACCATTTTAGAGCTGTCAGATTATTTCAGAGAGGGTGTGCCGTGGGAAAGTCAGCCATTCTTTGTCATTAAACATGTCCAGTATTTATTTTTTAAAATTGCATGAAATATCTTTTTTTTTTTTTAAATAGCTTTCTTTCCTCTTTGGAGCAACTTCCTTCAGCGTTCCCCAGAATGAGTCACGAGAATGAATAGTTTTTAAGCCTTGACATTGATTGCTATATTGTTCCCTACAAAGAAAGTTTGCATTGCTCTGAATGATCAACAATGTCCAAGTGTCTTTTCTGCCAGATCGGTTGTCAGAGAGTGAATTAATCACGGGGAATACAATGTGATTTTGCAGCATAGTTTTCAATTTTTTTTTTGTATCAGAAGTAACCATTTTTCATCTGTTTTACCGGTTACATTTCTCCTGTGTTGACTGTGTCTCTGGGGGATCATGAATTGCACAAATTAATTTCACTGAGCTCTTGACATACTAGCCAGAATGAACAGAACTCATTTTCTAGTCCCTTATTTTATTTTTAACTACATAATTTCTTTTTGTGTAAAAACTGAATCATGAAGTTTAAAAAAAGGACTTAGTTAGTAGGATTTCCAATTGTCTTCTTCAGAGCAATGCTCCAGCCAGCCCCGTGCTTGTGTGTACTTATTTTATTTTGTTTTTGTTTTTTTTTTATTTGAAGCTTGAAATTAGTAGAGTAGAATCCAATTTCTAAGAAAATTTTGACCTTCGAGTTTAGCTTTAGTTCAAAATGGTTCTCACTACCTCAGATATACTCAACCAACAACACAATGTATTAAAATAAGGATGAACTCATTTTAATAGTGAATATACAGCTGACAGTCCAGTGTTTGCATTGAAGTGTATGTAGCTCAATCCTCTCACCCTTTGTTATGTTAAGTCCCCCTAAACCATTTCTGTGTCTTTCATAGGTGCAGCATCTGTATTGGCTGACAGGGGAAAGCCTTTGAAGGCAAGGTTATAAGTCCTCAGTTTTCTTGGTGCTGGCTCTCTCTCCCAGATGGAGCTCTCATGTCTTTCTGGATGGGTTGTTTGGGATGCCCATTGCCCTGGATACTATCTGGATCAAAGCTTGTCAACAAGCCAGAAGTTAACCATTAGTTGAAGCCCCACATTCTCACCAGGTGTGTGTGTGTGTGTGTGTGTGTGTGTGTGTGTGTGTGTGTGTGTGTGTGTGTGTGACTTGCCCCCTTCCCCCATGGCTGCTGGGATTGGGACAGAAAATGAATTCTAACTTGGTGGCCTATATTTGCCTTGCTCTGATCTTCTGCACTGAGATCAAGTTGTTGCTATTCATATCAAATGCTGTGGTGAGTTTACAAGTCTCCCTCTAGAAGGTGGAGACCCACTGTCCAGGAGTGTACTGGCTCACAATGGCTAATTAGTGGAGGCTGTACCATGTATTGACAATGCTCTTCTTTCATGGCTTAGCTTGTGGGCCAGCTTAGAATTTGACAGTAAGAAGAAGAGAATGAGAATGGAGGAGATGAAGCCCAGATGGATCAGAAGTTCAAGTTGAAACTGCTATGCATTGATAAGCAGGCGTGTAGTTCAGGATAGCCTTAGTAGCTGGTAGATGAGGACACTGCCCCTTGGTTATGGATTGTAAAATTACATCTTTGATTGCTAAGTTGGGGTTCTTTTTTTGTTGTTGTTGCTGTTTTTTTGAGACAGGGTTTCTCTGTGTAGTTTTGGTGCCTGTCCTGGATCTCACTCTGTAGACTAGGCTGGCCTTGAACTTACAGAGATCTGCCTGACTCTGCCTCCCAAGTGCTAGGATTAAAGGCGTGCGCCACCACTACCTGGCTAAGTTGGGGTTCTTGACTCAAGGGCAAATGATGAGGAGAAGGAGCAGCTGGAGAAGGAAGAGTCAAGGATGGGGTGAGCAGCACTCCACTCTAGAGAGGCAGCTGTAAACCAGGATGGTGTGGCTTCAGGAGACTCTGACTCCCAGGAAGGAATCAGAATCCATTAAGAAGCCAGGGACTTGATAGTTGGATTGGAGGCCACTGGAGAGGTAGGAGGACAAACTGATGCTCATAGAGACTTCACTAGATCAGCACATAAGATGCATGCTTGTGGGTTGCTTGGCCAGCATGTCTGCATTCCCTCCAAATTCACAGGTTGGATCTCACCCTAGTCTCTCGTCATTCTGCTAAGCAAGAACACAACGTTCATCCCATTTCCCTCCCACCATGTAAAAACTCATGAGGAACAACCCTCTCCAGACACCAGATCTGCTGGGTGTGGAGCTTGGACTTTCAACTTCTAGAACTGAGAAAAATACATCTCTACCATTTATAAGTGACGTAGTTCACAGGCACCTCCATTATAGCAGCCAGAATGGACCACTTTGCTGCTCAAGCTATCTGTCTGGTTTATTTTCCCAGTTGGAATTTGTAAGAAAACCTTCAATTTTGACATCTGGGAGAGTGCTTCAGTACCATGTATCCTGAAGAGAGACTACAAGCCAAGCTCTCTCTACACAAGATCACAAGCCCCTTCTATGTATTTCCAAGACACTCTGCATGTTATGAACATTGCTTGCTTTGAATTTTCTTTCTTTCTTTTTTTTTTTTTTTTGTTTTTTTTGTTTTTTGAGACAGGGTTTCTCTGTGTAGCTTTGCGCCTCTCCTGGAACTCACTTGGTAGCCCAGGCTGGCCTCGAACTCACAGAGATCCGCCTGGCTCTGCCTCCCGAGTGCTGGGATTAAAGGCATGTGCCACCACCGCCCGGCTTTGCTTTGAATTTTCATCATCATCATCATCATCATCATCATGGCCTTCTGTATCATAGTCATCACCATCTCATCACTATCATGACCATCACCATCACAATGGTCCTCACTATCATCACTATCATCATTACCATGGTCCTCACTATCATCAATATCATGACCACCATCATCACAATGGTCCTCACTATCATCATCATCACAATGGTTCTCACTCTCATAGCTGTCATAAGCATCATCATCATCATCACGGTCATCATTATAATCATCATCAGCATTGTCATTCTAAGTTTTCAAAGCATCTAACTTTCTGCTGGACACAATCAAAGCAGAAAAATAATACAACAAATTTCCATGCTTCTGAGCCTAGGTTTATTAAATGTTAATATTCTTTTTATTAGGCTTCATGAAAAAAAAATCACAGATACTGTTAAAAATCTCAGCTACCCATTGTTTCACCTGTATTTTTCTTGATGACAGTAAACACATAATGAACCACCATTTTGAGGAGATAAGTTCCTGGGGTGTACATTCCTGGTCAAAGTGGCCCCATATCCTATTCATCCTGGATTTAGAAAATAGTAGTGGTATATCGCCCTTCACCACACCCAGTGGAGGGTCTATCAGTATTTGATGTGCTGAGGACAGGAACAGAGTGGTTTCTTCGGTGAACATATTTCCCTGGTTTTGCCTTTTCTTTTCCTCTTCCTGTAGCCTAATAATATGCATTTGCTTCTTCCTCCTGTAAAGAACTCATGCTTTGGCATCTATAAACTTTGTAAATATGCAATATAGAAATATGACCTACCCTGGGGACCTTACACATGCATGTAAAGACAAACTTGATTGCTTTAGAATTAATTTCAGATGCAGAAGAGAAAGGAGACATGAAGGGCTGTGTGATGGAAAAGAGAGGAGGGGAGATGAAGGCTTGAGATATATTAAAGAAATCAACTAAATTAATGTCACCTGAAGCCGTTAGTATTTAGTATGAGTGGAAAATACTTTAGACTACCATTCCACATAAAATCTTGCCGGCATATCCTAGCTCCAATCACTTGATACATGGATTTGGAACACATGTGCACACATGTATGTACACACACACACACACACACACACACACACATACACACTTCTTGTGTCTTTTCTTAGCTCCATGAACTCTCTTGGGGGGACTGTTAAAGACTAGATGGAGGGTGACACATTGTAACATGGCGTTGCTATCTGTCAGTGTGTGATGTTTTGCGTTCATAGCTAGCCTGAGTTGCAGGCAATCCAAGTATCTGCAGGTTGAACATACCTGTTGAAATAACTGTAATTTTAGCTCTGAAGAGATGGAACCTTCTCTTTGGTGCGGTCACAGTCTCTTCCACGGCTCTAGTTTTCTTAACCACCTGTTTCTTTGGTGGAAGGATATTGATGTTTCCATACAGATTTGGAGTAAAAAAGGCCTGGTTTTATTCATTTTTTTTTTCTCTGAATGAGGGAAGCTTTTCAAAATGAACATACTGAACAGCAAATTATCATCCCATTACGCTCTTAAAATTATAGACAGCTGAGCCAAACATGCTACCCACCCCTTCCCTCTCCCCGCATCCAGTCTTACACGAGGCCACACATTTCAGATGATCAACTTGCTTGCTATGATGGTAATTTACAAACCCCCATGTTTTTGCTCTGCAGTAGTTTTTCAGATTTCATTCTCAAATGATATCGTCTGCTGCAGGCATCCTGGCAAGAAGTCTTCCACTCGGGCTCTTGTGTGGTTCAGGATTTGGATGTCCCACAGTTCTGGGTATCAGGAAGGAATCTGCGTTACTGGTCCCTGCTGCCCTATGGAATGGTGGTCACATGGTCTCTCAATTCCCTCCAATCGCCTCCACTTTTGCTCATTTTATACTCCCTTTCCATGTGGATCGCTAGCACCATCCATTACAGTGCAGTATGAGTAACCATGAAGGAGCGAGATATGCTATCATATATGGTAGCTCATTAATGATTTAATGAATCAATTCAGCATTTACTGACCACCCACAGTGTTGTGAGTACTATGCCAAGTGCTGTGTATAAAAAAAAGAAATAATCACTGTCCCCGTGGAGCTCATGGTGTGGCAAGGCACAAATGTATGAACAAAGAAAGGGAGTGCAATGACCTGTAATTGAATCAGGGACAAGGTACCACCTTAACTCTACATTGACCAGATAACTTCTGAAGAAAAAAAACCACAAGGAACCTTTCAGCAAATGCTTTCTCCATCCTCACAGTCCTCAGGCAAGGCTGTGTAGTTGTGAAGGTTTAGTGAATTGCACTCGGGATGGGCAAAGTCTCCAGAATTCCAGCCACTCTTCCAGCCCCTTACCCACACAGTACGTGCCACATAAACTGGACTCAATACTTCAGGACAGGCATGGCCCTGCTCTCCTTCAGTGCATGCTATTTGGAGGCCTCCTCTCTGTTGCTTCGCTGGGGAATCTTACCAGTGCTTCAGGACCTTTTCCAAGCTCCTGCAGCCCTAGGTGACATTTAAAATGTAGATCAACATACCCGTGGCCTTGCATGTACTTAACTGTGAACTCCGCAGGTTCTCATAGCCCCTTGGAGAGCACAGCGTACCATATTCATTTTTCACTGATGGGTTGTTTACTGAATGGGGACAATTTGTATTTTTATTACATTTTACTTAATTATTATTTTGGTACATGTGTATGTATATGGGCACATATGTACGATGGAGTGTGCATGTGGAGGTCAGAGTTCCATTTTCGGGGGGTGGGGGAGTTCTACCTCCAGGTATTGAACTCAGGTTCTTAGGCTTGGAGGCAAGTGCATTTATCTGCTGATCGGAACAATTGGATATTAGGTGAAAGAATTCAGTTTTGATTTTTCTGAATGAATTCGTAACAGGATTCTCATCATACATACAGTGGGAAATATTGCTAAGCTTAGTATTTTTCCTCATTGATTGGAGACAAGGAATGTTTGTGTGTGTGTGTGGGGGGGGTGTTGGGGAGGCAGAGATCAAAAAGCTTTGCTTTTGAGTTCTGTTTTTTTTTTTTTTGTTTGTTTGTTTTTAGGGTAGAAATAGTCCAAACAATTTTATATGAGGCCAGGAAAAAAGGGAGAATTTGCTTCCCAACAGAGACTGGGCTCAAAGATCTGTAGCAACACTTACTGTCCTGGGAATTTTTGTCACTGGGAATTTACCAGCCTGACTTAGAGAGTGGGTAGCAGGAGGACCATTATATCAACCAGACAGAGCTTTTCCCCAGGTGTTCAGCTGCAAAGACTGGACAGGGAGGTAGGATCCAGGTGCCTAATAGATGTGATTTTGAGTGGTCACTCTGCAGGGATTTGGCAAACTTTGCTTGAATTTGTGTTGTGGCTACAGAGCGATAACATTTGATAAATCGTAAGGAGGTGTTAATTCTGTTGTAGAATGATGCTATAGTTTGGATTTTTTTGTTTTGTTTTCAAGACAGGGTTTCTATGTGTAGTTTTGGTGCCTTTCCTAGATCTTGCTCTGTAGACCAGGCTGGCCTCAAACTCACAGAGATCCACCTGGCTCTGCCTCCCGAGTGCTGGGATTAAAGTCATGGACCACCACTGCCTGGCTATAGTTTGGATTTTAAATGTCTCTCAGAGTTTCATATCGTCAGGTCTGGTTTCTAGTGAGGCCGTATTAGAAGATTACGCAATCTCTAAGAGATGAGGTCTAGAGGGGAGCCTGGAGGTCATGGGGGTGTACTCACAAAGAGGAGGGCCCAGTGGGACCCCCAGCTCTTCTTCCTCTCTTGCTCCCTGGAGGTGAGGTGAGAAGTTTTTCTGCTATTATGAGTTTTTATCATGATCTGCTGACTCCAAACAGCCCTAAAAAGGCAGAGGGTCAATGAATCACAGACCACAACCCCGAAACTGCGAGCCTAAGAAGGCTTTTCTCTTTCTGAGTTCGTCATCTCAAGTGTCTGCGACTGTGACGGTGCTACGAAGAGACTGCATGTGGCTTAAGACTTTAGAAATTATAGGAAAAGATGAGAAAAACACAAATTCCAAAGGAGTGAAAAACAAAGAACAGAGACACAGACCACACGATTCAACACTCATGGCTTTGGGCTGTGACAGGTGTCACTGGGTGTGCCCAGGCCCTGCACTGAGAATCATCTGTCTGTCCCATTGATGATGTTACACTCCAAAGGGGCAGAAAACCAAAGGGGTCAAAATAAGGGCGTTACTTCAAATCTATTGTTTTTAATTAATTTTTAAATTTTTATTTACTCATTTATTTTTATGTGTATGGGGTGTCTTATCTGCATGTATATCTGATTACCCTCTGTGTGTCTGGTGCTTTTGAAGGCCAGAAGAGGATTCTAGATCCCTTGGAACTGGAGTTACAGACGGTTGTGAGCCACCATGTGGGTGCAGGGACCCGAACCTGGGTCCTCTGGAAGAGCAGCCAGTGCTCTTAACAGCTAAGTCATCTTTCCAGCCCCTCAAACCTCTAATTCTTGATACCAAGAAATCATGTGATTGGTTTTATTGGCAATTATAGGTGCCAATTATAGATTTTGGCATAGACGTGGTTGAGATGGCATCTGGGATTTGGGAGACTCGATGGGCGGTGATGATGGCCGTCATGTCGGCTTCTCATCGCTGTAATGAATTATCTGGGGGGATTTAGGGAGAGGAAATTCATCTCAAGTGTCTGTCCATCCTTGCTGAGCTTCATGGTTTCTGGGCTGTGGTGAGACATTCAGGAGGCAAGTGGAACAGGAGACTGCTCATCTCGTGGTGTCCAGGAAGCTGAAAGAGAAGGGAGCTATCCCTTCCAGGCTATCCCAATAGTTAACCTACTTCCTCCACGTAGACCATACATCCTAGTTTCTACTACCCTCTAATACTGCCATCAAATTATGAACCCATAAATGGGTATTCCACTGCTGAGGATCAAATCTCACAATCCAGTCCCTTTACCAAAGTCCATGTATTGACAACCAAGGCTTTAAAACACGGGCCTCTTAGGGGACTAAAAATATGAAGTAAGTAAAATCTGCCTTTATATGTGTGTATGCATATGTGCAACATAGCCAATATGTTGATATTGGATATCTTACTCTATTGCTTTTCATCTTATATTTTGAGACCGGGCCACTCAGTGAAACCAGAGCTTGTCGATTTAGGCTAGGCTGGCTGGCCAGTGAAGCCATGGCATGGATCCTCCTGTCTCTGCCTTCTCAATGCTGGGATTATAGGCAGTCAGCAACATGTCTGGCTCTTTATATGGGGGCTGAGGATGCAAAATCAGGTCATCTTGCTTGAGCAGAAAGCATTTCACTGACTGAGCCATATCCCCAGTCCCTGACTCCTGTCTGTTGATAAGTCTAGTCCCAGCCCAGACAGAATGATATCCTGGGGGAAATTTGAGACATCAGCCTTGGAGCCTTAAAGTCCATGAGTGAGGGTGACATAGTTACGCTAAGAGCTGGGCATCCATGTCTCCTTTCAAAACCCTGGTCAGGGTTATCCATTTGTCTTTCTTTTGTTTTGGTCAGTCTGCAGAGTTGGCAACTCTTTTGGCATGGCATGGCCTTGGGGGAGTCTTGAAAAATCTGTTGCATTTTAAAAATGACCTTTGAGATTCTGAGATGTTTTAATCAGCTTAGAAACAATCTGCTCTGGAAAGAGGGGGACACGAGTCTGGAAACCATGCCATCATAGCTCTTTAATAGCTGATTATACTGCAGGCAGGGAAATGGTTAGGCAGCAACAGCTGAAATAAATATTAACATTAAGTAGCATACAAACCAAATCTATACAGTCTTATTGGATTGCAAGTCAGAGACAGAGAGAAGCTGCAAATTTGTCAGAATCTGATTAGAGAAATAACATTTCAGACAGGGGATTGATAGATGATGTGGCTGATTAACTTTGGCCCCTTTGGGAGCTAAATGTCCTCAGAGATGCATCATGGAATTTCAGAGCTGGAGAGAGTTCAGGCATTTAATCCAGATGTTCATCTGTACAGATGGCAAAAGGAAGGCTTAAAGGAATAAAGAATTTGACAAAGGTCTTAGCAGCTGATAGGAGACTGAGGTTCAACTTGAATCCAGAGCTGATTATGAGAAAGCTTGAGGCAATTTGATGTACCACAGTGTGTACCTCACTGATAGATCTGCCTGCCATAAGTGCTTACTAAATATTTGTCAGGCTGTAGGAATGCGTGTTCTTGGGTCGTCTGAGTTACTCTGCCAGACATTTGGGGATCCCCCTAGCACACCCATAAATGGCCTCTGTATTAGTTAATTTTCTGTTGCTCTAATAAAACACGGTGACCAAGGAAACTTAGAGAAAAAGGAATTTATTTAGGGTTACAGTTCCAGCGGGGTAAGAGTCCATCATGTCCAGGAGACATGGCAGTGAGTGGCAGACAAGGGTGGGAAGCTGAGGGCTCACGTCTTCAACTCAGAGTGTGAGGCAGAAAGAGTGAATTATAGATACTGCCCCAGTAAAATACTTCCTCCAACAACACTACGCTTCCTAAACCTCCCAAACAGCATCATCAATCCCATGGCGACCAAGCATTCAAATGCCTGAGACCATGCAGACTGTATTAGTCAGGGCTCTCTAGAGGAACAGAACATGTGTGTGTGTGTGTGTGTGTGTGTGTGTGTATGATTTATTATCCTGGCTTATGGGCTGTAGTTCAGCTAGTCCAACGATGGCTGTTTACCAATGGAAGGTCCAAGCATCCAGTATTTGTTTAGTCCATGAGGTTGAATGTCTTAGTTGGTCTTCAGTATACACCAGAATTCCCAAGGAGCATGTGCTAATGCCAGCGAAGAATGGACTTGCCCATGAGAATGAGAACGAGCAGGCCAAGAAGGCCAGCTTCCTTCTTCCATGTCCTTTATATAGGCTGCCAGCAGAAGGTGTGGCCTAGATTGAAGGTGGATCTCCTCACCTGAAAAGATCTGTGTGAAAGGCAGATCTTCCTGCCTCAAAAGATCCAGATTCCAAGTGGGTCTTCCCATTTCAAATGATTTAATTAAGAAAAAAAAATTCCTCACAGGTGTACCCTGCCGCTGGAGTTTTAGTCAATTCCAGATGTAGTTAAGTTGATAACCAGGAATAGCTGTCACAGGGACGTTCTAATGTAAACCACTGTACACTCTTTCCTTCTTAAGGGACAGCGACACTCTGAGCCAGGTGATGCATCTCTTGGCTCTCGAAGCTCCCAACATCCATGGTGGCTACTTTGTGTTGGTTCCGTGTGCCTAACCCATCGTCACTGTGCACCTGAACTTCTGCTCAGACAGACAGTGAGGAGAGGAGAGCCATCACCCCACCCCCCCCATCCCTGCCATCTGGACCCAGGTTACCATCCAGAGGCCAGAGGTACCCCATCCCCAGAGGCAGAAGCCAGAGAACCTGCAGTGGTGTTTCTTTTGGTGCTGTTCATTATCCTTGCTTCTAGTCTTGAAGCCATTGTTTTAGACCAGGGGCCCAGTGTTTTCCCTGCAAGCTCTCTGGACACTGGGAACATGATTTCCCCTGTCACCAATCTCGATGCTACTCTTTTCCCATTAGGCTGAGATGAGGTCTCCTACTGTCCTTTGGAGCAAGGCTAAAATGTTATCACACTCCCTTTCAATCTCCCAATCCTAGAGATAGCTAATATATGGTCTCTTCTTAGACACACAGCGATGGACATATAGAGAATAAATGTTGTGGATTAGCATGTACGCAGGCCTAACTCACAGTGACTGGTCAATTTCTTTTCTGTTTGGGAGCTAATTGTCCATTTTTAACTGACACATCTTACGGGGAACTCTGGGAAGTGGGAAGCAGGTCAGCTTTCTGTTTATAACACTTTATCATCTTTGTTCTGATAAAAATGGCTTATTTACAAAAAGGTTTCATGCTGGGTTTTTGTGGTTCAAGAGGTGTTATCTTTGGAAGCTTCTTGGGTCTCCAGAAATGCATGCTGGAATGTAAAAGAACTACAGTTTTTCCAAAATGTGGCTGCTTTGGCCATAACAACCTGAGGTTTTGGCATCTGCTTGAAGATGAAGGATTGGCTGAGTAACTTAGAAGTCTATGGAGCAGGTGATGAGTGACTGGAGGGACACATTAAGGGCGGTGCACAGCCCTCACTTAAAGTTTCCTTCTCCTTGCCTTGGCTCCCCTGTGCTTTTTTACTGAGTAATTCTGACAGAATTAAGAATGAACTGAACTTTAGACACTGAACTAGGTGAGAGGTATTCAAAATTGAATAATATCCCACCTTACACTGTAGGCACAAATTGATTTCAGATCTAATTCAATCTAATTTGAAAGGTGAATGACTAAGGCTTTGTGAATATAGTTGACCATTTCATGACCTTGGAGTAGACAAAGGTTTTCTTTTTAAGTGGTACTTAAAAAGGACAAGTAGTGAATAAAAGAAAATGATTGTACTGCATTAAGATTAAAAAATTTTGTTCATCAGAAGACATTAGAGAGTGAAAAGATAAGTGGAAAGGATGGGAAAGATTCTATCTGCTATCTATCTATCTATCTATCTATCTATCTATCTATCTATCTATCATTTATCTATCTATCCATTGATCTTCATCATCTATCTATCTTCTACTTATCATCTATCTATCCATCTATTATCTATCTATCCATCTATTATCTATCTATCTATCTATCTATCTATCTATCTATCTATCTATCTATCTATCTATCTATCTTCATCATCTATCTATCCATCTATTATCTATCTATCTATCTATCTATCTATCTATCTATCTATTATCTATCTATCTATCTATCTATCTATCTATCTATCTATCTACCTATCCATCTATCAAATATCTACTTATATCTATCTACCTATCAATCATTTATATTCTACAAAGGACTCAAATCTAGAATACATAAAGAACTCTTATATGTCAATATGAAAAAGATAGAAACACAACAGAAAAATAAGCAAATCTCTTTAATAGAAACCTCAAAAGGAAGTCATTTAAGGAGGCAATAGGTTTGAATTAGTCAACTCAGTTGACCAGTTGAGAAGGGCTAACACTGCAGTGTAGTACTAGAACCTGTGACCAGGATGACTAAAATGAGATGCACAGAAAATACGAAGGGCTGGTAAGGATCTGGCACTACAACTAGTGCCCTCACATGCTGCTCATGGAGTAGACGTTTAATGTGGAAAACATCTTAGAAAACTATTGGGCATTGTCTATTCCAGGGGGAAAATGCTGAACTCTTACTTGGAAGCGTCAGTGTTGGGTGAACATGTATGTCAACATAAAGTGTACACATGAGCTGTTGCAATGAGGTAAATGAATGGGAACTAGGGAAAGAAGAGGGATAGACAGATCTTCTGAGACCTTTGGCTATTCTGTGTTGGAGAGACGAGGCAGCAGAAAAGGGGACTCAAATTTTAGGAGGGCCTTGGTGAGAGGGATATGACAGAAAGATGGAGGCTAATGATGTAAGAGAAACTGGACTCAACTTATGACATAAATTTCCAGATGAGAAGAGATTTTAATTTATCAGACATTTGAGTAAATCAATAGATAATCTACCTCCCCATCAGGAAGAAATGATAATTAATATATATGAATTAATCTTGTCCTCAGGTAGATGGAGGATGTTGAGACAGAGTCTCCCTATGTAGCTCAGGCTGGCCCTGAATTCGAGATCATTTGAAATGACAGGTGTGTAGCATCATGCCTAGCTAGGCAATAGTTCATCTTGATTGACAACCTGGTTGGACTGAGAAGCGTTCAGAGGAGCAGAGCACACCCCTGTGTATCAGAGTATGTGTGATTTGAACGTGGTTGGCGCCATCCAACAGGCTGAATGAAAAGGGGAAGAAGAAAGAAACCTACTAGGGCAGCATTCCCTTCCTGCTGCCCTACTATGTGCAGGTCTGCCCTGCCCTTCCCGGCCCATCCTGGTACAATGAACTACAGCCTCTGTGACTGGTCCAGAATAAGTCTTTCCTCCCTTATATCATGTAATAACTTCTTACCTTTACTTTTGGTTTTATGTGTATTTTGTCTGCATGTATGTCTATGTACCATAAGTTTGTACTTCCCATGGAGGCCAGAAGAGGAGGATGTCAGATCACCTGGAAGTTACAGACAGTTGGGAGTCATTATGTAGGCAGAGCAGCCAGTGCTCTTAACTTCCAAGCCATCTATCCAGCCCTGTACCTTATATTTTTGATGTCAGGCATGTCCTCACAGTGTTGAGAAACTAACAATGAAGACATGTATTAGTTGTGTGTGGTCAGCTTTGAAGGCTTTTTTTTTCTGGGGTGCAGCAAGACACAAAATGGTAGGGGCAAAAGGGAGTAGGTTGGGGCCTGAGAAAAGTGAGTGGTGAGGTTTTGGAAGAGCTACTATAGAAGACTAAGTGACAGAGTTGAGGAGGGCAAACGTCATCATGTGAGTAAGACAGGTGGGCCCTGAAAGAGCCAGAGGCTATGGAAACAATAATGTATAATCCAATGCTGTGCTATATAGAATGAAGGGTTTCAGAAGAAAGCAGAGGCTGAATTTAAGGGATCATAGCCTATTAGAATTCTCCAAAATTAACCCATAATCATGCTGGTACGTATTACTCATGAAGGCAATATGACTTTGGAGAGCAGGTTATAGCTAGCATGCAGTTCCAAGTAGTAGGGGAGAAAAAGACTTTCCACGGGTGGGATCAGGTGGATGGTGAACTCCCAGGAGGAGCACTTCACTCTAGCTCTCTGACTACAGTAATATCTTGTACTAACATCTGGAGAGAGAGGCAGGGGGTACTATATCTATGTGTATATGAATATAAATATGTGTATGTGCATGTATAGGTGTGCACACATCTGTATGTATTATGAATATATAAATGCATTTACAACCTCCTTTTCATTTCCAACCCACTTAAATCCTCTCAATAGTGTGCCTACTTCAGAGATAAAGGAAACCAGAGTCTTAATTAGGTTAAGTATTTTGTGTGATGTTGGTGGAGTTGGTGGGGTCAAGGTTTGAGCTGGGCCTTGTGCTTCGTGTAGGGTAAATGTTAAAAAAAGTTGAATGTGTATCTGAACCTGTTTCTCTTGAACTTTTCAGTGTGTTATATTTCATGGGTAGTAGGACCCTGACTCTTTTAACCCTGTACTGCAACATATTTTAAAGTAGTTAAAATGGAAAATCAAACCAGCAGCCCACGTTCTCCTCTTCTACAGAAAGCTCTGTGGATATTTGTACCAGATTGGGAGGAAGTGAAGGCATCAGTTCCCCCTGACCTGCCATGAATTTACTGACCAGAGGATGTAATAGATGATGGGAATGCTTAAACTACACTGTTCATCACCACAAATTAATAGGGACACTTTGCCATATTCTGACATGCCAAAGCAGCTCAGTTTGAACGGACCCCATGGGTGCTAACAAAAGAGAGGTTCTCCAGGGCAGTCTCTCAAGAGTGGCATTGCTTTGAAATCTTCCTCTCTGAAGACCTGGGATGAGTGACTTCTTGGTTCTGAATTTTCCGGGGAAATGGTTTATAAGCTGATGTCTGTAGGCATGCTCATTTGCATCCCAGTTCAACCCTCTTCCTGGATCAGCCAGGGGTTTTAGTACCACTTAGAAAAACCTGCTATTCTGCAAATTGTGTGGTGAACCCTTAATGATTCCTCAAACAAGAATGAGGTAATCTTCACAGCAATTTCAAGCATTTCAGAGGTCAAGGGGGAGCTTATAGTTTCCTTAACACAGATAGAACTGACTCTTCCAGTCAATCATTTAAGCAACAAACTACATATATTATGCATATTATCACAAAGAGATTTCTTTTTGTATGCATGTTTCTTCTTGTAGGTGCTTTGGGTATTCATCAGGAAGGCAGGAAAGGGACCAGATGGCTTATTATTGGAAACAGATCATTGATTTAGAAATGCGTTCTCACCCTCACTTCCTCTACTCCGTCTTTAGATCTATCAGGAAAACCAGTAATTGACTATCTGGGGGGGAAAAAAGAAGGAAATTGACTCTTTCGAAATGACTAAGTAGAAGACAAGGGATCCTCCCCGCTTGCATGACCAGACGCATACTTTGTCATAGGTTCATATTGAAAATATTAACTTTGGGGCAAAATGTGATGGGTTGCTGTGAGTATACAGGAGGATTTCTTAGAAGGGGATTTGAATGTATTTTGTTTGTTTAACATGTCTCTCCAAGAGGGAGATGTAGGTAGATCATGGATCTCAAACAAACAAACAAACAAACAAACAAACAAACAAAAAACCATTCTTGAAAACATTTTTGCAAATATAAGAGTATTTGTTAACCAAGTCATATTTAGGTCTCAGATTGTCAAATTTTCAAAGGCAGAAGTAAAGTGCCTGTTTGGAGGACAAGTTGGCCTCTGTGTGATGTGGTCTTCCTAAATAATATTTATAAGAGAAATTACTGGAAGTGCTTTGGGGGAAATTACATGGCTGTAAAAAGAGTATGGAGTTTTCAGACTATTGTTAAGACAAAAAGTGAAGATGCTCTGGGAGGTGAAGTTCCATTACCCTCCCCTCAACAGTAGCTACATCCAGAGTTTATGTGAACACCATCCTTCCAAATCCTTTCCTTTTACAAAAGTTGTAAATAGTGGCCCTGAGGTACATATGATGGAAAGAAAGGTCAATGGACGCTAGAGATTGCCTGCAGGTGTGGAAATCAGAACCCTTGGTTGGCATACCCTTTGGCCAAGTTTTTTTTTTTTCTTTCTTTTTTTGTAGTTCTAAACAGGAAGGGTCTTGGCTAACTATGCTAACCATTTCCCAAATACTTTCTCTGCTTTAACTTCAACTAGCAGGCAAGTGAAACACATTTTGAGAAAACATTTAAGAAACCAAACTCCCAAGTTTCCCCAGGGAGTGTGACTGTCACCTGGGTACTTGAGGGAGAGGGGCAGAGGTGGGGGAAGGCGGTACCTACTTTGCCTACTGTCCAACATGTCAATCACTTAGAAGATGAGTTCCATGAAGGGAGATTTGTTCACGAGGTGACAATCATAAGGAAGTGAGACCTTCAAATCTCAAATCCACCCCTGTGAGAAGAGCATTTAGGGGCATTTATGGGACAAAGAAATGGAGATGGTTGCCCTGTTGGGTCTGGGGTCATGAAATAATGGGGGACAGACCACCAAAGTCTGTTAAACCAGAAGCAGACTTTATTACAAACACCAAAGAGAGAGGAAAAGGAAATATCACCTCGGGGCACAAAAGCTTATCAGCTGGCTGAGACCACAGCTAGAGTTTGGGATTCTGAGGCTGTGGCAGCTGGAGGGGGGTTATGAGCCCTTTTTTATAGTATGGGGAAAGCATTAGGCATGGACAAAGGAATTTTTACAATTTTGAAGTTGAACTTTTAGAGACAAATTGTTTTTAGGTTTTTACAATTTCCCATTAACAAGGTTTTAGAGGGTTTCGGGTAAATGGTATTTGTATATCCCCTCAGCCCTCCCTGACTCAGTTAATTGGTGTTTGCCCTATCCTGCAACTTCTCCGACATAGCTGGGTCCCATACCAAGGGGTGAGGAGGGGATTACGAAACAACACAAGGCAGGTTGTCGTGCAGAACTCATTAAAAGTTAACTTTGGTTTTGATCGTGAGTAGTGGGGGTTATTGAAGAATAGCTAAGCCCAGGGCTACAAAGGGCAGTCTTTAGTAAAAGAAAACTAACATTTGGGATGTTGACGGAGCTGCCCATCATAAAACATGGAAGGGCCCATTAAAGGTCGATCCCTTTTTGCTGGCCAAGCTGATGGCTGTCAATTTCTATCTCTTAAGCTTATTCCTTTATTCCTGTCTTATTCCTATCTTATTCCTATAGTCCTATCTTATTAATATATTCCTATGTTATTCCTATAGTCCTATCTTATTCCTATGTACCTGGACCCTACAGCCTGAGGTGGAGGAGAAGGAGAAACAGAAATGGGAAAATGAAATCATGGAACCAGGTGTGGTGGTGCATCCCTGTAATCCCAACACTCAGGAGACAGACGCAGGAGGATCTTGGCTGTTTCAAGGATAGCCTGATCTACATAGTGAGTTGCTAGGTGGCAAGGCCCTGTCTCAAACAAATAACCAAACAACAAACAAGTAAACAGAGGTGTGATGGATGGTCTGGGCCCACGATCAGACTTCATGGCTTTGCCTGGGACACAGGTTCAGAAAATGGTGGCATTAGCACACTGAGGGTGATCTCGGCCCTGTGACATGAATGCTTCACATCTTACACCTACTCAGAACCAAGTGAAGGGTCAGTGTTTCAACTAGTTTGAGGTGGACAAAAGTGTTTCTAAGTTTCTGGAAAACATCTAACGTGATTGTTTCTGTAGAGACTGCGTATCAGGGTGTTAACCGTAGCAAAGGCAATAGGAATACACAGCTTGGCTGTGTGGCCTCTGAAACTAGTGATAATGGCCAGCTGCTAAAAGCCAGTGAAGCCCAGGGCTTCAAAGGCGGTAGGGATAACCCCGCAGAAAAATACCTTAGCAAGCCCTTCTCTCCTTCCCCACCCAGCTCTCAGTGAAGAAAGGCAACTTGGGAGGGCTGCTTTCACACCACTCGGGACCTTTCCTTCCCACCCCTAGACTGGTGTTCTGTTTGAACTGTGAGCCATCTCTGTGTGTAGGAGCCTCCCTGACATCTTGGGATGTCAGTGACAAATGTCCCCTGCCTTTACCTGAAGATATTTCAGATGGGAACGGCTCTGTCCACCCATGTGTGACTCTCTTCCCTCACTTGTACCGTTTGATCTAATTGGGGCATGGGGATGACAGTTTTTAATGGGTTAGGGCCTAGTCATGGCCATGTATTGAGATGTAGCCAGTTCCTTATATTAGAATGAGGTTTTAATTTTGGGGAAGAATTTGAATGGGCAAGGCTGGAACCACTCATTCACGTTTGTTGGATCCGAAGGCGGGCCTCTGAGTAGGTGGTGGCCGAGGGGGAGTTATTTGCATTTCTGACCTGCTGCATGCCTTTGCTGAATGAAATTCATATAATTACTACACACCATGACTTCCTCTAGAGTTGTATCCGTTCTGGTTAGCTTTTTTTTTTTTCCTTCCTCCACTTCATCAGTATCCAATTAATTAACAGTTGCCATGGTGACTGTTGCCGTGGCAGCATAAAATTCTCCCAAAAGGGCTTCTCATTCATATTCTAATGAAATAACGTGTACATGGCTGGGTGGCTGGAAAAAGTGGCGAGGAGAATTCTGGAAGAATGGACGAAGAAATGAAAAGGCAGGTCTGCTTGTTGCCCAGTGCTGGGTTTAGCCTGTTGTCCTTAGTGAGACTGGCTTTATTGCTACTTATTATTTTTCTTATAGACATGCCCAGTAATTCCTAGGGCTAATAATATTACTGGGCAAAGCATCCTAACCCTGACTTAAGGATGGACAAGGTCTTCTCTATCTTGTTGTAGGTCAGAAGGTAAGGGACATAATCGATTTTCTTTTATTGTTTAGTTTGCCAACTTTCTTGGTAGGATTTCTGGTGGATCCTTTCAAGGCCAAATAATGAAAGCAGAACAGTCATTGGCAGCTTCCACCTCTCAAAAGATTGCATCACTCACCTGTCCACACATAATTCCCCAAGAAATCCAAGATTTCTTAGCTGCCCTTGAAAACTTGTCTCTGGATCTCACTCATGTTCCTGTTCAATGTTTGTTATGGTTTAAATATGAAACGCCCCCACAGGCTCATGGCTTGAATGCTTGGACCCCATCTGGTGTTATTTTGGGAGGTTTTGGAAATTTTAGGAGATAGGACTTAGCTAAGGCAAAGTAGGTTCCTGGAGACTGCAGATCTTAAGGGGTGTCTTATCGCCTGGTCCTTTCTTGTCCCTCTCTTGCTTCCTAGCCACCAAGCTGTAAGAATGTAGCTGGAGTTTTCTCCAGTCCTGCTAGGACCCCCATAGTTCTGCAGCCCACTTATAAAATAATCACTCAGAAGCTCATATTAACTAAAATTGCTCGGCCATTAGCTCAGGCTAACTATTGACTAGCTCTTACATCTTAAATTAACCTATTTTTATTAATCTATAAGTTGCCACATGGCTTGTGGCTTACCAGTACTTTTACAGCTTGCTTCCCCTGTGTCTGGCTGGCGACTCCTGACTCAGCCTTCCTGTTCCCACAATTCTCTTCTCTGCTTGTCCTGCCTATACTTCCTGCCTGGCTACTGGCCAATCAGCATTTTATTTATCAACCAATCAGAGCAACACATTCATATCATCCCCAGCATAAGAACTTTGGCCATATGTTCCCAAGCACACGGGGCTAAGTGACCAGTGCCTGATGGACCCAAAACTCTGAGCCAAATCGAACTTTCTCCCATTAAATTGTTTCTGTTGGGTGTTTGGTCACAGTGACTGAAAAGCAACCAGCACAGTATCTAACAATACACATTCATTCTCTCTGTTCCCCCAGAAAGCATGAGAAATTTCCAGAACTCTCCCAACCACATGCCTTTTACCTTTTCGGCCCACCGCCTTCCTCTCATTCTGATACTTCAAATATTGGCCAAACCTCTGCTCTATAAGCTGCCCCGTTTACACCTTGTCCACAGGCCCAGTGGGCTCTGAGACATACTCCGTGGCTGCTGTATTTCTGAACCAGTTTTTGTGTAATATTCAGCTGCTTCCAGGGCTTCAAGTGCTTACTTAGCAGGACTCTGCCGTCTACAGCTGTGCCCTCCAAACTTTAGTGTGCATGGGAGCCACTCAGGGAGCTTGTGAAGTAAATAGATCCTTCGATGTGCTCCTGGAAGCCATGCTTCAGTTAATCTGGGTCCGGACCAGACTCCTCCTTCCTTATCCAACACTCTGGGTTATTATGACGCAGACAACCCATGGGCTCCGTGGTGAACAGTGCGGGGCCCGAATGTGAAGCCCAGATTCTTAGCCTGGCATAAAAAGCCTGCTATACGCTGACGTCATCTATTTCCTCGGCTTTTCTGCTCATGATGATTCTTCCTCAGAGCTACCACTCCTGAGCTTGGAGTCTTTCGCTTATAATTCTTTTTAAACTTAGCTTTTATGAAATTATGTTTCTCTCTCTCTCTCTCTCTCTCTCTCTCTCTCTCTCTCTCTCTCTCTCTCTCTCTCTCTCTCTCTCTCGTGTGTGTGTGTGTGTGTGTGTGTGTGTGTCTGTCTGTGTGTGTGTGTGTGTGTGTGTGTGTGTGTGTGTGTGTGTGTATGTGCGTGTGGAGGCCGGAGGACAGTCTGCAGAGGCTGGTTATCTCCTTCCATCTTGTGGAGCTTGGGGCTTGGCCCAGGTCGTTAGGCTCGCTGGCAAGTATATTTGCCTACGGAGCCCTCTCTGCAGCCTCTTTTGTTGCTGCTGTTTCCTGTTCATGCTATGTGCAAGCCCAGCTCCAAGCCTTTGTGTGGTGCCTCCCTTTGTCTAAGCAGTCCCCTCTCTGATCCTCAGCCCACTGTTGCCTCCTTGAGGCCCCCCAGTCTCCCTCCAGATGAAAACCACCCTTTCCTTGTGTTGCCTAGCATTTCCTAAGGCCTGTGTTTACCCTTACCGTATTTTACTTTCCTTCTACGGAAGGGTCTGTGTTTTTGTTGTTGTTATTCATTGGAGATTCAGGGCTGTTGTGTGAACTAAATCCTCATCCTTACCCCTTTGGGAGCTAAGATGCGCGAATATGTCTCGGACGCTGTTTCTCATCTGCAGAACACTCCGTGGTTAATATTAGATCATCTATGGACTGCAACCTTTCACAGAGGGTGGGAGGGGGTCTCTGGAGGCCCATCACTCACCGTCCCAAGCAAGTTCCAGTTCTTCTCAGGAGCCAGCAGCTGAGGAGACATATGCTTGTGCACACGCACGCACGCACGCACGCACGCATGCACATGTTTGCAAGGTCTACTATAGCTTTAGGAGTCCATCATTTGTATGAATTATTTGCTCAAAAGATCCATGTTAGGTGCAACCACGTGAGTGGGAGGCCTTACCTTAGTTCTCTGAAATCCACAGCCATTCGAGATAAGCCCTTCCACTTCTTCATCAAGGGCACTGCTGCTAGGATACCATGCATCCCTCAACCTCCAATGGGCTTAGGGCAAGTTTAAGCCGCATGGCCAGCCCAGGGCCAAAGGAGCCAGGCTGAACACCTGCCTGCCTGTGCCTGCTGCACCTTCAGCCTGGGCTGGCTCCCAGGGGAATGACAGGCTCTAGGCCAGTGCTGCAGCTGGCCCTGCCACCTTTCTGTCAGCCGTAGCTGGCTTCTGAGAGGGCCCCAGGCTGGGTGAACAACATCCGCCCCCAGTATACTTTCTCACAGGGGAGAAATGTATACCGCTTACTGTGAAGGGGTTACAGCCAGCCCTTGGGGCAAGCTAAGCCTCGTACACCTGGATTGCCATATCCTTTGTGCCTTCAGTGAACTTTGCTGAGGCTTTGAAGTCTTCCCATGGCTCACATCACTGGCTTCTATCAGTCTCATTAGACCCTTTTGTCTGCATATTGACTTTTTCTTTTTTTCTTGTCCCCTTTATCTGCTTTAGCCTTTTATGAATCTGATTTACATGCCAGTCGAAATCATTCAGAGTCACCAAAAGCTTCTCCTATCTTCTAAAGACCATGTCCTACCATGGACTTAACAAGGCCACTGAGGTTCCACCCCAGTCCCTGAAGAATCAGCCTATTTAATTCTTCAGTGATCATAATTCTACGTGACCTGCCGCACTGGGCATCCAACACAGCCTCTTCCCCACCTGGTTTCTTTAGTCATGTCTGTCTGTACTCTCTCCAAGCCTCTGATAGTCCAATCATGGATAACCAAGTGTCTCTAATTTGACCCAGTCCACCAGGAACTGATTTCCCTCACATTGTCGTTGTCTCACAGAGGAATAAAGAGACTTGTATTACTCTGTCTCTGTTTCTCCAACACTCATGTTAATCTCATCTGCCCCTGTGTCCCACAGCCTCACAACTGGATTAAGAGAGATGTTCTCACTGCTTGTGTAAAAGTGTTTTGTAATTCAAGCAGTTCAAAGGCAGAATATTCCCTGATGATCACAGTTTCCTATACAGGTTCATTATTAAGGTCCTCCCCCCCCCCCACTGCCTTCCTCTGTGTTAAAGATTGGACACAAAGGGTTATCTTATGTCATGTCTACTCCACTGTCCTTCCTCACTGTCTGGTCCTTCCCGTAGGGTCCAAATTTTGGAGCTATTTTGCATGGATTTAGTTTGTACTCAATTTTCCATATATGCCCCCACTGCAAGAAAGGCTAACTCAGCCATTTCATGCTGTTCTTCATTTTTCTTTCTTTTCCTGACAGTTCAGAGGTTACTACAGATGATAGCATCCACAGAACTTACTATAACTCCTCCCTTAAGTGGTCACATTCATTCTGGGTAGACATCTCAGCCTCAGGTGCATAAAAACACACAGATTGTATGTAATAGTGGGCTACCCTCTGATGTTTCCATATATAATTGTATATGTTATATTTCAGTAAGATTAATTACCCATCTGCTTAATTGTCGATCATTTCTTCACAGTACAGATATTCAATGCTAGCCTTTCCAGATATTCAGTTTGCAAATTTTATCCTGCTGGCTGAGATTTGCTTGAGAGATGCCCAGCAAGGCAGAGGCAGCCTCAGATTCCAAAGCCTGGGAAAAGACACCCTTCAAATTTCATCCTCCTGGCCTGAGGAGATGGCTCTGTGGGTAAGAGTGCTTACTGTGCAAGCCTGAGGACGTAGGTACTGATTCGGAGTATGCCTGTAAAAAACCTGGGTATAGCCACATGCACCTGCAACCTCAGTACTGGGTGGGCA
This sequence comes from Peromyscus eremicus, assembly GCF_949786415.1. Classification (NCBI taxonomy): domain Eukaryota; kingdom Metazoa; phylum Chordata; class Mammalia; order Rodentia; family Cricetidae; genus Peromyscus; species Peromyscus eremicus. The sequence continues at coordinate 25,799,461 of NC_081433.1, forward strand.
GAGATGGGAGGACCCCTGAGGCTTGCTGGGTTCCGCACACCACATCCAGTGCTGTTTCAAGGGAGGAAGGCCTGCTGTGTGGTTGCTCATTAGATGGACATTTTGCAATTGCCCTAAGTCAAGGAGTTTGAACTAAGCCAGCTCTCATGGAGCTGCATGGTTGTGACCCACACCCTCAACATTTGTCTCCAGATCTAGGAGGTTATCTGCAAAGTAGATATGGCTTCAGAAGGTGATTTCAGTCTCATGGTTGGTAATTAGTTAAAAAAAAAAAAAAGAATATTTGGAGTGGGTTCAATGGCACCAGGTGGCTGGTGAAGGAGGATTCTTCCTTGCCTAATTTTCATAAGTGGTTTCTGGATAACCTCACCTTCAAACCCCTTGTTAAACACAGCTCTGCCTGAACTGAGGAGGAAGTGAAGCAAGGGATGCAGTTAACCCCATGTGTTCTGCCTAGGGGAGCATTTGGGCAGCTGCTGAAGCCAGGCCCCGGTGTGCCAAGCATTCTCTGATGATTTGCTTTCCCTGGGAGCGAGAAGTAGGCAATCCATCTGTCTTGGAAGCATCTGAAGTCGATGGGGCCACCAGCAGGTGGTGTGAAGCACCGCCACCACCCTGTCCCCTCACCTCCCAGCTCCACTGCAAAGCTACTAACCCCATCCTGGGACAGCCTTCGGTGGTGGTTAGAGCTTTGTTCTGTTTGAGCTTTTTGGGGATGGGTAGCTCTTTGCTCACTGCTCCTGGGAAATCATGGGGTGCTGAGGAGAGAGAAGCCCCTCCCTGTGCATAGCATGGGGCTTCGTAGATTTTTTTTTTTAATCCTGGCTGGCTGTATCACTCAGGTGCCCCTGCTACTGCCTGCCAACCCGATGACACACCCCACTCAGGCATGAGGGGTGGATGCTGTGAAAAATTCATCTCCTGGATGATTCATCAGTCTTGCTTCCTGATTCACTCCCGGGATCCCCACCCCCACTTCACAGTGCTGTCAGAGGGACTAGCTAGGCATTGGATTCTGAAGAGGCGGCAGTCAGATGCGGGGGGGGGGGGGGGGGGGGATTATTAACCCCCACGTCAATTCTAATTAATGCAGCAAACCACCAGGATATTTAGTGGCTGGAAACAAAAATCAATTTGAGTTCTGAAATTTAATTTGCATACAGCTGGCGGGATAAATCAGTAACACACTGCTAGGTAGCCCCCTTCTCTGTAGTTCAGGGAAAGAATTTCTGTTCCCATTGTTAGCTGGGTGTTTTGGAAATTCTGAAATTAATCCAGAGCGATTGGCCTCACCAGAAAGGGCATGATGGTGGAATGGCCTGACAGAGTCAATTCCCACTGTAGCTTGGGTATGAGGAGAAAAATGTAATTTCTGTATTTTTGTTTATAGCTGTTTTAGTTTAGTTCATGATTTGCCATACTCCACCCCAGCCCAATGGAAAGAAAAAACTAAATGTCTAATTTGGTTTGAGTTGAATATCTGATTTGATCCTTTAAACAGGGTCTTCAAAGAAGGCTCAGACTTCTAGGGAAAAAATGCCTTGAATCTGGCCATGTCTCTTCCTCAGTGACATCTGATATATGGAGACATCCTGTGCCAGGGATTGTGGCTCTGGAACTCATGGTACAGGGACTGTGGCCTCAGGCTGGGATCTCATTTCCTGCCTCAGGAGTGGGGTTGCTGTCCTGGGCCTGTTGGCATATGCCTTGCTTGCCTGTCTTCTGTCCCTCTGTGGCTATGGTCATTGAACACTGTCCCTGTGGATCTGGACAGGTCCCAGGTCTTCATCATTGGTGCTAAGTAAGAAGATGGCTTGGAAAAGAGAAACCATAGTCCATCTGCCCATCTCTTCTTTCTGCTTTGCTAAGTTTATCAGCCTGGCTTTGGGTTGGTATATATGGCAGCCAGTGGTACTTTTCCAGAAGTCTCCATAGGTAGCAGAGATAATGTCTTCCTGTACTCTGTTAGGCCTACTGATCTATTGCCAAACTCAGAGATGAAAGTGGAGACATGTCTCCATGAGGCTCCTTTTCTTTCCCTGTAGTTTTCCCTTCCAAAGTGGAAAAGAGAGGAGACTTTCTTTTACTCACCTATATAATGGGCTGCTTTTTTATGGGGCAAGTGTTCTGGTCTTCTTGCTTCAACAGAGGGGGCGTGCCATGATTTGGATTCAAATGTCTCTCAAAGACCATACGTTGAAGGCCTGGTTGCTAGCCTATGGCATTATTGAATGGGCATGGACCTTTAAGAGGTGGAGCTGGGTCCTTTAAGAGGAAGTTGGGTCATTGGAGATATGCATTTGAGGAAGCATTAAGGGGCTACTCTGCTGTGGGATGTATGGCAAATGTGTTGCTAATTAATCAATAAAACACTGATTGGCCGTTGGCTAGGCAGGAAGTATAGGCGGGGCAAGGAGGAGAATAAAGCTGGGAAGTGGAAGGCTGAGTCAGAGAGACACTGCCAGCCGCCACCATGATGACAAACAGCATGTGAAGATCCTGGTAAGCCACGAGCCATGTGGCAAGGGATAGATTTATGGAAATGAATTAATTTAAACTGTAAGAACAGTTAGCAAGAAGCCTGCCACGGCCATACAGTTTGTAAGCAATATAAGTCTCTGTGTTTACTTGGTCGGGTTTGAGCGGCTGTGGGACTGGCAGGTGAAAGAGATTTGTCCTGACTGTGGGCCAGGCAGGAAAACTCCAGCTACACTACTCCCTTTCTCTCTCTCTCTTTTTGTGAGGTGAGCAGTCTGCTCTACCATGTGATACATGCTGGGATGGTCTGCTTCATCACAGCTATAAGACAATGTGATCAGCTGACCACAATCTGAGCTGTCTAGAACTGTGAACCAAAATGAAATTTTCTTTTGTGTTTCTTAGCTCATATATTGTGTCAGAGCAGCAGAAAGACGCTTCTCACAGGGCATACAATCTATGTGTCAGTAGGGGTTTGGGTATCAGTGTCTTAGTTAGGGTTTCTATTGCTGTGAAGAGACACCATGACCATGGCAACTCTTATAAAGGAAAACACTTAATTGGGGCTGGCTTACAGCTTCAGAGGTTTAGTCTATTACGTCATGTTGGGAAACATGGCAGCATGCAGGCAGACATGGTGCTGGAGAGGTGACCATGGCAACTCATAAAGGGAAACACTTAATTGGGGCTGCCTTACAGCTTTAGAGGTTTAGTCCATTACGTCATGTTGGGAAACATGGCGGCATGCAGGCAGACATGGTGCTGGAGAGGTAGCTCAGAGTTCTACATCTGAATCTGCAGGCAGCAGGAAGTGTCAGTAACAAAGCTTGAGTTTCTGAGATCTCAATATGACCCATCCCCTAGTGACACACCTCCTCCCACAAAGCCACACCTACTCCAACAAGGCCACACCTACTCCGACAAGGCCACACCCCCTAATAGTGCCACTTCCTATGGGCCTATGAGGGCCATTTTTATTCAAACCACCATAATCAGTGTCAACTACCTTCAGGCTTTGATGATTTAAGCACATACTCTGTTTCTAAGCCACACTCCTAGCAACCCTTGATGACTTAAATGGAGGAAAGACGTAGAAGGATCAAGATAGATTTATTTTGGACAGGGTCTCACTATGTAGCCCAGGATGGCCATGAACTTGTGGTCATTCTGTCTCAGCTTCCAGAGTGTTGGAGTACAGCAGGTGCCACATTACCTAGCCGGAATTGTGAATAATTGTGAATCCAGGGTAATAGCCTGGCTTCAAGGGTAATGTTTTGTGGCATAAGTCCAGGTTTCTTTTTTAATGTTTGACATTATAATTTAATCACAACATTTCTCCTTTCTTTTTCTCTCTCTAAATCCTCCCATATGTACCTCTCTTTCAAATTTATAACCTCTTTTTTCACTAATTGTTATTGCATGAATATATATATTCCTAAATATATAACCTGCCCAGTCCATATAATAATACTTGTACATATGTCTTTAAGGCTGACTGTTCGGCACCACAGCCTAATTTTTGAACGCCACAGACTAACAATTACTCCTGCCATTCTTCTTGCATTCACTTTGAAAAAGCCTGCTCTTTTCAGGCATACAGACATCTCTGGGTGCCTTGAGCAATCTAAGGTGACATCAGCGTATTCAGAAACTCAGGAGAAACACAGGTGACTGACTGTCAATGCAGTCTCTGTCTAGATAGAGCACAGACGAGACGATAGTTCACAGAATGTAGTCCCTTCATCAACAGCATTTAGAAAACCATCAACGGTGTGTGTGTGTGTGTGTGTGTGTGTGTGTGTGTGTGTGTGTGTGTGAGAGAGAGAGAGAGAGAGAGAGAGAGAGAGAGAGAGAGAGAGAGAGAGTTGAGTTAGTTGTCACACATCAAAAAGAGAGAGGTCCATTGTAGGCTGAATAGCCTGGAGTAGGATATTAAAGATAGAGAAAATTTGAGGTTATATTCACAGATAGAACACAGGACTTTATATAGTTCAGAGGTCACAGAAAGGTCAGTGGGATTAAACAGTTCTAATTTAAATACAGGAATTCTGAGAGAATATGGAGCAAAGGAGGACTGGAGTTAAAGTCAGCCAGAAGACTGCCTTTGAAAGTAATGGTTCGGGCCTCAGGTTTGAAGATGAAGTACTTATTCCTATGCAGACAAAGAAGGAGGAAATGTCGGGAGGCTTTGAGGAGAGGGAAGCGGGGTTGGTGACACGGAAGGTTGGCAATGTGGGTGTTGGGTGTGGCGTTGTGAGAATGACGTCAGCATAGAAATCCAGACCGTCCTCTGAACCATCATGGACGAGCTGTGTGACCTCAGCGAAGGGCCTTTATCTCGTGTGACAGGGGCCCCTTGCAGGCAGAGCTGGCTCTAATTCATTGAGGAACCTTGGTATAGACTGCGAAAGTGGAGCGTGTGATGATGTGGGATTCCTCTATCCACTGCACCCAGAGTCAACTGGAGCCCAGGAGAGCTGTGGTCCAGGCATGAAGTGATGTTGGAATGCTGTAGTAGGCTGGATAATGGCCTCCAAAATGTTATGTCCAAGTCCTGATTCTTGGGACCCATTTGAGGGCTTAAAGGACAAAAGAGGACTTTTGTCAAAGTGATTGGGTGAAGGATTTTGAGGTGGTGAGATTACCCTGGATTAAATTAGTAGACCCTAATTGGCATCTCCATGGCAAACACAATGCAACCCACCACCTCATGCTCTGCCGCCATGTTTTCTCTGCCCTGATGGCCTCTCTCTCCCCTCTTACACTAACCCCTTTCCTCTCTGAAGCTGTTCTTGGCTGATATTCTGCTGGAGTGGTGTGAAAAGTAAGAGATATAGAATTTGATCACAGATTCTTTAAAAACTGTGAGCCCCAACACCCTGGTGTTCACGAGGGTTCAGACCCTTGATAAGGATCTCACTGTGCTGTGTGAACATTCACATGTCATCAATTGTGAGCTAAAAAGTTTTGACTCAATTAAAAAAATTACCTCAGAGTTACAGAGACAGACAGACGGATACACAGTGGGTGTGGCATCATGGGATTAAAAGACGGATGAACCAAACAACCCCACTTCCCTTCTTTTCGACTTCCGGTTCTACTCTTTAGATGATGCTCGCATTCAGCTCTGTGGGTTTTAGTTCATGGTCACCTAGTCCTGAGAATGTGGCCAGAACTCAGTGGCAGGCCCTTGTGGCAGAGGAGATTGTTGACCTCACAATAAGCACAAAGCATAAAGTGAGAGGCCAGGGACAAGACAGAGCCCTTAAGGACCATCTCCTGTGACAAGTTTCCAGAACTTCCTCCAGATGATAGCACAACCAGCTGAGGCCAACCTTTAATATATGAGCCTCGTGGGTCCTCATATTAAACAGCCCTCTCTAAAAGCCTGTGATGGGCCTCCTCTAGGATTATAGGGTGGGTGTCATGTAAGTCCCCTGCAAGGAGTGGGTTGAGGACCTGGGTGACTCCCAGAGAACATCTGGAGGGTAAGAAGTGGGCTCATGGCTTCAGTGACAAAGCCAGGAGTCTTGCTCCTGGTTGAGCCACCCTGTGTGACCCAGGGCAGGTTTGACAGGTCCCATCATATTTCCCCTGTCCTGGGATTGCTGTCTGAAGGACAGCCAGTGACATCTCCAGAGAGCCAACCAAAGCACCCTCCAGAACAATATGTTGTTATCTTTGAACCCAGAAGGACAGACTTTCTGAATCTTCCTTTCCTCTTCTTCCCTTGCATTTGTAGGAAGGATTTGAGTGAGAGAGCGGAAGCTGACTGTACCTTGGTCCATCTGGAAAGCAGTGACTCCAAATGGCCTTCCAAGGAAAGAGCTTATTATCCGAGAGAGGTATTCTAATCAGCAAAGAGGACCAGTCCCTGACAAAATGGTCAGGTCTAAAGACAAGTAGGGAAAGTCTAGAGGGTGCCAGCTTTTCATCCAGGTGGGGAAGAGGAAGTTTCCCTCATCAAATATCTTCTGAAATAGCGAAGATTTTTTTCATAATATTTCATTGATTATTTGGGAATTTCACATAATGCACCCCATCACCCTTACTTCCCACTCCTCCCATGTCTGCACCCCCACCCTTGTGGCCTCCCCAACCCCCCCCCAAAAAAAATATATACATATAAACCAAGATCAGTTTGTGTTGTCCATATAGTCACTGGAGCATGGCCAAACTCCCAGTGACCAGCCCCTTAAAAAAGAATGAGTCCTTCCCCACCTCACCCCTACCAACAGCCATCTATTGTGGAGAGCTATACTTCAGCGTCCTTACCACAATTTTTTTTTGGGGGGGGGTGTTTCGAGACAGGGTTTCTCTGTGTAGTTTTGCGCCTTTCCTGGAACTCACTTGGTAGTTCAGGCTGGCCTCGAACTCACAGAGATCCACCTGGCTCTGCCTCCCGAGTGCTGGGATTAAAGGCGTGTGCCACCACTGCCCAGCCCCTTACCACAATTTTTAAGAGTTCTCTTTGATGCTTTCCTTTCTAGGTTGTTTCTACTTTTCTTGGGTGGATGGGGGTAGGGGTTGCCATAGAAGCCTTCTATGTTTCTCTTTCTCAACTGTGAGTCTGCAGTCATCGATACCACTGCAAAAAGCTTCCTTGTCCTTTACAGTCGGCAGGAGCGTGGATCATGAACTTCCACATCATATGTGCAGACCATGGACATCCAACTGGCCTCTGGTGTCAGCAGGCGCCATGGACATCAGCATGATCTCTAGTGGCAGTATGGGCCACAGACCCCAATATGGTCCCTGGCAGCATCATAGCTCATGGGCATCAACATGGCTTCAGGTGTCATCAGAGATCACTGACATCACATGGCTTTCAGTGTTAACATGGCCAAGGACAACTCAGCCCCTGGCTGTACCAGGACCTCGGACCAAGCAAGACATGGTCCCTGGGTGGCAACATGGCCCATGGACATCAACATAACTTCAGGTGGCAACACAGAGCAGTCAACCTCTTATTCAAGATAATTATGGTTATTCTTGAAATTGTAAGTAATTATACAACAGGAACCCAGTGCACATTTATCCACTTACTCCTCCCCCAATGACAATCTGATATCACTCCTAGGACATTGATAATGATGCAACTGAGATGCAGAAAATTGATAGATTTAAAGGTCTCGTCTTGGTGCCTGTTTAAAACCACATTCCTCCTTGGCCCTTGGCAATCATGATTCTGTTCCTCCTTCCTACAATTTGATATTTCAAGAACTTTTATAAATGGAATTATATGACAGGCATGGTATTAGAATTGATTTTCTCTTTTGACTTGTTTTGATAAAGGATCCATCCAAGTTGTTGTATAATTACGTCGTTTTAATTGCAGAGTAGTATTCCATAGCATGGATATACCATAGTTTAATGATTCACCCATCCAAGGGCATCTTAACTGTCCATCTGATATCATGAATGAAACAGCTATAAACATTTGTACCCATGTGTTTGTGTGAGTCTTATTACATTACATTTCTCTGGGATAAATGTCCAGTGTGTAGTAATATATTCGTGTAAGTCAGGGTTCTCCATGGGAGCAGAACTGATAGAATGAATTTATACAGTAAAAGGAGATTTTTTTTTTTTTAGAGTGGCTCATAGGATGTGATCTGGGTAGTCCAACGATGGCTGTCTCACAGTGGAGAGGGTGAGAACCCTGCAGTTGTTCAGTTCCATCCACAAGGTTGGATTTCTTCAGTCCCAGTCTGGCATCAAAGGCTTGGAGGACTCCTGGAGAGCTGCTGGTCTTCAGTCTGTGTTGGAACCCTGAAGAAGTAGGTCCTAACAGCCATGAAGGAATGCCATAGCCACAGGACAGACTTGACAGGGAGAGGAAGGGCAAGGAGGCACAAAGCAAATTTTCTTGGATCTGGGCTGCCACCAGAAAGTGTGGTCCAGATTTAGGTTGGGTCTTCCTGATTAAAATGATCTGATTATAAAATTCCCTGACAGGAGTGCCCGGCAGCTTGGGTTTAGTTGACTCCAGATGCAGCCAAGTTGACAGCCAAGACTCATCATGGCAGGTAGTTGCATACTTCGTCTTTTAAGGAGCTGTATAGCTTTCCCGGAGTAGCTGTAGCATTTTTCTCCCTACCAACAATGCATGAGTGTTTCCGTTTCTCTCTCCCATGTATTTTAAGGGACAGTGCGACATAATCGTGAAGTTACCTTTGTTGGCACACCCTAGGAGGTGCTGTTCTGATTCTGAAAATAGCAGCTGAACCATCTGAGCCATTCAAAAGCAGCAGGACCCTGCTGGCTGGCCTGGCCTGGCCCCCAGCAGTGGTATGGTATGAGGAATGGCCAAAAGGCACCCCTGTATGTCTCAGCCAACACACGTGCTGGGAGGTCTTTGGATGGTCCAGTACCTCCCAGGGGTTTCCCTGTCTGTAAGTCAGGGCTGTGGAAATGTCTTTGGATTTGAGTTATATTTTCCATTGTGGATGCAAGGGGCTTTTTTTTTGGGGGGGGGTCGGAGCACAGAAGTTACTATTAAAAGCCACAGCTGCATGGAGGGCTGGAAGTGGCGATGCAGAGAAACTTTTGTCTTCTGACTCCCAAGAGGAGAGCCCGATGGAGGATCTGTGCTGCGAACGCGAAGGCAGGAGGGTGGCTAGGATCAAAGCCAGAAAGGAGGTTGCCTCCCAAAGAAAACCCCATGCCAGTTGCTGAAGGAGGATGGCTACCTTCCATCAGAGCTATGGAAAGCTCAGCAATGGGTCAAAATGGTCTATACTGGGGCTTTGTGACCAAATGTCTCAGTCCAACCCCATCTTCTACCCTGTGACCATTACCAGTGATGGCTGGTCTCAACTTGATTGGATTGAGAAGTGCCTAGCGCATTTGTAAAGCGCACCCCTGAATGTGTCTATGAGGGTGTTCCAGGGTTCTACCCAATGAAAAGTTTCCTCTGTAGTGGATTAAAGATCTGTAGACTGTTGGGAGGGGTGGAAATGTAGAAGGTAAGATCTGATTGGAGGAACTAGGTCATGGGGGCATGTACTTGATGGCTACCTCTTGCCTTTCTTCTTCTTATGATCCCATTCTTTTTCTTGTCCATCATAATGAGAGCCATTTTACTACAGCCCTCCTGGCCATAATGAACTGAATCTTAGAAACCATGAGGTAAAATAATTCTTCCCTTTGACTTGCTTTCTCATTTGTTTGGTCCCAGCTGTGCAAGACCAACTAATAAACTACCTATGCAAATTAGCCAAGCTATTTTGACTTCTGCAGGTCTCAGAGCTCTTATCTCTGAAATAGGGATGCTAAGAGTGTCTTAAGAATATACAATGAGGATGAAAGGGGACAGTGCACGTAAATTCCTCAGAATGGTGCTTCTCAAACTTGCCTACACATTGGAATTACCTGAGATCTGTAAGGAGCAACAAAGCCTGGATCCCTTTTTCAGGGATTTATGTTATCAAGACTGGTGTGAGGGGTGAATCCTAAAATGCTTTCAAGGTAACATACTGGATTAAGCTGTGTTCCTCCAGCTAAAATTCACGATCTTCCCAAAGCTTCAGAAAACACTGTTACTTGGAAATAGCAATAGTTTCATTGTTGGTTGTAATTAGTTGAGAATATAGTGTAGCTTAAGCTAGTGCTAACTAACCAGTCACTAGCAAAACAAGATTTCCAAGAGGCTTGGATATAGAAAAGGCGATGTGAAGAGACACAAAGTGCTATGAAGGAAGCAGAGTTGGAGCGATACTCTGTGAGCTGACACATGCCTAGGATTTCTAGTAATCACAGAAGCTAGGAGGGAAGGAAGCAGGGGGCCTACCCTTCTTCAGAGCCCTTCAGAAGCTTACCCTGGGGTCTGCGGACACTGTGCACACAACTATGAGGACCTGGGTTCAGATCCCAGAACCTGTGTAACAAGCCAGATGTGATCTCTCATGTATCTATAACCTCAGTGCTGTGGGGGACAGTTAGGAAGGTCTCTGGGCTTGCTGGCTCCAGCCTAACCAAAAATGGTGAGCTTTAGGTTCAGGGAGAAAGTCGGCCTAAAGGGAATAAGGCAGAGAATGCAAGAGGACACCGGACACCCTCTAGTCTCTCCATCTTTAACACAGGTGGCCACACTGGCACGTATATTCGAATAAACTGCTTCTTCTCTCTCCTTCCCTCCAAAATAAGGTCACCTTGATTTTAGACTTATAGCCTCTAGAACTGTGAGTTAATCCGTTTCTAACATTTTTAGACAATGGATATTTGCGGTATTGTGGTATTTTGTTGTGATATTTTGGTATAGCAGCCATAAAAAACTCATAAAATTATTATAAGGTTGTGGATAAGGCTGTCAATCATAGTTGTGGATAAGGGCATGCCAACTACTCAATAAACGTGAGCTGTTTTCACTCTCTTTGCAGTGTGTTGACTTAGCCGTGTGCAGGAATGTCAGACCTAAACCTCTTGAGCAGTCACTGGTGCTGTGTGAGAGAAGGCTTAAAGAACCCGACTCCCTGGGCTGGCAAGACGGCTCAGTGGTTAAGAAGAAAGAACACTGGCTGCTTTTCCAAAGGACCCAGGTTCAATTTCCAGCACATACATGACAGCTCACAACATTCCATAACTCCAGTTTCTGGCCTCCATGGGCCATGTACCATGGGGTACATAGACATACATGCAGTCAAAACACCCATACACATAAAATAAAAATAAATAAATATTTAAAAAATGAAAGAGCCCCACTCCCCAAGTGTGGGTCAGCCTCATAAGCCAGCTCAGAGGTGTTGGTCATGTCCCCGTTAGCTTTGGTGGCTCTATTACTGTGCCAAGTTGGGATATGGGATCCTTTGGTTCACTTTGTGCTCTCGCTGGTCAAGTGAACCTGCAGAGTCATTATCCTCTGACGTCCTGTCTCATCAAGGGGCAGGGTCGAAACTCGCTGTGTTTTCCCTCCAGGGCATCAGCTTTTGAGAAGCAAAGCCTGATGATAATTTTACTTCCTTGTATTCCATTCTGTCATACCTTCTCTTTGAAGACAGGAAACTCAAGAGCCAAGAGAGGGGACTGGGGAGCCAAGAGCCACAAAGCCCTGGAGCAGCACTGGTCTCCTGGCAGGGAAAATCCCTGTCACACATCGACCCAGGGCTAACATTCTCCCACCGCTCTCTGTCATGGCAATGGACTCCAGGCCCATTTCCCTCTGACTCAGGGAGATGGGCAGGTTCTGGGGCCGAGATCCTGCATTGCATACATATTAGAGTGCATCCTGTTCTCTATCTCTTGATCTTCCATTCCTGATATTCAAGAGTGCATCCCAAGCTTTGATGTCCAACTGCCTTATTTGCCTGGGGTTGAAGGATTTCTGGGACCTGGGCATCTCGTTGCTAAAACTGGTGTAGCCTGAAGCAAGCTGGGTCAGTTTGCCCTCCTCTCAGAATCTGTTTTCTTCTGGGGCTAACATGCTGAGTGTGCAGATTGACCTTCACGTGTCCTGAGTCTGCCATGTCTCTTTAGTTCTGTGCTACAGGTAGAGGCAGTGCCGTGTGAGCAAGATGCTTCCCTTCCTAGGTTGACCTGGCTCTGCTCTCCCGGCTGGCCAGAAGCTTTGATTTGGGGATGAGCACCCTTGGCTCTGGAGCCTGCCTGTCATCTGGGCAGCTCTCAGGCCTACCTGTTAGCGCAGCTCACTGTCTCCAGTCTGTTGGTAGCGTCTTGTCTGTTTTCCCCGGATCATTATTAATTTATGCATCTGTTTATACTCCTGCCAGTGGGTGGATTACCAATGAACAACCCGAAATGGAAAGAAGACAGATTTCACTCTCCGTGCATTAGCTGTCAGTACTGGCAGAAGGCAGAGAGCTCACGAAATGTGTGTGTGTGTGTGTGTGTGTGTGTGTGTGTGTGTGTGTGTGTGTGATTGGACCGGTGGGTGGGTGAGCATAGGAAAGAGAGGAAAGGGGGAGGGACACAGTAGGGAAGACCATCTGTTCCTTGTAGTCTATTTTAACTGTTTCCTCCCTTCTTTCCCATAGCCACTTCCTTGGTTACCATTGTCTGGGGCAGACTTCCATCCTTAGCTACTTCTTGACTTTTCTCAGCGGTTGACAACAACAAGGACTCCAATTTTTGGTTCTTTTCCATTTACCTAACTCATAAGGGGAGTGGTCAGAGGAGCAAATCTTACTCTGCCTCTGAAAGAAACCACTTTGACTTGGTTTAGCTTCCCGTGCCCCATTCCTAGAGATGGGCCCCGTAGCTTTAAGGAAACCGGATGGTCTCTCTCATGATCAGCTGCTCTGTAGTAAGGAGACCCCGGCTCTATGCACATATGTTCAAAGTGGAGCACTGGTGATGCTGATTGTAGAGTATTCTTTATAGCGTGCTCTTCCTGTGCCCAAGGACCTAAAGCAAGGACGAGTGAAGGCATGTAGTTTACAGAAAGAAATCCATACTGCTTACTCGGCCAACCTATGCTGTATACACTGCAGCATCTGTAGCAGGAATCTTAAAGAGTCTTATTAACAAAAACAAACCTGGAGTCAGGTATTGGGGTGAACGCTGGAAGATCAGAGAAGCAGAACAAGCCACAGCTTCCTCACCTCAAAATTCCTCAGCTGATCCTGTTTCCTCAGACTGGAAGCCTCTGAGTCCTCATCCAAATGGATCTCAGCTGAACTGCTGCTCAAAAGCCTGAAAGCTTAACCAGCCTAGTTCCTGGTCCTCACGCCTTATATACCTTTCTGCTCTCTGCCCTCACTTCCTGGGATTAAAGGCGTGTGTCACCAGGCCTGGCTGTTTCCACTATGGCCTTGAACTCACAGAGATCCAGAGGGATTTCTGCCTTTGGAATGCTAGGATTAAAGGTGCAAGTGCCACCATTTTCTGGCCTCTATATCTAGTGGCTGTTCTGTTCTCTGACCCCAGATAAGTTTATTAGGGTGCACAATATTTTGGGGAACACAATACCACCACAAGCATCTGAAAGCCTGAACAGAGGTCAGAAGTGGACTTGGACTCTCCTATATCATTCTCTACCTTCTTCTCTTGAGACACCTCTCCCGCCACATCTGCAGCTGGCTAGCCCTCAGCAAGCTACAGTGATTCTCTTGTCACCACCCAACCCAGCAGTGGGGTGCCAGACACACCTGTGGACACACCCAGCTTTTTAATGTGGGTGTTGAGGATTCAAACTCAGGTCCTCATGTTCACTCAGCAGGTGCTTTTACCTACTGGGCTATCTCTCCGACCCACAAGTACTCTGTGTGGCATGTGTGGTATTTGTGTGTGTACCATGCATGCATGTGACTGTACAGGTATGTGCACCCATTATGCACATATGGAAGCCCGAGGAAGATGAATCCTGGGGTTCAAACTGAGGTCCCCATGCTTGCAGAGCAAGAACTCAACCATGGAGCAGTCTCCTTAGCCTCTAATTATTTTTCATGTTTTGGGATAAGACTTACTCCAGCTTCATAAGTGAAGTAGAAAACAGTTTTGATTTACACAAACATTGCAGATATCTAACAGAATTCTCACACACCCTGTGCCCAGTTCTCCTATTATTGGCAATTCCTTCTTCAGATTTCCACAGCTTTTCACCAGCCTCTGCTTTCCGTGTCAGGATCCCATCCAGAATTCCACATCATATTTAGTTTCTTCAGGCTCCTGTAGACAGGGGCAGCTTCTCAGCTGACACCTTTTTCCAGTGTGTTTTTATTCAGTTGATTTTTGTTCTTTATTATTTCTCCTTTTCGGCTGATATTGGATTCAATTCATTCTTGATATTTTTTTTTTTTTTAGCTTTCTTTGCTTTGTTTTGTTTGAGACAGGGTCTCAGTATGTAGCCTGGCTGACCTGGAACTCACTGTGCAGGCCAGGCTGGCCTTGAACTCGTAGAGATCTGCTGGCCAGTGCTGGGATTGTACCACCACATCCAGATGGGTATTTTTTCCTTCTTCTTAAAATGGAAACTCAGGTAACTGATTTTTAAATCTTTTTTTCACTATCAACACATCAATCTCTAATTTCCCTTTAAATTCATTCTTAAATGGCTATCAGTCAGGTAGAAATGTTTTCTAATATCATGAGTGATTTCTCCTTTGACCATGATTATTTAGGAATGTTTTGCTTAATACTCAAATAATTGGAGGTCTAGTTCTGTCTTGGTTGTTCTCTAGTTTAAAGCAGGCAGTACGTAGTCCAGGCAGGTCCTCGGAACACTTTAAATGTCTCAAGGCTCGCTTTCTGATCAAGTATGTGTTCTATTGGTGAACGATCTCTAGATGCCCGGGAAGAATCCATTTGCTGCCATGGTCCGGCTAGATGGCTGCAAATGTCAGTAACACCAACTTGGTTAGATCCAGCTGCTTGGATTCTTGTTGAGTTATGTCTTGTTGTTCTATCAACCCACTGGGACAGAGGTCACCTTGTGTGTGGACGGATTACTTTTCCCATGACTTACGTGTCTGAAGCTCTGTCATGAGGAGCACGTGACTGACAGTTGTTTGCTGTTCTTGATGAACTGTTATTCAGAATGACTGTGGTTATCTCTGATGACATCACTTGCCTTGACGTCCACTTTGTCTCATCTCAGAATAGCCACAGTTGTGGGAATGATGTTTTTAGTTCCACTCAAGCTGTGTCTCTTATGACTAATATACAGTCGAACCCTTTTGTAAATATCCTTGTCACGGTGAATTCTCTAATGCCTTCTCACCCCACTCCAATTTCCCCACTTTTAAAATCTTGTACTAAAGTGACCCGTTTTCTGGAACAAATGAGCTAATATTCACACATCACTTTTCTCTAAAGGCCGTCTTTACATGAGGAGTTGCTCTTGGTACTGTATGTGCTGTGAAGTTTGATAAACGCCATGGATCCACCAGTGGGGGATCACATAGGTCCATTTCATTGTCCTAAAATTCCCACACTTCACACATTCACCCTCCTTTCCTAGACTCCTTGCCATGATCCACCCTTTGTCCCCATAGCTTGCCTTTCCCTGGAATGGGGAATATAGTTGGGTTAACACATTATGTCAACTTCTCTCACTTGGCAATATGAATTTAAGGTTCCTCTACATCTTTTTTTGCGGTTTTATTTTTCTTTTCTTTTTATCACTGAGTAGTATTTCTTAGCATTGCCTATGGTAAATACAATACATCTTCCCTATGTAGTTTTTAAGAACCATTTCGACTGATGTGGAAATTATACTCCAAGAGACTTGTGAAATTAAAGGATTATAATTATAATTATAACAGGTTCTGCAGAGGGAGATATGGCATGCTACTGAGGAGCCATGTAGGAGGAGCTCCTGATGAATGGGTTTACCCAAGCAGATGTGGAAGGAAAAGGTCAGGAGAGGAGAGGGAGGTGGAGAGAGGAGGAGAAAAAATGGAGGGGGGAAGAAAGGAAAAGAGGAAGGATAGGGCAGGAGAGGAGATGGAAAGGGAGGGAGAAAGGGAGGAAGGAGGGATAAAAGCAGAGAGAAGAGGGAGAGGGGGGGGGGAGGGCAGAGAACCTAGGCCATAGACAGCATAAAGTGTGAAGGAATTCCCCTAGTGTATTTGAAAGTCCCTGTGCCACAGATAGAGGAGGGCAAAAAAAGAATTTGTGTCAGGGAATGGCCTTACCAACCTGGTGCACATGACCACCTAGATCTGGTACTTAGAGTCTGTTTGGGGCCACGGTGGGGCACGAAGAAAAGAAACCCTTAAAATTCACGCACTGTATGGATGTGTCATACTGTTTATTCAGCTGTTGGAGGATATCTTAGTTGCTTCTAAGTTTTGCTAATTATGAATAAAGATGCTATAAATATTTGTGTGTGGGGGTTCTTGTGTGGATATAGTTTCAGCTCACTTGAATAAATTCCAAAGAGCGTGACTGCCAGATTGTATGGGTATGGTTATTTTTATTAATTACTTATTGACAATTTAATATGTATATGTCATGAATTTTGATAACATTCACCTCCATTACTTTTTCGTATCGCCTCCCCCCTTGCCGAACCCCATTTTATTCCCCCTTATGCTTTCATGGCGTGTGTGCATGTGTGTATGTGTGTGTGTGTGTGTGTGTGTGTGTGTGTGTGTGTGTGTGTGTGTTGCTGCATGAGTATGCGTGTGGAGTTATTTAACAGAGCATGGACAACTCACCAGTAGTTACACCACTCTCCCTTCCTCGGCAACTATTAACTGTCAATAGTTCCTCAAGGAGGACAGGGAACTTACCGGCCCCTCACCCATCCATGACGGACTATCGTTAGGCCCAATGTTATGCAGGTAACCACCGCTGCCGTGAGTTCAAGAGTAGAACAGCCATCCATGTCTGAAAGACAGCTTTCTACAGTACTCCTCCCTGCCTTCTGGCTCTTACACTCTTTTATTTGTCTGCTACAAAGGACTACATTTTGTAAAACACTCCCAGACGACTGTTTTACATTCTCAGCAATGCTGGGGTGGGAGTGGGGGATTCTCTGACTTCGCGTGCTCACCAGAACTTAATGCTATTTGTGCTTTGGCTTTGGCTACTCTAGGTATGTGTTTAACCCCATCGTTTTAACTTATAATTATTTAATGACATGTGAGGTGGGCATCCCTTAATGGGCTTATTTGTTGTTTGAATGGTTTTTTTGTGTGTGCCAACTGTCCATGTAGATCTTTCGCTCATTTTTAAGTTAGATATGTCTTAGTTTGTGTTCTATCACTGTGAAGAGACACCATGACCACAGCAGCTCTTACAAAGGAAAACATTTAACTGGAGCTTGCTTATAGGTTTGGAGGTTTAGTCTGTTATCATCATAGTGAAGAGCATAGCAGCATGTGGGCAGACATTATGGTGCGGGAGAAGTTGAGAGTTCTACATATGGATCTTCTGGCAGTGGGAAGAGAGAGAGACACTGGGCCTGGCTTAAGCTTTTGAAACCCCGAAGCCCACTTCCAGTGACATACTTCCTTCAACAAGGCCACACCTACTCCAACAAGGCCACACCTCCTAACCTCTCTCAAGTAGTACCAGTCCCTAATGATCAAGCATTTGAATCCACGAGCCTATGGAGGCAAAAACTATCGCAATTGTTTATTATCTTATTGTCATGTTTTAAGAATTATCTGTATATTTTTGATGAATCCTTAATCAAATATTTGTTTTGGGATAATTTCCTGAGAGTTTATGGTTTTCCTAGTAGTATCTCAATAGAGCAGGTTTGAAGAAAGTCCAATTTAATAGTTTTTAAAAAAAACATAATTTTATGTTACATCTAAAAATGTATTATACAACTCAAATTCCCCTATGTTTTCTCTTATGTTTTATGCAGTTTTATATTTAGTTGCATGGGCAGGTCACTTTTGTGAATTGTATAAGGCCATTATCTATTTTTGTATGTATATTAGATGTCCAGTTGATCCAGCAGCATTTGTCAATTAAAAAAAGAAAAAAAAAAAAGGAAAGGAAACCATAGCTATGATTTCTCCATTAAGCCTTTGCTCCTTGGTCAAAGATCAGCTGGTCATAGTTATGTGGGTCGGTTTCTGGGCTTTCCATTCCGTTTCATTAGTCTGTGTGTTTGCCCCTCCACTACCATTCTGCTGTAGCTGTGTTGTGTAGCAAGTGTGGAGGCTGGTCATTTCAGTTCTTCAGCTGTGTTCTTCACTTTCAGTACTCTGTTGGCTCTTCTGGGCCTTTCAGAATCTATGTGTTGATTTGTGAAATAACTTGCTAGTATTTTTACTTGTGTGGCATTGACTATATAGTCATATTTGGGGGGAGCAGACATCTCAGACCTTCTGTCCTTATGTGTGGAATCTCTTCTAGATGTTTAGATCTTAGATTTCTTTCATCAGAATGTCGCATATAGATCTTGTACATATTTGATTAGGTTCATCACCAAATCTCTTGCTTACTTGGTGCTAATATACATCACATTCTGTTTGGTTTCAAGATCCACTTGTCCACTGCTGGTGTGTAGGAAGGTGACCGACTTCTACACTAGCCATGCGTGAGGCTGCCTTGCAGTCCACACTTCCATGATTTTACTCTTCAATTGTTTGGGGGAAGTTCCTGCATAATCTATGCCATTTGAACATAGAGACTTTTATTTATTACTTCTTAATACATGTACCATTGGCTTTTCTTCTAGTCTTTCTGCATTAGTTGGGACTTCCAGGGTGATGTTGAATGGTAGGAGTGAGCAGCCTTCCGTGTTCTTAATTTGAATTGGAAAGTTCCTAGTTTATTACTATTATTATCATGTTAGATGTTGGCTTTGATTCTTAGTAGTTTTTAAAACCCAGTTAAGGAACTTCCTGTTTATTCATAGTTTCGTGAGAGTTTTTATTATGAATAGGTGTTATTTTTTTATTGAATGCCTTTTCTGCATCTGTTAACACAATTATTTGATTTTTTTTCCGCTTTAGTGTATTGGTGTAATGGACCACATTAATTGATATTTGAACAATGAGCCAGCTTTACATACCTGGGCTCAATCCTACTTGGTCATGCTGTGCAATTCTCTTGACTCACTACTGGATTCAACATGTTAATATATTATAATTTTTTTGTGGGGAAGAGCACAAATGCAGTCCTCCCACTACCACAAATTATGCAGTTAAGTTTTCCATGTTTGGGGAAATGGCATGGGTCAGCACATCCGAATGGCAATGGATAAGTCTCACCCTAGGAAAGCCCATCGGACTCTGAAATTTCTGTTTTGGAAGACAAATGATTTTTGATTCAATTTAATACATATGGAGCTGTTCAGATTCTCTGCCTTTGTGTAAGCTTTGTCAGATTATGTCATTCAAGATTCTCTTAGGCTGTCAAGTACCGTGTGTGGTGTGTGTGTGTGTGTGTGTGTGTGTGTGTGTGTGTGTGGTGTGTGTGTGTAGTGTTTATATATTATACATAAATATATTTGTTTATTATAAATTATGAATGTAATATATTTACATATTTCAATGCTCATGAGCTCTGAAATGAGGTTCCTTGTTTTAATTTGGATATTAGTGTTCTCTCACTTTTTTAAAAACGGTAAAATAATGAAGACGCAAGTTTTCATGTGTTAACTTAGAAGTACGTTGCCAGTTGCTAAGTTGCCAAAGCCATTCCGGCCTGGTAGCAGACTTCACATGATTTCTATTCTTTACATTTCAAGGCATATTTTGCAGCTCAAAACATGATTTCTCTTGATGAACGACTCATTTTATGTGAGTTTGAGAAGAGCGTGTATTGTGTTGTTGGATGTAATAGTCTGAAGATGCCAATTATATCCACTTGACTGATGGTGGTACTCACTTCAATTATGACCTTAATGATTTTCTGCCTACTGGATCTGTCAGTTACTGATAGGAGGGGCTTAAAGTCTCTAACGGCCAGAGTTGGCTCATCTCTTACTCCAGGCAGCTCTTTCAGTGTTTGCCTTGGTTTCATTCTATCCTATTTTGACACTCTGTTTTTAGGTGCATAAATTAGGGATTGTTTTATCTTTTTGGAGAATTAACCCTTTTGCTATTAATATAATGTCTCCTTGTCTCTGATAGTTATTCTTGTTCTGAAGTCTACTTTGGAGCTAAAATAGCACTCTAGACATATTTTAATCAATGCTAACAAGGCCATATCTTTCTTTATTCTTTCCTATTTTTAAAAAAAAATTAAATTAATCTTAACTGATACACACGCACATTGTGCATATTGTGGTGGGGATGTAGCTCAGTAGAGTACTTGCTTAGCATGTGTGAAGGTTCTGGATTCAGTCCCCAGGAGTCCAAAAGTTGTGTGTAACTTTGGGGTGCCTTACGATGTTTTGATAGTTTTGCTGGATATAGAATTCTAGATTGGTGGTGTTTTGCTTTTCACATTCTAAATGTTTTGCTCTGCTTCACCTTTGCGTAGTTTCTGAAGAGAAGTCTGATCATGTTCCTGTCACTTTCCCCATCCATCCCACATAGTTTCCTCCACAATTTTCTCTGTTTTTCGTATAATACAGTTTGCATATGCTATGCTTAGGCATAGGTGTTTTGGTATTTACACGGCCTGGGTGTTCTCTGAGCTTCTTGGACCTGTGGTTTGGCATCTATGACTACATTTGGAAGCCCAGTCATTATTGCTTCAGATACTCCCTTCTCTCCTCACCCCTTACCTTTGTGTGGTTTCCTTCTGCCCTCCTCCATGGGTTTTAGTGATTGTGTTGTCTCTTTCACCATTTTTCTTTCTCTTTGCATTTCAGTTTGGGAACTTCCTGTTGTCATTCCTTCAAGCTCCTGGAGTCTTTCCTCAGCTGCGGTCGTTCTGTGGGTGAGCCATATTGAACTCTTTGAAGGTATTTTCATAAGTTAGTATTTACCGCTGTGATGAGACACCAGGGCCAAGGCAATGTACAGAAACAAAGGGTTTATTTGGGGTTATGATGACAGAAGGATAGGAGCCCATGGTGGTGGACATGGCAACAGGTAGCAGGCGTAGTGACAGGGCAGGATGTGGAGGGCTCACATCTTTAACAAGCGGGAGCAGAGAAAGAGAACTGACCATAGCTTTGGCTTTTTACTCTCTCAAACATAACATACTAGTAACACACTTCCTCAACAGGGACACACCTCCTCAACCTCCCCAAACAGCACCACCTACTGAGGTGCTGTTCAAATGTTCAAGACTATGAGGGGACATCTTGTTTAAGCCACCCCGTATGCTCCGTTTTTAAATTTTTTTTTCTATTTCTTGCTTTTTCTTTCAATGTTTAGATTTCCCCCATCCGAGTGCTTATATAAGTTAACCGTCCCTGTATGCTGTTCATTTTTTCCTTTAGCATATTAATTATAGTTTCAAAATTTCAGTCACATTCTGAAGGCCCAGCACACTGTATCTGGGTATGGATTGAGACGTTGGCTCTGTTTCTTCAGTCTGTATGTTTTGCCTTTTAGTGTGTCCTGTCATTTTTCTTGGTGGCTGCCCCTGATGCATTTGAGTAAGCAGGAACTGAGGTTGGTAAAGGCGAGGCTTTATGTTTACCTGGCTAGGAGTCAGGCTGTCCTGTTTTCTAAAACGATGGGTACCGGAGCTCTGATGTCCTTGCTTTCTCTGATGTCTTTGGTTTCCCCTAGAGACATGTTAAATAGAATTGGGAGTTTGCAGCTCTTTCCTCTGTACCTCCCAGCATGATAAGGAACTGTTGATGTGGTGGAGAGGGCAAAGCAGAGGGGAGAATCACAGTTCATGTCCTTGGGATTACGAATAGATTTCGTCTTTTAATAAGTACGTGCCCTGGACTGTAACCTTGATGTATGCTTCTTAGTTTTCCTCCCTTAGGTGAGTTTATTAGTCAGTTTCTGGTGCTGTGATTAAATACGAGAGAGAGAATCAACTAAAAACGGAAGAAAGGTTGCAGTTCAGGTCACTTGAACCAGTTGCTTTGGAGACCATGGCGGCTGTGTATCTCATGGCAGTGGGATGTGTGGTGGAGGAAGTCTTTACCACCAGATGTTAAACTAAGACATGAAGAAGAGGAACTGAACTCCCAGAAACCCCTCAAGGGTATGCTCCCAATTGCCTAACTTCCTTCCAGTGAACCTCACCTCTTTAGAGTCCCATCACCTCCCTCTAGTACCAAGGCTGGTGATCAAGCCTGGAGCACATGGGTCTTTGGGGGGAACATTTAAGATCTAAATCAAAACAATGAAGCAAGAAGATAAGAGGTGGTTCTATTTAGGCACTTCCCATGCCCCAGTGGAAGGCTAGGGATGGTTGGAGATGAGCTTTTTCCTTTTTGAGGACCAGTTAGTTTCTAAGAGAACCCCAATAAGCTAGGTTCTGGCAAGATGGTTTCTGTTGAGGGGCTTTATTAAGAAGACAAGAGTTCTTGGGGTATGCTTATAGGTCAGGGGCATGGGGGGATTTTCTCTGCTATTTATTATAAGAAACAGGTATCAGTACCTCAGGATACAAAATTTACAAAATGTGGTGATTCCTAAGACTGCCCCCTTCCCCATGGGTTTTAACTCTTAGGTTTGTCTATATGGAGTCTCTAGAAATCCACCAATTAGAATCTCCTTCCTCAGTATTGGTGCCGTGGACATTTTCTTCCTGGCTTTCTGCTCCAGTAAGGTATAGTTGTTAGATATACCTCTTCCGTTTGAAAAGAATTTATTGCTTCTCACTGCTGTGACCAAGCACCTTAGAGAAACAAGGAGAAGAGTTAAGTAAATATTTCAGGAGGTTTGGTCCATGGTTGCTTGATCCCATGTGTTTGGACTCCTGGGTGACAGGAGCATCTGATGGAGGAAAGCTGCTTGCCTTGTGGCTGGCAGGAAGCAGCAAAGATAGGAAAGGACTGAGGATGAGACACTCCCAAGAGTCTACTTCTTCCATCTAGGCTCTGCCTCTTCACTTTTCAGGGTGGCACCATCAGGTATGAACCAGGCATCTAGCACACACCCACAGGGAGCATTTCTGTTCAAACCACAGTACACTGTGACTCCAGTTGTCTGATGAGCAAAGGGAAAGCTGTTGATATTTTTTATTTGTTTAGCTTTATTCTTTGCTTTTTTTTCTTTATTACTACTACTGTCATTATTATTACTGGGATATAGGCACATGCCCTGCTGTTGAGCTATATCCTTAGTTTGTGACATTTTTCTTATGAGGATGAGAATGACAACTTCCAAGCTCCTTATGTGCTAGACTAGAAACCAGAAGTTCCAGGCTGTAGGGCTTTGTTGTGGTTTGGTTAATTTTCTTTTTGCAGTTTCTAATTGTGTCCAAAAGAATAATTAGTTCACAAAATCTATTACAACACTACTGGAAATCACTTGCCTCCAGAATAGTTTGTTTTGAAACAATATAGCCCAGGTTGACCTTGAATTTGAGATCATCTTGCTTCAGCCTCTGTAGTACTGGAATTACAGGCATGGGCCACCATGCCTGGCTTTAAAATTATTAATGGTATATCTATGTTCCATTGTCTATTTAAACCAGTATCTTATTTTGGGTATTATGATTGGTCTACTTTCACGATAATAAATATGGCTTAATAAATATCTTTATTACTAATATCTAGTTTTTTTTTTTTTAATCTGCACTTGTCTAGCATACAAACCTCTCTGGATTTGATACCTAGTTTTCTAGTACCTCCTCACCTCCAGCTAAACACATATACACAAACACACTCACAATTATGTATTCAGATAAGTTCTTTACAAGTTTTCAGGGCTGAAGTGTAAGCATATTTTAAGATTTGTAGGTTTTCCTCCTAAATGCTTGTGTTGTTACATCCCAAAAAGTGTTACATGAGAACACCTACTTCACCACACTTTGACCCAAAGCATTTTTTTGTATTTACCAATTTAAAAACATATGGCATCATATTTGTGTTATTTGATTACTATTGAGAGTGAATATTTTCACATGTGGCTTTTCTTTCATTTGTTAAGATCATTTGTTGAAGTATAGTATATCATTTTGGCCGGTTGTTTACAAGGTTATCCAGTTAGAATGACTGTGTTTTGGTTTTTCAGATTTATTTTATTTATTTATTTGTGTGTGTATGTGTGTGTGTGTGTGTGTGTGTGTGTGTGTGTGTGTGTGTGTGCATGCACGTGGATTCCCACAGAGGCCAGAAGAGGACATCAGATCACTTGGAACTGGAGTTAAAGTTGGTTGTAAGTCACTTGACATGGGTGCTGGGAACCGAACTCAGGTCCTCTGCAAGAGCAGCAAGTGCTCTTAGTCACTGAGCCATCTCTTGGCCCTCAGAAATCACTGTTTTAAAAGTTAAAAGTTCAAACCAGACAAGTCCAGCTAGTTCTATCAGCAGACTTCTCACACCGACTAAGAACAAAAGGCATAGAACTCTGACAGAAGCCTTTTGTGAGCAGTGTAGTACAGCTGCTGTGGATCTCTCTCTGCTGAACTCAGTGTGGCTTGAAACCCACTCTCCACGAGGACTAAACATGGATTATAAAATATTGGCTGAGAAAGTTCCTTTAGACTCAGCAAATCCTCTGGTAGTAAGGTAACACTTCAGGCTGTTGCTAGGGAAGAACTGGGAGGACACACCTCCAAACAGCCATTTCTAGGGTAACAGCCTGAGGCCCATCACTGGTCCTCTTCAAGTTGAGAGTAAGACATGTGCTGTGGGATGTTCTGTATGGCAAATGTGTTGCTGATTAGTCAATAAATAAAACACTGATTGGCCATTGGCTAGGCAGGAAGTGTAGGCGGGACAAGGAGGAGAATAAAGCTGGGAAGTGGAAGGCTGAGTCAGAGAGACACTGCCAGCCACCACGATGACAAACAGCATGTGAAGATGCCGGTAAGCCACAAGCCATGTGGCAAGGTATAGATTAATGGAAATGGATTAATTTAAGCTATAAGAACAGTTAGCAAGAAGCCTGCCATGGCCATACAGTTTGAAAGCAACATAAGTCTCTGTGTTTACTTGGTTGGGTCTGACGGCTGTGGGACTGGCGGGTAAGAGAGATTTGTCCTGACTGTGGGCCAGGCAGGAAAACTTTAGCTACAGACATGTTTATCTTTATGAATTCAGGCTTCTGAGATTCAAGTGGATAACTTGCTAATATTGTGGCAAAAAGTTCCCTGTGGAGTGATCACAGTTTGGGGATACTTCTGGCGACCTGGCGACTATTACCTCTTGGGTCTATATTATGTTTACTGTGGGAAAACAGTTTACCTGGCTTGTCAGTCTGAGATGTCAACCTTGAGAAATAACAGCGAGAAAGGTTTCAATCTCTATGATGATTGAAAAGATGCTTCTTCCGGGAGAATGCACCGGAGGTTGCCCCCTGACGTGAATGGCTGTCAGCTAGGAAGGACCCATGACTCCCTCTGGAGCAGAGGAATGCATAGTTCTGAGAAGTCGGTAAATAGAAGTGAAAGGTTTTGTGGTCAGGGAAGCGTAAGGACACAAATAATACACGACAGTGTCATATAGGTTGGGGTCTCCAAACACTGCCTTCCTGCTTAACTTCCCACCTTGGTAGAAGTTAAGCATGTAAGGAGCTGAGATTGGCATTAGGTGGTGTTCATATACTCATCTGCTCTTTGGGTCAATCCTTCCTGCCTCCTCACCTCCACCCCCAAGAGATTACCCCCCAGCTTTCATTGGCCAGGCCTCTCTAACCTTTCTTGGACACTTCCTAGTCAAGAAGTTGGAGTCTTGCTTCAAGTTTCAAAGTAACCCCAGCGGGTTACTGAACAGGAAGATGGCTTCCCATCTCAAGTTAATAATGTAATCTCAGATGCTAGGAAGGTCAGAGGCAAGCCAGCTGAGGAGGACTAATTTACAACTTTCTGAGGTAGATATAAATCACTGTGGCATCATGATTCATTTGACATTTTAAGGCTGAGTCAATTCCCTTTGTCTTTTTCTGAGGCTGCTATGACAGAGGCTACAGCTGCTGGTTGATTTGTCATTTGCCCTAAAAGGTGGTAAAGGATGTGACAGGACCCTGGACCAGGCAAGGGATAAAGGAAGCTAAAGGTGTGACACTCCTGCTGAGGTCATTTATAATGTGCTGGGTGATTAGGCCAAAGAGGAATTATAGTGGCAGAAATAAAGCCAATGGCATCACAATTTTATGCGTACTTAGTAGGAGGTAGCCAATCGATTTATGTGTGATTTCTTGACTGTGGGGGGATGACTTGCCACAGACTGTTTCTCTAGTGAAAGGCATGCCAAAAAGTCACCAAGTTCTGCTGGGCCCAAGAGAGAAAGCATAGGGGCCCAGCAGCCTATGTCCAGTGGAAATAGAATATGAACTCACATGCAAGGCAAGTGTACATTTTACACTTTTTTTTGGTAGCCATATTAAACAAAGAAAAAAGAAACAAGTATGTTATTTGAAACACACATTTAACAACCACATTTATCAAAGTCATCATTTCAATATGAGAAGTACAAAAACATTAATTATTTTTGTTATTTTAGGGGGACAAGGTGTTATACAGCTGAGGCTGCCTTGAATCTGCTGTGCAGCTGAGACTGACTGAATGCCTGATCCCCACACCTTCCCTTCCAAATGCTAGCATGTAGGCATGTATCACCAAGCCCAGCTAATGCAGAAATTATTTATACGATCTCTGGCATTCCTTTTTTTCCACTAAGTCTTCTAAATCTGGTGGGTATTTGTTATTCATAACACAGCACAATTATACCAGCATGATTTTAGGCACTCAATAACCACATATGGCTGTAGCTACCAACTTGGAAGGCACAGATCAAGGGGGTGTCTAGCATATTCATTTGAATACTGATTAGTCACTTGAAATGCATTCAACAAAGGTTTGTTGAACGACTACCCTGTTAAACCATAGGTGTCCCTCTTACCTATCAGAGATATATCACAAGACTCTGCCGGAAGCTGTAATGCCTATCTGCTGTCTACTGCGGTGATGTAACCGATAACACCCTTGGCTAGTAGTGACGAGCGAGTAGACTTCTATACAGCACGAATACACTGGACAAAGGGATTATTCACATTTTGGATGACATCCTGCGTGGGATGGAACAAGATGATGTAAGATTTCATCATGCTACCCAGAATGGTTTGCAATGTAAACCTCATGAGTTGTTTCTTTCTGGAACTTTCCACTTCATTTTGTCATACTGAAATTGAACCGCGATTACTTTGGAAAGCGCAGCTATCGATAGGGGGGTGGTGACTACTTTGGACACACAGGTTGAATTTTTGAGCTTGTGTTTTGCAAGAAAGAGGGAGAAAAATGTTATAAACAAGTAGTACGTATCAAAGAGTGATAACGACAGAGCATGCAGCAGCCGAGGAGACAGCTATGGGGTTGAAGGTGGTATTGTAGATGGATTAGTCATGACAGACATCTCTGAAGAGGTGACATTCGGGGTTCCTTACACAAAGGGAAGCAAATGCTGATGATTTTGCCATAGAACAAATCAAGAAAACCTTCAAAGACTGACACAATTGGGAATTGATGGCGTGGTATGATGGGGGCAATCAGAGGGCAGGCTAGCTCTTGTTATTTCTAGGAAGAGTGAGCAGGTGGGAAGGAGGAAGTAACATTCAGGACGATTATTGAGTCTCCTGCTTTTTAGAAGTTGCAGTTAATGTGAGGGTCACTGGAAAATGTGGTGTTCACCAAGAAAGCAGGGTAGGATGGGCATGAAGAGGAAAATGGAATTCTGGTTCTTACGTCTTGGGAAGAGCAGGCTTGATGACGCCTTTGGGGTGTGCAGCAAGTCTTTGGAGAACTAATGGAGAAAGACTGCTGTAGAGACCATGGCCCAGTAGTTGGGGCATGAGATGGCTCAGTGGGCAAAGGAGCTTACAGTCCAAACCTAGTAACCTGAGTTCAAACCCTGAACTCTTTGTGAAGGTGGATGGATAGAAGTGATTATACAGTGTTTCCCATAACCTCTACAAGTTCTCTGCTGCACTCATTAACACTAGCCCGAGAGAGAGAGAGAGAGAGAGAGAGAGAGAGAGAGAGAGAGAGAATAAAGTAAAGGTTTTAAATAAAAAAAGGGTTTATTTGGTGGCTTTTGTTGGGCTTGTGGGAGAGATGGGACAGGAGTGATGAAGGCCTGAGGCCTTCAATAGTCAGCTCTCCCTTCAAGGTTGTGGCCCTCACCTCATAGTAGGGAGTATAACGTAGCACCCTTAAAAGCAGTAGAGAAAGGCTTTAAGGGATTACATTAGTGTTGTAGTGTTGCTGAAGTAATTACTACAAACTCATGGCTTAAAACAACAAAACATGTCTTCTTACAGTGCTGGAGGGCAGAAGTCTGTCTTTAGTGTGAGCAGGCTGCTGCTCCTCCCTCTCAAGGCTGGTAGATGTTGTATTCCTTGAGCCTTCTAGCTAATGATGATTTCCAGTGTTCTGTGACTTGTGCCCACCTCCCTCCAGTCTCTGCCTCTTCCTTATGTGGCCTCCTCTTGGCTGTCCTCTCCTTCTGTCCTATTCCTGTAAGGACGGTGCTGACAGCTTTCCAACAGACCTGGACAACAGGATAATTTCACCTTGAGTTTCTTAATTTCATCCACAAGGTCTTTTCCAGAAAGGTCACAGGCTCCTGGGTTTGGGTTGCTCTCTCGGGCTCTGTGTACTATATGCACTCTAGCTTTCTCTCTCTATGGTAAACTTTGCCCCACCTGCAGGGCTTCAACAGGTTCTTGACCACCTTAAGGACAGAATGATAGGGACAGGAGATACAAGGAAATACATCAAGTCTAGATTCTGAATAAGGTGCAACTTAATTTTTCTCCAGGAGGGTTTATATAGTTTCTGCAGGGTGGGGGGAGCAAGAAGCTGTCATCTGCATAAGGTGGGGCAAGCTAACAGGATGTTTGTATAGGATGTTTACAGGGTGAAAGGGTCAAGGGCTCTGACTCAATGTCCTGTTGCTAGGCAACCTGACTGCAAGACGATCCAGTTCCCTGTCTTATGGGGGTCTGTATTTTTCCACTAACTAGAGATTCTGTCCTTGTCCCTGACAAAACTTATTCCCTTAAACAGAATCTTGGTGCTCTCAGTCCTGTTGATGGCTGACTTGCTCATCTCCCAGACTGTGTGACTGGGAAACGGGATAGTGAGGAGGAGTGGGCAAAGGAACATTCTAGTATCTGGTTGAGTTCTGGGAAAGGCAGAGGAAGGTAGGGTGGGCTCAGGACTATCAAGGAAAGGACAGTTTCAGATTAAACAGCTGGGCAAGGAGTTGTGGGCTGTTCCCTTCCTCATGTTGTGAGCACGCCCTAGCTCTTGATTAGGGCTCCCAAACTGCTCAGTTTGAAAGAGGTGGAAGATTAAGAAAACACATGCTTTAGGGGAGGGTGGCAAGAAGGGGGATAGGAAAGGGAAAATAAGGCAGAAGACAAGAGCTGAGTCCTTCCTCTGGCTCTCTGTGAAGACAGAATGGGACACCTCCGTTCTTCTCAGAGTTATTTTATGTCTTGTCTTGGTCTTTGCTTCCTTTCCCAAAAGTGGAAAAGAGACCCAGGAACTCAGAGGTGGAGGCCATACGTTTGAAAGGAAAGTGTCCAGGCATACTGTATACCTCTGGCAAATAAATCTGGCAAGAGGGAAGCGTTCTTGTCTAGTGCCCTCTATAGGTGAGTGTGAATAGCAGCTCTCAGCAGAAACAGTCCTGTGAAATCCCTAACACACCATCCACACACACCAGGGTCCATTTGAATATCAAGGGAGACAAAGCGATGTTTGTTCTGGGGGAGGGTTTTGACATATCACTTCATGTCATGATGAGCCTAGAGAAGGAGTTTTTCAGGAATGGAAGAGTGAGTCTTACAGATTCAACCCTATAATGCACTTGTACGTATCCTAGCCAGGGAATACTCCGGTGAACTCTTCAGTCCTATCGTGGAGGGTAGGGTCAAGAACCCAGACACTGGCTTTCTGAAGTTGGGTGATGGACATATCTGAGAAATCAAGGCTTCCTAGGGAGAGGCCAAGAACCATTCCATTCAAAGCCAAGGTCTCCACCCCAGTGACGGGTTTTAAGGAAGTGTTTTGTCTGCCAGAGGAAAGGATGAAATGGATACTTCCCACAAGTCTAAGATGGCTGAGTCATAGTGTCTGTCAAAGTGCAAGTCCTCAAGTGCTTTTTTAGTCCTTTTGTTGGAATTTCAGGGGTTTAGAAGGAAACCTTTTAGAACCCCATCCAGAGGAAAAGATACAGTTTTAGCTCTGCTACTTTTTAAGCTTCTGTCAGAGAAAAGAGAAATCCTGCTATTCCAGAGGACATCAGTGACTCTGACGTTTGAACTGATAGCCATGGCTATATGCATGTAGTCATGATTCCAGCATGTAAAATGTCTGAACCGAGCTAAGGAGGCAAGATGCACTTTGGGTCAGGTTCTGGATCTTCCTTCTACATACGCCAATCTGGACAGAAAGCTAGCAGTAGAAGCCATCTTCCACATCCCACAGGCTGTAGAGTGGGCCTAGTTCTCTCCTCAAATATAACCTCCAGGTAATATGGAACATGAAGGGATTAAGATGTCTGCTGGAGATATACTATAGAATTCATGCTCTGCCTTGGAAGAAAGGGTTGTGGGGGACAGATATTAAGGGTTCCTTGGGTTTTGTGGATTAAATGAGCCAGCCTATGTGATGCCCCACACGGTGTCAGGTGGGTTTTATGTCCCACTGAGTACTGCTTCTGCTTATTACCCCACTTCCGGTTTCTATGTTGGCGCAACTTTTAGTGTACCCAGGGTGAGCGCATGCAGGGGCTTTCCCACAGGCCTTGCCTCTCTTCCCATAGTTTCACAGGTATTGTTTGGGGGCATTTGACCAGAGAAGAATGGTTTCAGGAAAGCAGATCTGCTATTCACTGATCTTGGAAGAGAAGGGCATTTATTCTGTTTTCTCACTCATCTGAGTAGGTCTCTCTAGCCCCAGACACTCTAGCCCTGCAGTCATCTGGCTTCCCTCTGGGCTCAGATGTTTCCCTGGCTCACAGAAGATATATACTCTTCACTAATTCATTGGTTCTCCCCAAGTCTCTTCAGTGACTCTACGATGTCTAATTAGATCAAGCAAGAAGATTCTCACAGCTCTGAAATGCCTCCATTCTAACATCTGGGTTGACTTGGGGATGCCATTCATCACAAGTACTGTGCTTTCTGCTGGGACTCCGAGGTTCTGCCTTATCGGTGAGCACAGATGAGATGTGATGTGGTGGCAGTGCACTTCTGTTGAGTTCTGAGGGCTCTGTGCTGAGTAGGTTCTGTTATTGACCGGAGACTAACTATAGTCTTCATTAAGAGCAAAATCGCAGAGAAGGTGTCAGAAACAGAACAGGAGGAGTGCGCAGATCAATTAGAAATGAGCCAGCCCATTGATTCATGAATAACTTGAGGAATGGTGAGCTGTTAGGCTATTTCATCTCTTTCTTAAGCATGAGTTAATTGGCACTTGTGACTAGTATTAAGAATTTCACAGGCAAAAAAGACCTATCGCATTTTATATCTGGATGTGAATTCAAATAGGCTAAGTGTGAGCATGAACTTACTGAACAAAGTGACAAAAACCTCGGGATTCTGGATTGCATTTTGTACAAGGGACAAGAGCACAAAGAATAATAGTCCTGGGTGTTTTTGTAGCATTGACAGTCACCTAGAGACACATGTGGGTGTGTGGTTCTGGACTCTGTGCAGTATCACAAAGGAAGAAGACTCTAGAATAAATACTCTCCAGACCTTGCTCTGCATCTGTGATACACATAACCAGCAAAGATATAGGGTTAGCTGTAAGATTTTAAAAAAATAGTTTATTATTTTAAATTATGTTTATGTGTGTGTGTCTACAGAGGCCACCTGATATGTGTTCTGGGAACTGAACTCAGGTCCTCTGAAAAAGCAATAAATGAGCTGGGTGGTGGCACACGCCTTTAATCCCAGCACTCAGGAGGCAGAGCCAGGCGGATCTCTGTGAGTTCAAGGCCAACCTGGACTACAGAGTGAGTTCCAAGATAGGTGTAAAGCTACACAGTGAAACTCTGTCTCAAACCCCCACCCCCCAAAAAAACCACAATACATGATCTTAATGGTTGAGCCATCTCTACAGTCCCTTGAACTGTTTTATTTGATGGTTTCCATGGATTCTGTTTCAAAATCCTTGATAAGTTCGAAAGCACAAGTTGTTGTGTATTGCCCTTGTTTCTGATAATGAACAGATCCTGCATCTAGGAACTTTGGTTTGTTGATCTACAGGCAAAGAGTTTGTAGATGGCGCTTGGATGAAAGGTCGGGCCAGAGTTGGGAACAGAGACTAGAACCATGGGGACAAGGGCTTCAAGGCAAGAGAGATTCCTTGATGGAAAAACTGGACAGAAGTCAAATATTCAAATAAGATTAAAAAATGTTCACTATGGCGTATCTGACAGAAAGCTCTCCTGGATTCCCTAAGCGGTCTTTACCAAATCAGAACTGACACTGCTGTGGAATGAGTAAACTTTCTGGCGAGTGGGAAAGTTTCTGAGGCTTGCAGTAAGTTGGGAAGAGAAGCCCACGTGGGAATTACAGGTAGACCACTGTGGACACAACTGAGGGCCTGGGGGATCTTGTTCAATGGGTTTACCCATGCATACACAAACAGAGCTACAGAGATCCTTATAGTGTGGGGTATATTTGGTCCATTAATCTTTCTATAACTAAATGCATGCCATTCAGTTTCAGCCATATGCAGCAGGTGTGACAGCCAATGTCATGGCGGATAATTACGCTGTTAACATCCTTACCAGAGTAAGAAGACACCTTGCTTTCAGCTTTACTGTCGTCAGGGGAAAGCATGTGATTAAAAACGCACCAACCAAATGACCATGCTCCCTGATGTCCTGGCTGCAGTTACTTGATATCTCTTGAGGTCAATGGCCTTCTAGGGTTGTAAGGGCTGTCCCATATTGAGACGCCATCTGCGTCACCAGCATCCCGAGGCTGGGCCCCGTGAACTTGCTTTAAGGAGGAACTCGGGCACCTGGATCAGAGGAGAAGCTATTTTTGCTCCATCTCGGCTGAACCAGATCCTATCTCAGATTGCATTAAAGGAACTGTCTCCT
Source organism: Peromyscus eremicus (assembly GCF_949786415.1). Classification (NCBI taxonomy): domain Eukaryota; kingdom Metazoa; phylum Chordata; class Mammalia; order Rodentia; family Cricetidae; genus Peromyscus; species Peromyscus eremicus. The sequence continues at coordinate 25,832,456 of NC_081433.1, forward strand.
TCCTTTTTCCTTTGTTGCTAAGGAATAGCTTTTCCTCCCAGATTGGTTTTTCTTTCCTTGAAGAAGTCCCAACCTACACACTGCTTGGTAGTAATTTAAAGGGAGCCAAAGAGCCGTGGGTCCTATTAGAGGCACAAAGCAACCCACTAAGAATTATTAAGGGTCGCCGGGGTCTATCTTTTAACTAAACACGGAGTGCTATTTTAGAACAAAGGAGGTTTTTCCTCCTTGGCAAACATGGCTCCACTGTTCGGTTTTCCCAATTATGGGCTGCACTGCCCCCTGCTTTTGGGCCTGCTGATCAACCTTTTTATTAGTCTCGCTACCTCTTGCCCAGGGCTTCTGGCTGAATGCAGGCATTGCTGGAGTGGGGTGGGGATGGAGGGGGTGGGCATGCTTTCATAGAAGCGTACTTCCCACCCTGATCTATGCATCAAGAATTAGATTGACCTGCTTACTTGCTGTGGAACAAAATGAATTAAGTGGTGGCCCCTCCAGATCTGGTCTCTCTCTGTGTGTGCACGTGTTCACATGTGGTGTTTCCGTTGTGGATGGGCAGGAAGCTGGGCTGCAGGAGTGTGTGTGGGGGGGGTGCATATGGCAGGGGGCAGCTGAGCCAGAGTGCAGATGTTGCTCCCACACTGGTTCACAGTGGCTGGTTCCTGCCTAGCTTCTCCCAGGATGCTCGAATCCACACTCCAGGCCATTGTCTGCTCATGTGGCCATAGAGCTCAGAGTGGGTGTAGTTTTATTACCAATCTGGTTTACAAAATTCTATTGTTCAAAGAGCTTGCTAGATGGGAGCTGCATGTTGGCAGGAACCCGTGAGAGAGCTTTGGTGACTCCAGCTTACCCTGCTCATTCTCCCAGCCAGCTCACAGCACCCAACTGGCCCTAGGTGGGCAATGCCCTTTACCTGATCCCTGTGTACTGCCAGTAACACAAACTGGTTTCTCTTATTGCCTGGCATCCAGCATACATGCAGCCATTACTGAAGCTTTTCAGATGTTTGCTGAAGAAGGGGAGTCAATTATGATATTCAGCTTGCTGAATGAAGATGTCAAGGTTATTCTCCAAGTTATGCGGTTGAGACAAGTTTTTGGTTGTGTGTTTTTAATGTTCATGTATATTCTAATGGCTTTTTTCCCTCTCTCATACGTAAACCTGTTCATCTTTCAGGATTTCAGGACTCTGGAAGCTCTGGAATTCTCCTTCCCATTTCCCATTTTAGTTCCCAGGACTCTGTGTGCTCCCGGGGAAGGAAGCTATCAGAGAACACCAGAGTATTATAGGTAGAGAGGTAGGCCATGCTAAGAGAGAGGTCACCACAGCCAGCCATCAGCCTTGAGTGAACTCTAGGGAGCTACTTGAGAGTGATGTTTGGCCTGCTCCATGATCAGCTTCTGGGCCAGAAAATATCCTTAGAGGAGCTGGAGAGATAGCTCAGTGCAAAGTGTTTGCTGCTCAGGCGTGATCCCCAGCACCTACATAAAAGTTGGGTATGACGACACATGTTTGTAACCCCAGCCTTGGGGTGAGATACAGGCAGATCTCAGGGGGCCACTGCTCGCCCAGCCTAGCTGAATTGGTGAGCTTCAAGTTTAGTGAGAGACCGTGTCTCAAGGGGGAGGGATAGAGGAAGAAGTCTAATGCTGACCTTTGACCCCCTCCCATACACATGCACATGCACAACACCTGTAGACATCTCTATATACATTTTCTCCATTAATTCTTTTTTTTTTTTTCATATATTCTATGAGAATTGTGCTGATTCCTACAGGGTTGAAACACAGGAAGCATCTAGACTCCGGATTCTAGAGCAAGCCTGAAGTCGCAGAACTACATGTCCGTTTTTTTCCAAGGTTAAAGCTTAACAAATAATAATAAAATTAAAGCTTTTTCTCTCGGATGTCGCAAACATTATAGTGTGTCACATTATATTGACTAACTTCAGCTGACGCAAGTAAAGAAGGAAAAAAAAAGTGGCGATGGGTGAGTCATCAGCTCTCAGAGGCAATTATGGAGGGCACAAAGCATCGGGGAGAACGGCGGAGGGAGCGAAGGTCTAAAACAAAGACTGGGGCACGCGGGTGCGGGGTGCGGGGTTTGCGCCTGCGTGGCTGACCGCCCTGCGTAGGATGGTAATCATGAGCTGGCTGATGGAGACCTGCAGCTTTTGAAGTTCTCTCTCTCTCTCTCTCTCTTTAAAAGTGATTTCAATTATAGAGCAGTTCCTCTTTTTTTTAAACTGTGTCCAGGGTAAAGCCATGCTCTAAAACTTTGAAACCTTGATGAGCAGGAACTAGCAGGAGGGTTTAAAAGCTGCTAGCCATTTTTTTTGGTGAAAGGATCGATTTCCTTTGGATGGACATGCGGTTGCTTCTGAAGCCTGGGGTGGGCCTTGTGTTAACCCCGTGCCAAGGCAGGTGGATGACTGCTGAGGACTGACCTGGAGGCAGTCTCTGCTGCAGTTGTCTTCTCTTGAGGTGTGGCTGAGGCCAATCTGGGCTTTTCTGTGGGGGGTTTTGGCAGAATGTTTAAGATGTGAATATAGCGTGTCCCTACCAAGAGCTGTGGTGAAGCTTATTTTCTTGTAGCAGCAAGGCTGGGAGGTATGGTCTTAGTGGGAAGGGTCTTTGGAACAGAACCTTCCTTCATCCAGAAGGGGCGAGCCTCTCCCTGAGTAACCTCTTTGGATCTTCCACAACAAGGACATTCATCCGAAGCTCAGCCGCTGTCAGCACCACCCTCTTTGGGCCTTTCAGAACTGTCAATCAAATAAAACTTATTTCTTTATAAATGACCCAGACTCAGGTTTTATGTCATGGCAAAAGAAAATGGAGGGAGACACAGAAAAAGGAGAGAGCACTCTTCTCTTCTCGGGGGGATCGTAGCAGACTGGAAACTCAGCAGTGAGGGGCCCCACTGAGGGCTGGTCTAGCATCTCAATGGTGGTTGCATCTCCAGTATCTACGTTATCTTCAACACTGTCAATCAAGTCTCATTTATGAAAATCCGATTTCTAGTTTCCCTGACCCCTCTAAGGAGTTGAAGGTCTATATGTATCTATAGGATCATGAGTAGGAGTGGTCTGTGGGGGGGTGGGGACGCCAGTAGGCATGGTGAGGCTGCTGTACCACAGATGAAGTCTAGAGTCTGTCTGCTGGCCTCGGGGTTCAGCGACACAAAACTGAACTTCAGGTTGCGTGAGAATTCTTTGTGGCCATGGGAGGTATCCCAGACACACCTGGGTTGGGAAGTGAGGTGAAGCTTGGGATTCCAAAGCAGTGAGTGGGATGGGTGTTCAGAACTGGCTAAGCTTGTGGTACTCAGAGCTGTCTGCCATTACAGAACTCCTAAGGGCTCCTAGCTGACTATCCCGAGGTTTTTGGTGGCTCAGCTTGCTAATCCGAGCCCATCATTGGCACCGGGCAGGGTGAACCCATTCTTTCTCTCCGTTCTTGAACTCGCTCTGAGTTTGAAGGCCACAAGCTTTGCTTTGGTGTTTTGTCTGGTCTGTTTTGCCGTTTTGGCCTCATTTCCAGAGTGATGGTTAGCTTCAGCTGTCATCTTGGGAAGAGGGAACCTCACTTGAGGAGTTGCTCCCATCGGAGTGGTTTGTGGGCATGTGTGTGTGTGGGGGGGGCATTTTCCTGGTGGTTAGTTGATATAAGAGGCCCCAGCCCACTGTGATCAGTGCCATTCCCTAGGCAGGTGGGCCTGGGCTGTATAGGAAGGGAAGCTGAACATGGGGCTGGAGGCAAGTGTTCCTCTGTGGTCTCTGCTTCAGTTCCTGCTCTAGTTCATGCCTCGAACTCCCACTCTGGCTCCTCTTGATGATGGACTGTATTCTATAAACCAGTTAAGCCCATTCCTCCTAAGTTTGTGTTGGTCAGTGTTCTCAACAGAAAGCAAACTGGAACATTCAGATCTTATTTTCCAGTTCAACTATAGCCATGCCTTTTCTGATTATTATTCTCTATGGAATATGCATTCGCTTTTTTCATTCACGCGACTTCTTGCTTTTTCTATTTTGAAATGGCTGGTCTAGTCAGGGTGATTGGTGCTTGAGCTGATCTGAAGAGCAGAGTTCTAAGTCGTAATTGTAGGAGGCACAGAGGTCCTTCCACTCACAGATAAGCACTAGGGGAACCAGGAATATTAAACACGCAGGGTTGTCTCTTCAAAAGAAGACTGGGAACAGAGGTGGTTAAAAGCCTGGTGACCTTTGTGCTAACCTGTATGACCAAGACCATACCAGATCCTCTCCCAGAGCCTTGAGATGTCACATGTCTCATCTTTATGGAAAATGTCACGTATGCTTTACAAAGAGTTTCAACACAGTCATGCTGTAAACTTCATTGTACACACGAAGTTGAGTTAATTATCACCAGGAAACTTTTTCCAAATCATGCTGTGCTTAAGTATGCCTAAAATAAACTACCTGGTATCAGACTATTGAAGTTGAACCAACGCTGGTTACTGAATCGTGTTGAACTGGACTTCCTTTTTGCCTCACGCTGATCAACACTCTGTTAGCCATGGTGTTTGCAGAGACCCCCATACACAGTGACCAGCTTCCAGCCTCTGTCCCTGCCAGAGCCACCATATCCAAGCAGGAAAGGTTGGTCATTACAGATGAAGCATACACACCTACTGCAAAACAAGAGCTGTAAAAATAGCTCACACACATCAAACTGCTTTATTCTAGGCCTTTGGCTAAGCCACAGAAAGAAAGGTCTCACTGTCTTTACAGAGCCCTGACTTAACAGGGATTATATTATAGTAAACAAAATGTGGATAAGATATGAGTGCTTTACCCAAGCTCACATAGGTCATGGGCACAGAACTGGGGCTCTGGCTGGGGTTGTTAAATCCTGGACTTGAGAATGCCCATGGAATCTTGTGACTTGCCTGTGCCAAATGATACGGGAAGGGGACAAGTGCTGGAGAGTCAGTGGAGAGTGTAAGAAATCCTACAGTGGCCCAGGAAGTGGGGGAGGTGGGCAATGTTGGTGGTACCATAAAGAGACAACAGGAAGACAAAAGAGCTTGCTCAAACACAGGACTGAGTCAGCCACTCTCTTCATGCCACACTGAGATAAATTACAGTCTGGTCCACACCTTGGAGGCCAAGGATGTGACGAGGTTGGAAAGGGACACAAGGTTATGAGATCGACTGTTCTGTGTTCTTTGCTTTACTTTCTCATCATCTTTGGAGCCAGAAGTCAAGAATCCCATCTTGGCTCCCAATACCCCCTTTTCCAGTCCATCATAGCCTCTACTCTAGTCTCCTTACATACCTGTACCCATCTCCCAAACAATATCTACTCCCCAGGCTGCTGGCAAGGAGGAGGGGTTCTGAAGTTCAGGGCCATTGTCAAGTTCTCAGAGGGTTGGAAAGTGAAGGTGGGAAGTGAGGCTACCTCCTTCTTCACCCACCATTCAAGGCCTCCTTCATGCATTCATAAGTTCAAGGATCTAAGCTGGAAGTCAACTCCCATTGCTTTCCATTTGCTCAGAGTGGGTAGGAGAGGAATGTTGTCTTTCTACCACATGGAAGGATAAATGACTCTAGAATATGTTGCTTGTTAAAAAAAAAAAAAGAAACATGAACATTTAGCATCTGAGTACTTCCCAAAGGAGCCCCAGGGAAGAAATGAACAGAGATGTGTGACATACGTACGGGCAAAGACTGTACTAGTAGCTTGCTATCCTGTAGGCTTATTTGACACTAGAATTCTTTTTTAGGGCTCTCAGTCTGGAAGAATGAAATATAAAAACACAGACCCAGAATGCAAATGACTCATTTTGATTACATACACAAACACACACGCATGCACGCACACATCCCTCAGTTTAATTTGGAGGAAATGCATTGGTAATGCATGCTCCCTGAAGCTGTCCCTTCAGTGTTGATACTCAGCAGCTGATTAAGTTTCACCTGCCATTATTAGCCCTACCAAGTTCTCCATGATAGCTTCACAGGAGCTGCAGTAACTAAAGAACTGATAATTTGGTATCTTCTGATGCCAGAGTCCTACAGGTTATGATAGAAGGTCATTTTAATATGTATGTGATCTCAAGGATCTAAAACAAGGCTCATTCTCTCTCTCTCTCTCTCTGTCTCTCTGTCTCTGTCTCTCTCTCTCTCTCTCTCTCTCTCTCTCTCTCTCTCTCTCTCTCTCACACACACACACACACACACACACACACACACACACACACACACAAGCAGAAATATTTGTTAGAGAGGCTTTTCTGATGCAGAGAGCCCATGCTCTATATTAAAAACCAAAACAATAGCAACAATAAGAACAAAACAATCCATTCACACAATGAAAACCAGCCAAGAGCTACTCCATGTATCTACAATGTAGATACATTGGTTTGTCAGTCAGAAAATTCAAATGAGTGGGACACTCATATATCAAAGGCTGAGCTGGTGAGATGAGTCAGTGAAGGGGTGCTTTCCCCTTATCAAAGCCAGAGGCTTACCCTGTCCCAGGCAAGTGTGTATTCCTCTAGACTGTGCTGGTCCTTGTTGACCGAGCTGGGGATGGAGCCTGGAACCTTGGTCATGCTTTATGAGCACTCTACCATTGAGCCACATCCACAGCCCTTCCTTTTTTCTTCTTCTTTCCTTTTAAAAATACATTTGAAGGAATTAAAATCTACTGTGTAAAATATGTCATTTTGGTATATTGATTGTTTCAAGCTGAAATCACGCCATTCCTTCATGAATCCATTTTTCTTTCTCTGAACAGAATAAAGGCATCATGCTTCGATCATGTCCTCAGACTTCACTCTTCATTTGCTTGTGAGGATCCCCACATGTATGCGCATTTAATCAAACTTTTATGCTTTTCTCTCATTAATCAGCTTTTATGTTAATTGGGTCCTTTCATCTACCCAAGAGCTCCCATAAAAGCTATGAGGGAAAGGGGACCTCGATGTCTCCCTTAGGACGTCTACTCTTATTTCAGAGAATTAAGTTGGCTTCCATAGCAAGCTTCACTCCACACTCCCTGGGAAGTCTTTTGACAATTACTAACTTCCTCTCAGGGGCTGCCTCATATTGTGTATAATTTAGTTCAGGGCCTCCACTTCTTAGAATCCGGCTACTTAAGAGCAAGACGGAATTTTTCTGTGCCTATCCAGCACGGGAGACTTTTCCTGGAACACATGAGCCCCTCCAAAGACACTTATTGAACAAATAATTAAAGGGAAACACTGAGCTTTCCGCCTCTACCTCTGTCATTCATGCCATGCTAATGGGAGATTCTCTGTTACCTGCATCTCTACATTATCAATCTAAGACCCTGCATCTCTACATTATCAATCTAAGACGCCACGAACATTGAGCAGATATGTCCTATGACTGTCACTGCCAGAGTTAGCCATGAGCCCTGCCATTGAGAGTGGATGGGAGCTTCTTATGAGAGAGAGGAAACAGAATTCAGTTCTGCCAATGAGATTTGGAAGAAGACAGTGAACCACACAGTGCAAACCAGCTAGTTGAAGTAAAAGGTGGATTCGCATCTCTGCTTGGAGCCTTTACAAGAAAGCGCCAGTGTGCTGGGGATGGTCTCAGCATGGTTTTCAAGGGTGCTTGAGCCCACTCCCCTGCTCAAGTTGCCTCCTTATCTTTGTCATCAACCGCTGGCCTAGCTTCTGGACATAGCTTTGCAGACTTCACTGTAACCACGCCTGATGTTGGTTTGGAACTCCCCTCCTAACGATCAAAGCCTTGCACACCTGGATTAAACTTTACTTGGAGAAAACAAACGCAAAGAGAGGCAGAGCTAAATACTTGAGAACTGTCAGTGAGGAAGAAACACAGAGAGCCAGAGTTTCCTGGCACTGATTATAAATACCCTAAATGTCATTTCCCAAACCAACATGCCGTCGGATCCATCTAAAGAAGTCAGAAATCATCCCAGCTTCCCGCTCTGCTCTTTCAGATTCACAGAGGAGATGGAGGTGAGATGTGCCCATACCGTAAGGCTTATGTTGCTGGCCCAAATCCTGATGGGATGGAGGCCTGCTGTATTAGGAAGGCCCTCTAGAGGAACAGAATGGATAGAATGTGGATGTGCTGGAAAGGGGATGTGGTAGGCGGGCTGACATGACAGAAGCTGAGCACTCCAACAATGGCTGACTGTGCTTTGGAGATGCTCAAAACTGCTGCTCAGTTCACAAGGCTGGATCTTCAGTCAGAGGCTCCGCTAATGCTGAAGGTCTGGAAGATTCCTGGAATTCACTGGGCTTCAGCCCATACTGGAAGCCAAAGAAGCTGGAGTCTGATGCCAGTGCAGAGTGACAGCAGCTTGAGCAGCAGGACTGCTGCCACCACCACCACCACCACCACCAATATCACCACTACCACCAATATCACCACCACCACCAATACCGCCACCACCACCACCACCACCACCACCAATATCATCACTACCACCAATATCACCACCACCCCACCACCAATATCACCACCACCACCACCAATACCACCACCACCACCACCACCAATATCACCACTACCACCACCACCACCACCAATATCACCACTACCACCACCACCACCAATATCACCACTACCACCACCACCACCACCAATATCACCACTACCACCAATACCACCACCACCACCACCAATATCACCACTACCACCACCACCACCAATATCACCACTACCACCAGTACCACCACCACCACCACCAATATCACCACTACCACCACCACCACCAATATCACCACCACCACCACCAATATCACCACCACCACCACCAATACCACCACCACCACCACCATTACCACCACCACCACCACCACCACCACCACCACCACCACCACCAATATCACTACTGTCCACCACTACTACCACCACCACCAGTATCACCACCACCTACCACCACCAATATCACCACTACCCACCACTACCACCAATATCACCACCACCCACAACCACCACTAGCAACAACCACACCATCACTAACAGGGATGGATAATGCCATTAGCAAGAGGTGAAGGCAGGCAAACTACGTTACTTTTTTCTTGCACTTCTCTGTGCATGAGTCCTGTTGGAAGGTATCGCCCACTCTGAGGGAGAGTTGTGTCTGGTCTCCTGTTGGAAGTTGTCTCCCTCACAGATGTGTGTGTAGAGATGTGCCTCTTAGTTGACTCCAGATGCCATGAAGTTGACAAATCAAGATTAACCACGTAACAGTGACCTATTTTGTCCCTGGATTGCGTGTTTGCAGGTCCAACCCCTTCAGGTAGACAGAGTTAGAAGGAGTGTGCGGCCCGTGAGTTTTGAGGTCTGGGGTAGAAAGCTCTGGGTACCTACCCTCATGTCCTATCGGCTTTCTGCTCGGTACCTAGTCTCTGTCTTGCCTTGATTGCGGAGTCCACTCTAGTGCACTCCACAGCTCCAACCTAATCCTCTTACTAGGACTTCAGTGCTCCTCTTGTCCTAGACATCTAGACCTGACCCCGTCTCTTTCTCCACTGCCAGAAGTCCTGCTTCAGAGAGAGTAGACTCTCTTGGCGACAAACTGTCACCACCTTCCTGGCTATGGGTAACTCACTGCCTAGAAGCTTCTACCACATGGAGAACTATTAATGGCCTGATGAGCACTCAATTGTCACATCACTTTGGCGACTGTAATTGGGTGTCGGGTTAGCTTTCTCGGGGCTGAGATGCCACCCTGAATTAGAACGTAGGCAAGCCTCTGCAGTTCTTCCCTCTGCTTCTTTTGTCTCTCCAGCAGACCACAGTCATGTCAGAGGGAGCTGGGACGGTAGTTCCCAGAGCCCAGAGAAACTGATAGAATCGACCACTTACCCATCAGTGAGCTATACTCCCCGGCCCTGCCGCCATTTTTAGGGTCACCATGGAGAAGTTACTCCTACCCCTCCCTCCATTCCTCTTTTCTTTCCCACCTCCCTCCTTTTCATCTTTTTGTTTCCTGGTCCTCATTTTGTTCAAGTGGTTGCAAAGAAGGACAAAGAAACGCGCGGCTCGACACTGAAATTGCTGAGACCCGCCATGAAAACCCAGCTAGCGCCAGCCCTTTCTTAGTAAAGCTCAATTCTCAGGCTTCCATCCCAGTCCCAGACAAATGATGCATCTGAACCAAAGACAGAAGGTCCAGTCCGCCGGAGGGAAATAGGAAATGGAATCCTACCGTGTCACCGAGGCCAGGCACAATTTGCCCAAGAGAATGACTGTGGTAGATGATGTGGGCTGTGTGGTCTTAAAAAAAGAAAGCAGACGAACGGGACCACACAGTCTGGGAGATTGATTTGGTTTTGTTTGTTCGGTGTGTAAAATGAGATTGTGAAGGAAGCACAGACAGACATTATCTGTGGAGAATGAGAATGTAATTTATGTGGCTCCCTCCCATCCCCTGCGTTCTGGGAGTGCTGAGCGCCATTGTGTTCCACTGGGTTACAGTTGATATACCGCCAGTCTCTACAGATACGTCTCCCTGGAGAAATTTCAAAACCCATACTGACAAGGATGTAATTCACAGTGTACTGCCTTTTGTGGGAGCCCCACAGAGGATCTATGTATTTCACAGTTGTATTTTTTTTTTAATTTGGCCAAGGAAAGAGAAAGGCACATCTTCTTCTTGCAAAGTTATAAAACTAATATACATAAGTGGAAAAGATAAGGTCAGATTTCTTAGACTTCAGGGGCAACCTTGAACTGTGTGCACCACCGTTTTCTCCACTTCAAAAAGGACAGCTTTGAACTCTGTCATCACCAAGTTCAGTTTCTACATCCCTAAAGTCTTAGATTCCCCAGTTGTGGGTTTTACTTATTTACTCCTCAAAAAAGTAACTGCTGAATGGGGAAGGAGGTTCATCCAGGGGCTTCCTTCAGAGAATTCCTCCTTTGGGAGAAAGTTGAGATGACTTCCATTGGTTCCTGGCTGGCCTGTTTCCCCCGTGGTGCTACGGAGATGAGATGGGAGGACACGGTACCATATAAGGAGAGGTGAGCTTAGCAGAGGACACTCCCTACCCCCCACCCACCATTGGAGCCAAGAAACGGAGGGTAGAGTCAGAGACGAACGTGTGTTCATGTGCTGAGAGACTGAGGTCAGGGTGCAGGCACCAGCAGAACTAAGCACCCCTAAAGAATGTGGTGGTGGGGGGGTAGGAGGGTGAGGTCAACTGGCAAGAACTGGACGATCTCATGAGAGAGGAGGCTGTCCTGATAGCAAGGACAGGCTGAGATGTTAAACCGCTTGGCAATGGTACTGATGAAGTAGGAAGCATGCTGACCTGTGTGGCTGCCCCATTTCTGTGGGAGACACCCCACATCACCAGGAGGGAGTCTTCTCTGTGAGATGGCAGGAGGTATTGGAGGGGGCAAGGGATTCCTTTCCCTGGCCCAGATGATTTTCAGCTATGGGAAGAAACATCTCTGATGTCTTGGTTGATCCTGAGCTACCTAGTTGAGTGACCCACAAGCTGGTGGCATTTGTCACTCGTCTCTCAGTCACCCCTGTTTCCACACAAGCCTACCACATCCCCTTCTGCATCCAGGGTATATGCAATATTTATAGGCCCCACACATTCCAACTGTTGGGTTCTGTCCAACATATAGTAATTCATAATTTGCCTATGAAATTAGCTACCCATTTACTTTACAATTGGCCGTGATTTCTCAGTCATCAGCTGGCTAACTTAGGAATTCTTGTGCAGGGAGAAAAAAATCTAATATACAAATTGTTTGCAGAGGTCATAAAATGTTATGGATTATAAACCTGTCAATGGAGGAAGCTGACATTGTTGATTTACTTAATATTTGCCAAGTTGCTTTCTGTATGTGCCTAGGACAAATTTTCTTCAACACACAGAGGCTACTAACGCCCTCAGCCAAAGCTCCCCAGGAACATTCTTATGAACAAGTTGGGCTTATGAGAAACACACATGGGGCTTAGCTAAAACCTTAGCTGAAGGTTTTAGAAAGGACCGTACTACAGGATTTGGGCTTGGGTTTGACCATTGGCAGAAGCTGAGGTAGTGGTTCTTGGTTCTGGATAGGAGGTTGAGAAGTGATAATTGCACATCTTCATAAAGAGGGCACACTCACAGATGGAAAATCAGAATTGATGGAGCAGCCACAATCACTTATAGGAACCAGAACAGGATACAGGAGAGAATTTGTTATGTTTCATCGTGAGTAAGGGTTGGATCTTGTCTGTGTTTTGATAAGAGCAGAGTGCTCTTGCTTTAGTCTTGATCCAACACGGCAGCACAATGGCATATGTTAGTGTTTGGTGAAATGGTGCATGTTCACCAGTGTCTTGGGATAGCATCAGTGTTGCTACTGAATGCCAGGGCCACTTCCCTCTTTTCTAAGTTAAACATTGTGTCTTTTTCAGATCTGTGGGAAGTATTGCTTCAGTTTACCTCACTGGAAAGCATTCACTCTGATCATCTGATTAGGCTGCTATATGTGGTCTTTCCTGGTCAATAATAATCAACTGACTATTAATTAATTGGTGCGGAGAGTTGAGCCCAGGGTTACGTGCATGCTTTGCCAGGTGAGTGACACCTTAAGTTCAGAGTTCTCAAATTTGTTTATTTAAGAAATATTTTATTTTTATTTTATGTGTATGAGCATTTTACCCGCACATGTGTGTGTACTGTATGCTTCCCCGGTGTCTACGGAAGACAGAAGAGGGCATTGGATCTACCTGAACTGGAGTTTCAGCAGAAGACTGAAATTCTGGGACTGCTAAGGGGAAAGTAGTGAGTATGCTTCAAGATACTGGCTTAGGATGCTCTCAACTGGATTGTGGTCACTTGGGAAATAAGGCCAGTAATCAACAAATTAAATCATGAAATTTAAAAATCTGTACAGCAAGGAACCAGTCAACTGAATGAAAAGGCAGCACACAGAAAAGGAGAAAACTTTTTGCCAGCTATATATCAGACAGAGGATTAGTATCTAAAATATACAAAAAACTTAAGAAACTCTATATCAAGAAAGCAAACAACAATAGACCATGAATCTGAACAGAGAGTTCTCAAAAGAGGAAATACAAATGGCTAAAATGTTTCATAAAAAAGTGTCCAACATCCTTAGCCACCAGGGAAATGCATATAAAAACTACTTTGAAATTCCATCTCTCTCCAGTCAGAATGGCCATCATCCTGAGAAATACATATGAAAACTACTTTGAAATTCCATCTCTCTCCAGTCACAACAGCCGTCATCACGAGAACAAACGGCAGTAAACACTGCTGGGGATGGGGAGAGAGAATCCCCCTGCACCGTGAGTAAGAGTGTGAACTGATGCAGCCAGTGTGGAGACGAGTCTGGATGCTTCTCCAAAATCTAAAAACAGATCTCCCATTTGACCCCCGATACCACTCCTAAGCATACACCCCAAAGGACCCCTTATCTACCAGCAGAGACACTTGTTAATTGCTGCTCTATTCGTAACAGCTGGGAAGCGAAAATAAGCTAGATATCCTCCACTGATGAATAGACAGTAAAAGTACTGTACATATAGACAGTGACATTTTATTCAGCTATAAATAAAAAAGAAATTTTAAGCAAATGGAAATACTATGCTGAGATAACCCAGAAAGACAAACACCACATATTCATTCTCATATGTGGGTCCTAGTTTCCAAATTTCAGATTTGCAGGTTTAACTGGCAGTATCTGTAGAGGTCAAAAAGCCAGACAGGGTCCATGAGATCAGAGAGGAAGAGGCTTTCATAGGGCCAGGGTGTGTGAGAACTGAACAAGTGTGATGTGAAAGAAACAGGGAGGAATATTGTGGGTTAAAGGTTTAAGTAAGGATGAGGCTAGGGAGAAATGGGGGTGAAGCTGGCCTGACCAAAACTAAGAACAAATAATTAAAAAAAAAAAAAAAAAACTTTACGGAAGCCCATTATTTTGTAAGCTAAATTAAAAAATTTAAGGAGTTTTAATGGAAGTGCTTGGCATGGGTGAGCAGTGCTGCTCCCTGAAAACATGAGTTATTAACTGAAAATCTCAGTGCCAGGCATAGGACACCTCCCTATGAGTTACTGTTCAGGGAAGCCCCTGAGGGCTTTGAAATAGTACAGACTGTTTAACACCATGGATGGATTGTAAGAGTTTTGCTGAAGACCTTGCATATTCTGGTTTATAGGCTATAAAGACATTGATTTTTAACTGACTGGGAGATTTAATCCCTGGTTTCTATTTTTTGTGGTGCTAGCAGGTGCTATACAGGCTACTGGGAGAGAAAAGACATCAGAACTTACCCAGCACTGTAGCTAGAGTTTTCCTGCCTGGCCCACAGTCAGGACAAATCTCTGACACCCACCAGTCCCAACCAAATAAACACAGAGACTTATATTGGTTACAAACTGTGTGGCCGTGGCAGGCTTCTTGCTAACTGTTCTTACAGCTTAAATTAATCCATTTCCATTAATTTATACCTTGCCACATGGCTCGTGGCTTACCGGGATCTTCACATGCGGCTTGTCATGGCGGTGGCTGGCAGTGTCTCTCTGACTCAGCCTTCCACTTCCCAGAATTCTCTTCTCTGCTTGTCCTGCCTATCCTTCCTGCCTGGCTACTGGCCAATCAGTGTTTTATTTACTAACCAATCAGAGCAACACATTTGACATACAGAACATCCCACAGCACAGCACTGCACCCATCATGTTATAATATCAATAACGTACACACTAATGTAATAGTGGCATGACAGTTATGGGGGGAAACAACCACTTTCTCATTGAATTTGAGGCCTGCTTCACAAGAGACAATTCATGCCTGGTACTGGAAACTTAGTCAAAAGACCGTGGTAGGGGTAGTCATAAACTCTAGGGGGACTTATATTGTTGTTCTGTTAAGTGATATTGTTGTAAAACTGCTTCCTAAATAGTTACATGTATACCTACAGATTTGTGTTGTTCTCAGTGAAACTTCTTTTTGTAGTGTGCTGTAGTCAATGCATTGACTCATAACACTGGTCCAAGTGCTGAAGATAAGTGACTGTAAATGCTCATCCCTAAGTAGTACATCTTTATCACACACACCCCCAGGTTCGTGGAGCATGTGGAAGAAGGGAACAAAGAATGTAAGATCTGGAAGACCGGGAGGGATACTGTTGCATTCATGAACTCAGAAGCTGTGATCACCCATAGAAGACCTTCCTAGATAGGATGAGACCTGTAAAAATTCTAGGCTGGATGGGGGAGAGGCTCATTGGGCCCCAATCCTAGCTGAAGAGCTACTGGCAATTGATGGCTTCTGGGGCAGAGGGTGAATTCCCTTGAGTGGGTGACTACTGGTAGGTTGTTCATGCTACTATAGATGGATCCTTACCTGTGTGCCTATGAGCATCATTAATTGGACTCAATGGCTTATAGAAGAGGAGGAGGAGGAGAAGGAGAGAGTCATGAAGTTACGGGGAAGATGTGTTGGGGCTGTCTAAGAGGATTTTGAGTAGGGAAGTGAGGGATGAATATGGTCAATATACATTGTATACATGTATGAAATTCTCAAAAATAAGTGTACAAAAATATTATGTACATATAAACCATTCCCTCACATAAAAGAAATACATTGAGTTAGATGTTAATCTCACCCACATACTTTAATTCATGAATTAATTCTCAGTTTCTCACAGAAACCTTCAGAATAATGTTTGATCAACTATCTGGACCCCCATGGACCAGGCCAAGTTGACAAATAAAATTACCCATTACGTTCTCCAACTTCATTTCCCCAATTCCCCTAGACCTGTGAGAGTTGGAAGGTGAGTCAGTGGCCCTTCCCTAGTGACTCCTACTTGTTATCTGCCCTGTTCCCTGGTTGTATCTCTCTAAGAAGGTCTGAGCAGGTCCTGGGGACAGTAGTGAGGTAAGCGTTCGGAAGCCTGTGAGCATGCTTCAGAAGCCTTTGCTGGGGACGTCTTCTGTTCCCCTCCGAGGATCAGAGTGGTGAGCAACATGGGCATTTCCTTTTTACCTAGAGTCACTAAAACCGGCCCGGAGAAGACGGCATGGCCAAGCAGGCAGGCAGCCGGGGCAGCAAGCAGCTTATTATCTGTAACAAGATCACTGTTCAAAAGCCGTTCTCTGAGTCTCTCAGCGGGTCTTTGTGTTTTCCTTGTCAATCACACGTGTAGAACCTTATCAATAATATTCAAAGATGACGAATGTTAATTGCTCCTTGCTCTCTCCCGTACAAGCCAGCCTGTATCACATGACTTAGGCAATTATCTTACTGAGCTAAACACTAAGCCCTTCCCGTTTCTTCTCTCCCTTGCTTTCACCCTCCCTTTTCTCTCCCTCCCCCTCTTTCCATTTTTTTTTTCCTTCTCTCTCTCATCCCTCCCTGATCCTTATTTATCCAGAAGGCAGTCATTAAGCTCTGTGTGGATAACAGCACGTATAAGGATGGGTGAGACGCCGTTACTTCTGAGATAGTCACAGTAGAGCAGGGCGATCAGAAATAGAAGCACACTTTGTAATGCGTTTGTGATGAAAACCTATGACTCAGACTGGATGGTGCTGGGGAAACTGAGTCAGGAGGCCCAAGGAAGGTGTGTTGTGCAGGTTAATGAGCTGGAGACACACAGGATCGGAGGCGGGAGAGTGTCTGGGGAGAGTAACAACATAGTGGAAGAAATAGAGAGCTTAAGCTAGCTGAAGACATGGAATGGGGCTGTGTGCTCTCCTGCAGCATCCCCAGCTTGCTTTGTCAACACTGGGGTTTTTAGTGTCTTTTCTGCACCCTCAGAACCACCCTCCCCCACCACCTGGCTCCGGTCCTTTCTACTGCATGCCAACATGTGGGCTGATGTCTTTGTTCTCAGAAGCAACTTTTTTGATGCTTGGCAGTCTTTCTGTGCACAGCCGACCTTGCCCTTGTCCAGCTCTTCATCTTCAGCTCAGGGCTTGAGGCTGTGTGATCCTCTGATGAATTTAGATGACCCCGAAAAAGCTACAGCAGGAGCCAGCTCCCTGTCTGAGGCGTAAGTAAAACATCCAGCCATGATTGACCGTCACTCAGGGGCTTGCCAGTTCATACATTCAAAGCACCTCCCATTTGAACAAACCAAACTGGGCATGTATACACACACACACACACACACACACACACACACACACACACACACACACGTGAATGCTCAGGTAGGACAGGAAGCCCAGGCTTGTGCTAGCCATTTCTCAGTGTTTGCAGGGAAGGCTCATGCTTTTGTATTCCTATGTAAGACAGCATGCCCACGTCCTTTGGGAGGAGTAGGAGTGTGAAAATGCGGCCACGCTGCCAATAATACGGGAGGAGGATGAAAATAGCAGATGGAAGTCGCGATTATGGCCAACAGAAATAGGAAGCGGGTGCTAGGTCACCTGCCTAGCCCCCAGCGCTGGCCTATTAGCTGTCATTAGCCCTTATCCAGGAAACAATTTGCATCCGTTGAAATCCTTGTAACATTGGATTTCTGCCCACAGACTCATCATTCTGCCTTTTTCTTGTGGATTAAAGAGAAAGCAGCCTGTAAATTACATTTCTTTGTGGGCAGAAAGTGCTATTCTGTGACCCAGGAGACCATGGGTTGGGGCAGCTTTCCGACCAACAGTATGGCTGGGGGCGGGGGGGGGGGGGGGGCATAGAGCAGAGGATGCATGCAAAAGAGCATTGTGTCCCGTCATCTCCTGCTGAGCAGACTCCAGGGTCTCCCAGAACAGTAAGAATGGAAAATTTCTTGCAGAATTCAGCAGCCTCCAATAGAAGTCTTCCCCAAGGACTCCATGACCTTAGAGGTTAGGATTTCTTGTGCAGGTTCCTTTGGCTGTTCCTACTCTTTAAACTGGCTGTGAGAACTTCTCCTAGGTGTACAGGGGACCCAGCTTCAGGGGGAGAAATCTCGGGCCTAGTGGTTCAGCCTCTTGAAGTAGGTCACAGCACTGGACCTGGGCATCTGCTTGTTCCCCAGCTCCCGGGGGTCAGAATGAGTCCTCTTACTTCTGCCCAGCTCCTGCACATTCCATTTTCAGGACAGTGTGGTCTGTTGTGAGGACCAATGGACTCTGCTGACTGGGCCAGAGCTGGAGTCCCACACTGATCTGATAGGCTTTTGAGGTGATGGGGACTGTGCCCAGGGTCTTGCTCACGCTAGGAAAGCACACTACCACTGAGTCGTGTCCCCATGCTCTCTTAACCTTGTAGGTTGAGATAAGTTTTCACTAAGTTGCCCAGGGTGGTCCTGTACTTACTCTGTAGCCCAGGCTGGCCTGGAATGTTTAATCCTTCAGTCTTGGCCTCCTGTGTAGGTGAGATTACAGTCTGTGCCACCAGGCCAGGTGACACTGACCACTTAGGGAATATACTTGTAATCCATTTACCTAATGTTTCTGAGCTCCAGGCTCTCCTCTGCCCTTTCCTTCCCCCTCTCTTCTTCTCTTCTCTGGTCACTCCTCCCCCTCCCTTCCTCTCCTCACTCCTTAACCCCCCACTTCCCTCTCAATTCCCCCCTTACAGAGTTATTATGAGGCTATAAAAATACAGTGCTGTGAAGAATATTGAAAATGTTTATAAATGAATTGTAAGAGACATTTAAATAGTTCAACTTGACCTTCTGCGTCAGGTTCAGAACTCCTGAGCTCTGTGTGCCTCCATGTCACAGTCTGAGACAGAATCTTCATGGTGGCTCCCGGCCACCTGCTTCCCAATCCTGGTTTGAGGACCACTTTCAAATAAGGCTTTTAATTCATATTCCCCTCAACCGTCTTCCTCCTTGATCAGAACCTGTAACATGTCATTGCCCTCGACACACATTTTAGTGTCTGGTTGTGTCTTCCTGTGTCCCTCAGCAGTTTGGGAAGTTCCGTTTTCCTTCCTTGGTTAGAGAGCCCAAGTCCAGACTTTGCTTGTGTTTCACTTAACCTGACCTTTGCTGTTTGGGATCTCTTTTCCCACTCCCAGATAGGTGCCTCAGGGAAAGCATGGCAGGTCACTGTCATGTTCATAGCTCTGGTGTCAGGGACACAACAGATGCTGATATGTATTTGTTGAAATGAACTAGTAACCTGCCTTGTGAGCTCATATTAACAGAGTGTGGAGCAGAGACAGAAGCCACATACAGGTGCTATGTTAGGTAGAATTATGTCATCTCTTCTGAACTCTGATGATCTTGCACACACAAGTGCACCCATGGTACCTATCTATCCTTGGAGACTCTTGAGATGGGTCCCTCTGCAATGCCTCTAAGATCCCACTTCCCTCCCTTCTGGCCTTCTGGATGAAGAATGGTATAGCTGGAACAATTTGTGGCCACTGCTTCTAAGTGACACCAATATTCATTGTCCTTTTCTTACTAGGTAATTGAATTTCTAGCAGGTTGTATTTTCTCCAAGACACCCTGGTGGACAGTCAAGTGTCTAGGTTCTGAGGCATGGGTATTGTTTCTTTAAAATGAAAGAGTATGACTGTCACTTCTTTACCCATTCCTGTGGACGAGGATTTCAAACCTCCAGGAGGGCTGATTAATAAAACAGGCCGCATGCCTTTAATCCCAGCACTCGGGAGGCAGAGCCAGGCAGATCTCTGTGAGTTCGAGGCCAGCCTGGACTACCAAGTGAGCTCCAGGAAAGGCGCAAAGCTACACAGAGAAACCCTGTCTCAAAAAACCAAAAAAAAAAAAAAAAAAAAATAAATAAATAAAAATAAATAAATAAAACAGGCACCAGGCACTTGAGGCATGGAGACATCATGGAGCAGATGCATTGGGTCCAGCTTCAGCTTTCATGTGTTCCAATGCATTGGCATTGCTATCTTGGAGCCAGATTTTTTCTTAACTAAGGAAGGGGCTATGGGGGATGGTTTAGTCTCTCTATTTCTTTTTCTTTTTTGCTCTTTTTTTATTGCTTTTATGATGAGGAAATTGAGATCCAAAGTGGGTCCAGCCAGGGTCCATTTCTGGCTTTGAGCAGCACACGGCCAAACACAGCCCTGCTGGTTGTCCCTCCATGGGGGCCGAGTGAGAAGTTTCCCATCCCTGTGACAGGCAGAAATGGGGATGGATTTGTCGCACAATGTACTGCAGCATTCCCAGTGTGTCAACAGGCCAGGGTGAGCAGCGTGGTGGAAATCCAGCAGCCAGCAGAGCCATGGCACGCACGGCTCTCATGCCATCTATTCGGATTAGGAGCCTGGCAGCTGGCAGTTTAAGAACAGGGCACGGAGGAAGATGTAGTCTATGTACAGGGCTGACCAGTGCCCAGGAAGATGTGGGAGTTAGAGGGCAGTTGACCAGGGAGATGAGCTGGGCCAGAGTTCCTGCTATTAAAGAGAGGGCAGGTGGGGGGAGGGGTAAGACGAGATGACGGGATCTGCTGGTGCTGAATCTGAGCACCAGTGTGAGGTATTCCCACCTGCACCCTCCAGTTGGCCGTCTTCCTCATTATGCAACGCAGACAGGCCTGTGTTTTCTCTGGATTATGTCTCTATGGAATTCCTTGTAATTAAGCTCTTTTGAAAACCTTGGATTCTGTAGACAAAATAGAGCGATGCCCCAGCACAAAATTATGTAAGGACAGCAAGCTATGTATGCGCTAAAAATTTGAGCTTGGCCAACCAGCTGCCGAGAAGGGCAATAATGCTCTAAATGGGGTGCTGTGGCATCTTGAGGACTCCGGGGATGCCAGCTCAGTCTCTCGTCCTTGGGGCTTTCTCTGATTGTTGCCTCACCCCGAGGCTGCTTCTTGAGTCTGCTGAGCCCATCCACTGTCCACACGATGAAGACAGTGCATGTTTGATTGACCACACCAGGGCCCTGTACATGGTAGAAAAGTGCTCAACCGCTGAGCCATATCCCCCCTCCCACTGCCTCTTAATGTTCAGTTTAAGACAGGGTTTCTTTGACTTGCCCAGGTCAGTCTCAATCCGAGAATCCTCTTGTCTCTATTTCCCACGTGGCTACAATTCCAGGTGTGCATCAATCACCTCTCCTGGTTCCTAAGGCCCTATACTTTGGTAGGTTTAGGAGATTAGGGACTGGGCATCTGCGAGGGTAAGGCTGCAACACTTGAATTGTTTTTTAATGTGAAAAACTGAGGCTTAGAGAAGTGACATTTTCAAGGTCACAAAACAGATGAGTAGAAAAGAAAGTCAAGACCCCTGATCCCCAGGCTGGCTTTAATTCTCGTATCAGGAGGATACTGTCTTTAAGGGGTTGTGTCTTAATACATTGGGTGGTAATTCCCATAGAGCTGAAAACAGGTTGTACTGGGGGCGTTGGCTTTAAATGAAGCGTTATAGTGGAAAATCTTTGAGTATGTCTTCGGGAACTTACAAGCTGACCAGACAGTTCTAGCTGTGAAGGAAGTACAGTGGGGGCAAAGGTTAGGACATTCAGTGCAGTGGAGTGTCAGGGAAAGCTGCAGGAGGATGGTAACTGTGGTGGTTTGAAAGCAAATGGCCCCCATAAAGAGTGGCACTGTTAAGAGGTGTGGCCTTGCTGGAGTAGGTGTGGTCTTGTTGGAGGAGGTGTGTCACTAGGGGGTGGGCTTTGAGGATTCAGACACTCAAGCCAGGCCCAGTGGCTCCTTCTTCATTCCCACTACCTGCGGATCCAGATGTAGAACTCTCAGCTCCTCTCCAGCACCATGTCTGCCTGCATGCTGCCGTGTTTCCTGCCGTGATGACAACGGACTAAACCTCTGAACTGTAAGCCAGCTGCAATTAAATGTTTTTCCTTTATAAGCGTTGCTGTGGTCATGGTGTCTCTTCACAGCAATAGAAACCCTAACAAGACAATCACCATTTGACTTGGGCCTTGAAGAAGAACCAGAACAAGGGTTTTCTTGTGTGTCTTTCCTATGCGTGTATGGTGTCTGCGTTTGTGTGTGCAGTGTGCATTGTGTGATGTGCTTGGTACATCTGTGATATCTGTGTGTGGTGTGTGGGATGGATGTGTTATATTTGCGGTATACATGTTATGTGTGGCATGATTGGGTATGGCATGTGGTGCGTGCCTGATATGCCTGTGGTTTATGTACGTGTGTGTGTGTGTGCGCGCGCGCGTGCGCGCGCGCGCACGGGTGTGATGTGATGTGTAGGTGTGTGTGTGTGTGTGTGTGTGACACAGAAGGAATTTTAGGGTTTTGGTTCCCTTCTGAATCTAGGATTAAGTTTCCCAGAGAAATGAGGTCGGTCTGAGATGATGAGATCTGTAGAGCTAGGAGCAGGGCGGACCTCAGGACAGGGGAGATGGGCAGAAAGCTCCACGCTCTCGGAAAACAGTATATATTGAACTGACAAGAGTTTTCCGATCTGGAACTTCCAAAGGATTTCTCAGGAGTTACCATCCACTTTTGCACAATTAACACAGGCAATCAGAGAGCGAGCAAGCAGAGACTCAGGAAGAGTGAGTGGGCGGAGAGCCATGCTGGGTCCCGGAAGTGGGGTCCTTAGAGAGTTGCCCCGGAGCTAGGGCCAGAGTGAGAAGATGCTGGCTAGGCTGTTGCTGTGGATGGAGCACAATGACATTGGCTTTGGGTGACATGTTAGGACCCTGATGAAGCTTTTGGGATGGGTTGTATAGGGAAGTCTCCGCACTGTTGGATCCCCCAGCATGCAGTGCGCACCGCGGGATACCCTCTGTAGGAGAGGCAGGCAGTGAGTGATTAATGGCCACAGCAGCTGTGGACCCAGAAGAGAAGGATGAATTCTTGCCCTCTGGGGTATGCCAGAATTTAGTGAGGCTTAGACAGAGAATATTCCAGAAGGGGCTGCTTTTGCCCTGCAAAGGAAGGTAAGGGTAAGAAAGATTCAGCCTCCTTCCCAGTGCCCAGAGAAACGTTTGCTTAGCTGCTGATATTAGTGGAAATATCTGCTGATTCAGACTCTGGGCAGTAACACATTGTGGTTCCCCTCTAGCTGGGCTGGGCAAAGAGCATATGAGCATGTGTGCATGATGTGTGTGTGTGTGTGTGTGTGTGTGTGTGTGTGTGTGTGTGTTAAGAGCAGCAAATGTCTGCATGAGGTCAAGCTTTGTACATGAGGATCTCTATCTGCCATTCTATTTTCTAAAAAAGAATTTTGAATTGGCCTCTAATAATTATGCATATTTATAGAGCACAGGGTAATGAGTTCAGGCATGCATACCACACATAATGATCAAGTCAGCGTAATTAAACAACAGATATCATTTTAGAGCCTGGTGAATGTGGGATCCATGAAGACATGGTTGTGTTGGGGTTTGGTTGACTCTAGGCCTTTTGGAAGAAAAGGAAGCAAAGACAAGTTCATCTGCACTCCCAATGTGCACAATAAAGCTGGTCCTGGGCAGATGCTAAGTGACTGAATTTGAAGCATCCTCCCAGAGCATCCTCAGCACCAGGAGAAGGTACAGGTGCATCTGGTGCAACAGTGACTGAGGGATGAGTTCTCCTGTTTGTCTCTGTGAGATGTAGGATGCAGGTGAAGTCAGCTCCATAGAGGAAAGCAAGGGCTGACTCTCAGCCAGTCTCTGTCCCAACACCTGTACTGCCTGCTCTGTAGGATGGAGTGCTCCCTCTGTGGAGTGGAGTGCTCCACCCTTCTTGGGCTCACCTGGTGAAGGACACAGACCTTCTTCTTCTCTTGAAGATAAACTAGCTAAGCAAGAAGCTTATCCAAGTTCTGAGGAGTCGGAGTCCGTGGATTGCACTTCCTCTGCTATTAACTCTTGTTTCCTTTGGATTGGCTCCTGAGGGGTGACAGGGAGTGTTCAGAACTCTGTGATTTGTGGTTCTCTTTGGAAAATGGAAGCCTGTTTCAGCACACACACACACACCCCTCTTGGGCTGCTATAACAGAATGCTATAGAAACTATAAACTATATAGTGTATAGAACTATAGTTTCTATAAAAACTATAGAAAGTGATTTCTCATTTCTGGAGGCAGGGAACCAAGATCAAGGGCTTACTTTCTGGTGTATAGAAGGTGCCTTTTAGCCGGGCGGTGGTGGTGCATGCCTTTAATCCCAGCACTCGAGAGGCAGAGCCAGGCGGATCTCTGTGAGTTCGAGGCCAGCCTGGGCTACCAAGTGAGTTCCAGGAAAGGCGCAAAGCTACACAGAGAAACCCTGTCTCAAAAATCCAAAAAAAAAAAAAAAAAAGGTGCCTTTTGCTGTATCTTCATCTGTAAGGAAGAGGGCTGTCTTAGCTAGTATTTTATTGCTGTGAGGAAACATCAGGACCACAGCAATGCTTATAAAAGAAAGCATTTATTGGGGCTTGCTTACAGTTTCAGAGGTTCAGTCCATTATCATTATGTCAGGAAACATGGTGGTATACAGGCAGACATGTTGCTGGAGAAGTAGCTGAGAATTCTACATCAGGATCTGCAGGCAGCAGGAAGAGAGAAATGCTGGGTCTGGTTTGGGCTTTTGAAACTTCAAAGCCCACCCCCAGTGACACACTTCCTCACTTCCTCCAACAAGGCCACACCTCCTAATCCCTCTCAAGTAGTGCCGGGTTCCTGATGACTAAGCATTCAAATATATGAGCCTATAGGGACCATTCTCATTCAAAGCACCACAAGGTCCCTCTTGGGTCCCTTTTTATAAGGTCCTAATCCCTTCTGTGAGGTTTCTGCCCTTATGACCTAATCACTGTCTAAAGACCACTTCCTAATACCATTTCCTCGAGGGCCAGAATCTCAACATAGGAATTTTGAAGAGAGACAAGTATTTGGGTCACAGAAGAGTTCAAGGGTTTGGCAAGTGAGAGAGGAGGGGAGAAGGAAGATGACGGGAGGGAATGAGAAGAAAAGAGGAACAGAGGGTGGGGGAGGAGAGGAAAGTTCAGAGGAAGAAAAAAAAGCATCTAGGGTTTCTAATGGGATTTGTCTGGATTGGGTGGACAGATCGATTGACTTGTATTGGTGTCTTATTCAATCCTTGTCAATTGCTTATTTTCTTAAATCTGAAAAAGAATTTGTAGTTATGTGTTATGAATCCCAGGGAGACTACAGAAAGGTGGGGAGGGAGGGAGAGAGAGAAAGAGAGAGAGAGGGAGAGAGAGAGTGTGTGTGTTTTCATTCTCGGCACCAGAGAAGCAGTTTAAAGTTTGTTACTGCAGAGGGACAATCTCAACAGCAGTGACAGCATCTAACAGCTTACAGTCAAGTGGAAGGCACCATCCTTAGCTCCTTGGTGGCCATTGCTTCATGTTGCTCCGATAACAGCTCTGTGAGGTAGGTACGACCCTTCCCACTTTAAACCTGGCTTCCCAAGTAATTTAGCGAACATCACTTAGCTAATAAGTAGTGCCCTGGGCATGCTTGTCTAACTCAGGAGCCCAGACTAAAATCTCTAATACGCGTCAGCCTCCTAAACAGGAATCTTTGCCTCCCCAGCCCATGCCTCATGGAGCAAAGACGCTCACTGAATGCATGGATGAATTATGGAAGGGCAATGAGGTCAGATATTGTAAGACTGGTAAGGAAACCTGTATCCGGTCCTGAGGATCAAATTCCTTTAACAGATAGATTTCCAAGGCAAGCCCTAAAAACCGAATTGGTCTGGTTTCTGTTTTTAAGCAATTTCTGTGCATAGATTGGAGCTTTATTTTTAATCGTTGCAACCATAAGGGCCCCAAGTTCCCCTTTGTGAATGAGCTCAGCTTCCTGATAGCCCCAAAGGAACTAGCCCCAACACCCCATGGACCACGGTGGCTTTCTTCCTAGCCCACCCTCCTTGTGACCACACCCCTGAGTTTTCCACAAAGATATGGTAAGGAAATACGTTTTAGGAGGAAGGAGGTAACAGGGCCGTGGGTCCAATTCTGGACTTGGCATAACCCCAAGGACACCGTGCATTCAGACAGAAATATGAGTTCCAGTTGGCTTCATGGGGTGTTGGTTTCAAAAGAGCTGTCCTTGTCTGTTTACCACATAGCTCTTTGTAATAGGCGCTTCTTTTCTAGAAGTTTTATAATTTTTTTTCCCTGACATTTTCTGCTTTGGTAATTGACTCCAAGAATAGTTCTATAACATAAATCAATGATGAAAAACAAATTACTCCGGCCCGCATCCTTTCATTCCCTTTTCATCTCCAGCGATATTTTCTGTACGATGACTAACCCAGACTGACGTAATTTATCAATTCATCTCGACGACGGACATTAGGAAATGCATTCCGCGGGCCCCAGCAGGCAGTCTTCCGTGTGCCACCTCACCTTCGAGAACCCATTAGCGCAGCAGAGGTAGCTGAGGCCCAGCCTTTGTGCTGAGCACATCAGACCTGCTGCTAATTGCTTTATTAATCAGACGGTGAAACAGCAGGGTGTGTGTGTGTGTGTGTGTGTGTGTGTGTGTGTGTCACAGCCTCGGTAAAATAAGTGGTTTTATGGCAAATGTAGTTAAAAAGAAGTGACAAGTTGGATTTATAGTGCTCTGGAGTCAAAGAAAAAAAAATAAGAGAAAAAGGAAATCGGAATACTGGCGATTTTCCGTCTTTGGTTAAATTCATTAAATGTATGCTACTACAAGTCATTTGTAACTAGATCCCCAGTGAGTCCCTGTCCTAGAAGAATTTATTTGAAACTACAGAGGAAAGCTTAAATTTGCCTTTTTATTAAAAATAGATCTAATGAGCCGACTTTTCATCTCCAGAGGAAAAGAGAGAGTTAGACGTGCTGGAAGGAGGGCTGTCGGGGCTGGAGTCTGGGGTTGGGGCTGGGCCTGTTTGGTGTTTGCTCTCTGCCAGGGCAGCAGGGTCCAGACTGGAACCCCAAGCACAGCCCCCGGCAGGGCACCCCAAAGCCCTGTGTTGTGACTGAGGACGATGGTTACTGCTCTACCCCGTCACGCGGAGGCTGCTTTCCTTACGTCAGGAGTCTATGGGTAAATGAAAAGAATCTATAAATTACTCTTTCTACAAGTATTTTTGGCTTTCCCATATTTTAAAACATCAGGATCTGTCAAAATTTAACTTCCTGTTACTAATGAATCAGTGTTTGTGTGTGTGTGCGCGTGTGCATGTTAGTATATGTATAAGTGTGAGTGTGTATGGTGTGTTTATGTATGTGTGCATGTGTTTAGTGTTAGTGTATAGTATGTGTGCATGTGTGTGGTGTTTGTATGTGTATGAGTATGTATGCATGTGTGTGGTGTGTTTGCATGTGTGTGTAGGAGTGTGTGTGTGCATGTTAGTGTATGTATGTATTTGTGGATGAGTGTGTATGTGTGTGTGTGTGGTGTGTATCAGCTCCATTCCAGACACTGCCTATATTAATATATTTCCTAATAGCTGTCATTTAATACAGATAGTGTTACATCATGTCTATAGGGCAAATGTGCTCTGTAATTTATCTCTGCTCAGCTTTCAAAGTGTCACATGTGGAATTTTGACTCCAAGTGCTAGATTTCAGATTACCCTTTGCCTTATGTCATGATGTTTCCAATTAAATATCAAAACAAAGTTATTGACCACTGAGTTCTAGCTGCTTCTGCACAACAACATGGCAAGGTGTCTCTAGTCCCCTGCATTTTACAGGTGTGTATGAGAGGAAAGCTCACGGCAGACGTGTCCTAGACAGTGAGGGAATTCAAGCGCCAAGCTGGTTCCAGGAGTTCAGGACTATTTATGTATCTATTTTTGAGACTGTGTTTTGCAGGCTAGCCTCTAACTCCTCAGCTCAGGTGACCTTCCTGCCTCAGCCCACTGAGAAACTGGGAGTATGGACACGTGCCATCACGCTTGGCTTAGGACCATATCTATGTGGTGTCAGCCAATCTCTTTCATCAAATAACTACCATCCAGGGCAATGTAGCAAGATCCTGCCTCAAAAAAAAAAAAAAAAAAAAAAAGTAAAAAGAAGGATATACAGAAGACGGGGAGCACTCCCCTAGTATCTGGCTTGCCTGAGGCTCTAGATTCAACCTTCAGCTCCAGAAAAAAATAAAGAAATAAAAAGGAAGGAGTAGCAAGCAATCCTGTATGCATGATGAGAAAACACATCAACCTGACATTGTTTCAGCCACTGAAGGATAAGTCCAAGAGCTGACAGTGTGTGGTCAGCTACCTATGGATGGTGGCAAGTTCTCGTCTATTCATCACAAAAGTTCAAGCAAAAGTAAACCAATTTTTAGCCTGGAAAGACAACACAAACCTTGCACTCACTCTGTAGCCCAGGCTAGCCTTGGACCCGTGCTCGTCCTTCCTCAGCCACCATGTTTGGCTCGTTTCTTCTTCTGATCAACCAAAATCAACACAGAGAGGCCAACACAAAAGCAACTACTTTATTTTATTTTATTTTTTTTTTTGGTTTTCCGAGACAGGGTTTCTCTGTGTAGTTTTGCGCCTTTCCTGGAACTCGCTTTGGAGACCAGGCTGGCCTCGAACTCACAGAGATCCGCCTGCCTCTGCTTCCCAAGTGCTGGGACTAAAGGCGTGCGCCACCACCGCCCGGCGCAACTACTTTATACAATGGACCATGCTATCTTTTTTACAATGATTTGTTTTTATTTATATGTCTTGGCCTCCCCTGCCTCTTTCTCATCTTTCGGTGTCAGATCTGGGGCTAGAGTGGCCTCAAGAGGGCAGAACTGAGGAGGTGAGGCAGATCTATGGCGCAGGGCGGCACTCTACAGATGTTCGCTCTCTCATCCCTCCTGGACAAGCTCACTGGTGAGGACACAAGACCCAAAGGTTCCTGAAGGAGGAAAGTGTGGAGGTCGTGACAAGTGGGTGGGTGGCTTTAGGGAGATCTGGTGACAGACCTGAGGGACGGGATTCTGGAGTGAGACTACAGATAGGAAGTGAGGCAAAGCAGTTGACACTGGACCTGTAGCCCTGTAGTGCAGAGCAGTCAGAATCAAGAGCCATATTGTGAACTCACTCAAGGACCACTATCAGCTCATTATGGAATCTTGTGGTCCTGCTGTAGTTTGGATCTTAAATGTCCTCCAAATGCCTGTACTGGAATTTGGGTCTACCAACAATTGCTCTTGTAGAGTCTGGTATCCTTTGGAATATGGGGTGTAAGGGGAGGTCTTAAGGTCTTCAGGGACCTGCTCTTGAAGTAGATGATGAGACCTTGCCTCCCTCACTCCCATTGTTTTATACCTGGCTATGAGGTGAGTGGTTTTGCTCTGTCATGCACCCCCACCACAATATGCTACATCAGCCATCATGAAAAGTCAACTACATCCCTTTTTAAGCTGATTATCTTAGGCATTTGGTATAGATGTAGAAAGTTAGCAGATGCCTTTGAGCTCCTTTATGGATGTGATAGGCTCCAGAGCCTACTGTACCTCTGAGATAGGTCCCAATGTATAATCCACAGGAATAGTACAAAAGGAGACTATAAACTCCTCATTTAAGAACTAGAAGATTCTGTAATAGAAAACATTATCCTTTCCCTAGCTCCATTTTCTACCTATAATGATTACTTTTAGTCTGTTATTTAATGTTGTACTCCCTCAGGCATGAGATGTTTGTGACAACAAGCTTGGTATGTCACTTGGTAGGTATGGCCTACCAACTTATAGAACATCCTCCATCAGCCACTAGACCAATATGGTGTGCCTGGTCAGGGTTGTATCTGCTGCTGCTGTAACAAGATCCCTGAGGCTGGGTACTTTATAAAGAGAAAACATTTATTTAGATTACAGTTTTGGATATTGAAAGTCTAAAATGGGCAGTCTCACGCTGTGGAATCCTCTTGTACACTGTTAAGATTTGTCACTCAAATTGGTTTAATAAAACACTGGTTGGCCAGTAACCAGGCAGGAAATACAGGTGGGGTGACCAAACTAAGGACGATGAGAAGGAGAAGAGCAGAGTCAGGAGTTGCCAGACAGATGCAGAGGGAGCAGGAGATGAATGTATCATGCTAAGAA
Source organism: Peromyscus eremicus (assembly GCF_949786415.1). Taxonomy (NCBI): domain Eukaryota; kingdom Metazoa; phylum Chordata; class Mammalia; order Rodentia; family Cricetidae; genus Peromyscus; species Peromyscus eremicus. The sequence goes on from NC_081433.1 coordinate 25,862,322, forward strand.
AGGTACCACTACATGGCAAAGCATAAATAGAAACATGGGTTAATTCAAATGTAAGAGTTAGTTAGTAATAAGCCTGAGCTATTGGCTGAGCATTTATAATTATAAATTATAATTATAATTATAAACCTCTGTGTGGTAATTTGGGAAGTGGCTGCTGGGTATTTGGGAACAGGCAGTTGGTACAGGAAATATCCATTTATAGTCTCATCTCCTCAGCTCTTGTGAGGTCACCCTTGACTGTGTAACAACACAGTAGATGACAATAGAACAGAAGTATGTGAGTGAGAGAGATCACAGAGTGAGAGAGCAAGCCAGAGAAGTGAGAACCAACTCACTTTCAAACCCTGCATTACTGTTTTCTGAGCATGAGGCCTACAGTGACCTAATCACCACACGGAAGGCAACATCTCCTAAAGTCACAGGTGTGTCCAACCTTCAGACATTGCCACATGATGTCATCTAAAAAGTTCGTGCTTAAGAAACACACAATCAAGTTTGAAAAAAAAATCACCCCAAAGCCCCTCACACTTTAAGTAAGTTTGTGATTTTGTGTTTTGCTCCGTTCACAACTATCCTGGGGTGACTGTGGCCCATGGGCCCTGGATGGAGCCTACGTGTACAGTTTTAGTATCTTAGCATCACCACACTTGGGATCAAGTCTCCCGCAAACATGTCTTTGGGGGAAAACTATATGCAAATAATAATGACCATGGTATCCAGCCATGGCTCATGGAAGATAGTCACTCCAGAGGAACTGCAGCCCCCATGCTGGTGTTCGGGAACTGGATCAGGGTAGATGCTGAGATGTCTATCCAACAGTTCTGGTGCTGCCAGCCCAGTACGGAATGGGTGTATCATGTCCTGCCCTTAATGTTTCGCTGTCTTTGTGTATATACAGACTCCTCTTCACTCCCTCCCACCTCTAATTGGCCTGAGTATCCCATGACCATTGCAGACAGAGGGCAGTGTGGATGGCAGAGTGGGCAGAGGAGGAGGAGTTGAGCAGGCATGCAAGGCTGAGAGGCAGCCGAGAAGCGGATTGATGGCGGAGTGGTAGAGGTGGTAGAGGTGAAGTCCTGTGATGGCAGAGGCTGCAAGGGCCCCGGGGAAGGCTCCTCAGTCCCACTGGACTTTTGGCACGGCAGCCCCAGGAACTATGTAGCACAGGAAGAACAAAACTATAGAGCTGGAACTCCAGATAGGCCACAGTAGTTGATTACATCATTACATTACACAGTAAAATTGCTTACTTACTCTACTGATTGAGTGTGTGTGTGTGTGTGTGTGTGTGTGTGTGTGTGTGTGTGTGTGTGTACACCTTGTAGGAGTCAACGTTTGTCCTTTGTGGAAGGGCAGGGATCAAACTCAGGTCATCAGGCTTGGCAGCAGGTGCCTTTACTTGCTGAGGCTCAGCAATATGTTCTTTTTAATTCCACATGTGTAGGGGTTCCTGCTGGGTACTCCATGCCCTGCTCGCCCGGCTCTGACTCTGGCAAGCTATCCCCATCTAGTCTCCTCTTCTTTCGCTCTCACAATTCTTTGATTCTGTTGACCAACAGTTTTCCAGTCTCATGCTGAAGGTTGAGTGGAAGGGACTTGCTGAGGCACCCACCCTGCCATGGTCTGCACTTCCTGTGTCTTGACAAGGGGCCGCCAGTGTTGTAAATACCCCAGTCACTGTATATGAAACTGCTCTTTACTTTATTATTAAATTGAGTTAAAGCTGTTTTTATTTGTGTGTGTGCTGGCGATGGAACCCAAGGCTTCCTGCATGCTAGGCAAGCCCCTTACCACTGAGGTGCACCCCCAGCCCTGACCTGCTGTTCAGATTATGTATCAGGAAGATGATGCTCCTGTGCCTTGAAAGTTGATTAATTATTGGCACCCACACTTTGATTAATAGAGAAAGGTAACAATAGGCGTGACTCACCTCTTGTTAGGAATTCACACACCTGCCCAGGAAGCAGCCCAAGCCTTCATGGAGCTCCGATAGGATTCTGTCCTCTTTAAATGGAGACTCAAGGCCCAGGAGATATGGCTGGCCAAATGTGTTTCCCAGAGGCCTCAGGGAGAGAACATGACAGTTCCGTTGTCTGCTCTCTGTGTGATCTCAGACTTGTTACCTCTCCTCTCTGGTCTCCTGTTTCTCATTTTAAGAACAGAGTGGATTAGCTCATCTCTAGAGGCTCCTTTTAGCTAAAAAGTGTAAGATTTTGTAACAAAGTCATCTGCCTTTTCTTCAGTGGCCTCCGGTTCTGGGGATAGAGGCTTGCCCGGGTCCCCACGGCTCATTTCACAGAGGAGCTTACAACCCATTTCTCAGCCCCTTGGAGAGAGAGGAAGCATCTAGTCTCAGCAAGGTCCTGGGCACCCTTCCTGGGCTCTCAAGAGCAGGGATATGGGAAACCCAGGAGCAGCCAGGGTAGGTCTCTGCTGCCTTGACCCGTGCCTGCAGCGAGAAGCCTGGTACTGCCCCATCATTGGAACGTGGTGGAGCGGGGGTTCTCCCGGTGACAGAGACATAGAACCTGCCCAGGACCCCCACCCCAGCGGCTTTCTGGGTGACCTCCACTGCTTCTCTTGCCCCTGCCTCTGGCTATCTTTCTTTGCAACTCGTTGCCAAGTTCATTATCGGCGCGACCCAAAGAAGCCAGCAGTTAATTATATACTGAAGACGCGCCTTCGCACGAGCCTCTCCTCGGCTTCCCTTTCACCCTCTGAAAAGACGCAATCATCCATGGCTGTCATCACCAGTTCGGTGACTTTTGTGCCTGTAATTGGCACGTTTCTTTTAGACAATGAGGTAGAGCAGAAAATCTGCTCATTGAGGAGCCGGCGGCCTGTTCCCCTCCTCTGGTTCTCATCCTATTTCAGTATGTGATCCGTCTGGGTCCTTGGTCCAACTCCATCGTCCAATCATATGGCAGGGATGGGGCGGCTCCGGGGCAGGCCTTCCTACCGCACATTCTGGATGCGCCCTACCCTGGGCTGGTTCTCATGGAGACACTGAGAAGTAAGCATGTGCTCTCCCCAGGGCCCCCAGAAAGCTCCCAGAACTGGGGAGAAGACTGAAAACAGGGAAGTCTATCCCTGTGGACCCCCCAAACTCCCGCTATTGCCAAAATGTCCTCAGCGGGGAGAGTAGCGTGTTACCAGGAGCAGGGGCTTGTGAGACCGTGAAAGGAACAAGGGGCTAACCAATGCAAGAGAGTTTCAATGTCATCGGTGACGGGAGAGTTGTGGGACTCCTTGGAAAACGTACTGGTTGGAAGGCATCCGGCTGTGCCACCCACAGCGTTCTGAGCACACGAGGCACACTTGTTATTAGCAAGACATCACAGTACGGTAGCAAGGTCTGGGGTCGGGTTAGCAGTTAGGTGATGTCAGTTATCTCAGTAATTCCTGGCGCTTTCCTCATAGTTCCAGGGCAGCTGCCATAGCTACTGCTGATGGGTACATGTGGGGGGAGGGGAGACGCAGAGAGGGTCATAGTCATCGGGCCTGTTCCTTTATAGCACACACGCATATGCATATACACAAATACATACATGCACATATGCATAACACACATGCACACACACACACACACACACACACACACACACACACAGAGAGAGAGAGAGAGAGAGAGAGAGAGAGAGAGAGAGAGAGAGAGAGAGAGAGAATGACAGAACTTTTGAAGAAGCCTTTCAGGCTAGATCTCCTAAAAGAAAACAGAACCGGGGTCTGTTTATGCCTTAGAATTCCAGCTTGGCTTCACAGCCTTCCTTACTGTTGAACTCACATGAAGTCATTTCTGCCTGTCTCACATTGATCTCGCTAGTTTGTTTATTTAGACTTTTTGGTGGCGAGCTGTGTGCAACTGAAGCTTCTCGCCTTTTTTTAAAACTGTTTAAATTCCATTTGTTATTATTATGATTTGTATGTGTGTGAGAGAGAGCCTGTGGGCATGAGCATGCCACCGTGCCGTTGTAGAGGTCAGAGGATGACATTCGGGAGTCGGTTCTTTCTGAACTTAGATCATCAGACCTGAACGGCAAGGCCTTCTGTCCACCAAGCCATCTTGCTGGCCTTGAACATCCCACCTTCTTATCTGAAGGGATTGCTCGGTGCTGACTTCACCGTGTTTGAAATCCATCCACGATGGTGCATGTGGCTTGAACTAGGGTAGTGTGTCTGTTTCCTCTCTGCCTCAAGTAGCCAAATGCCTGGTGTACTGGCTAGAATTCTGCTTTATTATTCTGGTCTCATTCCAGTGCACTTCACAGCAGCCATTAAAAAGATAGTCTTAGGTCTGCACTTATAAAATTTTATTGTCTTCATCCCTTTATTATCCTCCATTTGAAGCTTGGAGTCTGAGGTGCAGCACTAGGTGTAGCCATACCTACCTGTTGGTACAAACCACAACAAATAAAATGGTGACCTTCTGGTGGCAGATTCAATTACTTCCCCGGGCCATATATCTTCAATCAAAGACTGTTTGCAGTGGGCTGTAATCTTTCCTGAATGACTATAACAAATTCTCAGCTTGGTTAAATAACTCACCCTGTTAGAGAACTGCCCACTGCTGGAATTCTATTTAGGGACAAGTTTCCTTGAGTTTTCCCACCTTGATTTATCTCTCCCTCACTGCTAGTTTCCGTGGTCTAAAACTGGTCATTTCCACCTGCCATCCCCAGGCACTGAGTTCTTCCTCATAAACCCTGTCACCTGGGCGCCACACGCGCAGATTCTTAGTCTGTTGGTTTCCTGCTTGGTCGGAGAGAGCGGCCTTTCTTGCTACAGACTTACGGTGAGATCTTGTCTAATATTGCAGGAGCTCCGCTACCATCGTGGACCACTTTACAGCCTTGCGGTTTGCCCATTTCTTGGGGAATTTAGTATTTCCTCCAAGTCGTGGGCTTTTTCTGTTGCTCCAGTCCTCACACGCATGTTAAGTCTGGTGCCTTATGGTTTCTCACTGCTACATGCAAAGCGCTTTCACACGTTCTAATCTGCATATTAATTTCACTGTGATACTGAACTGGTCCCTGCAGGATTGTGCCTCATTAAAGAACATTGTCACCCCATATGCTTTCTAAATTGATCATCCAAATATGGCGAATGCCCTGCCAATGCTGGTGGTTCAGAGCTGCAGACACTGTACTGTTGGAATTCTGCAAGTGAACAGAGAAAAGGAAAGCAAAACAGGGAGCTGACTCTTGTAGGTGTGCGGGCGTATGTTTGTGGGTGCGTGCGTGCATGTGTGTGTGTGTGTGTGTGTGTGTGTGATGTATGTGTGTGCAGATGCATGTGTGTGTGAAATGTATATATGTGTGATATATATGTGTGTGTGTGATGTATATGTGTGTATGTGCACATGCGTGTATGTGTGTGTGTGTATGTGTGTGTGTGTGTGTTCCACAGAATGCATGTGTGCATGTGCATGTGGAGGCCAGAAGAGAACAACCTTGGCTGTTGCTCTTCAGGCGTCATTACATTTATGTACTTGTGTGTGTGCACGCGCGTGTGCACGCACATGCATGTATGTGGAGGCCAGAGGACAACTTGCAGGAGTTGCTTCTCTCCTTCCATCATGTCTGTCCCAGGAATCGAACCCAGTTTGCCATGCTTGACGGCAAGTACCCTTTCCTACAGAGCCTGAACACATTGTTTTTTTGTTAGTTTGCTTGTTTGAGATGGAGTCTCTCATTGGCCTGGGACTCACCAAGTAGGCTAGGCTACCCGGGAGAGCGTCCCAGGGATCCACCTGTCTCTTCCTTCCTATTTCTAGCATCACAAGTAGGTATTCCCATGCCTGTTTTTTATGTGAGTTCTGGGGATCACACTCAGGTCCTTCTACTTACAAGGTAAGTACTTCACCCCAGCTCAGCTCACCTTTTAGGCAAGGTTTTGATATGGAGACAAGGTTGGCTTGGAATTTACTATTTTTCGCAGCCTGTTCAAGAAGGTATTATGTAGTTCTGTGGTTTTGAGCTCTCTGGCCTCTTGCCTCTACCTCCCAAGTGCTGGGATTTCAGGTGACCACCACGAAACCTAGATTATGTTTTGCCTTTCTTGCTGTGGGCCGCAGGAATATATCATAAGAACTAAGCTGGTTATGGCAAAGTCACTACCTGGAGGGATCAGGGAATTCCTCCAGAGGAAGCCAAATCCCAAGGAGTTTTTGGTGCTACTTGGCTTGTTATATATCAGCTGTATTCTGTTATGAAAATCATGTGTGCCTTCATAGTTTTCCCAATTGATTTTTCCCTAAGAAGGGCTAACAGTGTGGACTGATCACTCTCTGGACATACACATTCCAGGTATTTGGAGAACAGCCTCAGGAAAGGCTTTCTCTGGAATCAGATATCTCCCTTGGCCACTTTCAAGGACTACAGGAAACACCACCCAGGTGGACGCCCAACTTCCGAGGATAACAATGATAACAGCCCCCATGCAAGTCTCCTGACTTAAATTCCACAAGGAGACACCGCCCAGGTGGGCGCCCAACTTCCGAGGACTAACAGTGATAGCAGCCCACATGCAAGTCTCCTGACTTACGGTAAATTCCACAAGGAGATACTGCCTAGGTCAGGTGGACATTAAGTAATAGCTTTATACAGTTTAGCTTGGACCCTCCCTTTAGATACCAGGACTTCCAGGGCACAGGACAGAGAAGAGAAAAGAGAATGAAAGAACTAGATGGATAAGAACTTGAGAGGAACAAACTGAGATGGGGAAGAACTAGATTGAAGGGCTAGAAGAGAGGACTAGAGGAACGAGATGGAAGATGAGGAAGAGCCAGATGGGGAACAACAAGATGAGGAAGAGCCAGATGGGGAAGAACAAGATGAGGAAGAGCCAGATGAGAGAGAAGGAGATGGGAGAGGAGCTGATAGGAGAAAGAACTAGATAGATGAGAACCTAGAAGGGACAGAACTAGATGAAGGAATTAAGATAGAACCTAGAGGGGACAGTAGATAAATAGAGAGAAATCAGGCAAGAAAGGAGCTAGACATGAGAGCAGAATAGAAGCTGTGTAGAGAGAGAACTATCACAGAATAATAAAGTGTATGAACTAAGGAGTTTTGTGTACATAGATTCATTTCTTTTCATCAAAGATTAATTATCAGCTGGTTGTAGATTTTTCCCAGACCCTGGGAGGGGACTATCAAGGGGCTGGACCCCATAGTCCCTGATACTTTCTCTTTCTTCAAGATAGGAGTCTCCTATGTATCCCAGGCTAGCCTGGAACTAGCTATGTATCTCAAGGCTGCCTTAGACTCGTGATGCCCCTGCCTTAGCCTCTTGAGTCCTGGAATTGCAGGCATAACCCAGCACACTCTATTGAGATTTGGTTGTTTATAAAGGAGATTTTTGTGGTCGAATCCACCAGATGTTTGGGTGGCTGAGGGTGGTTGCAATGGAAACAGCTGAGTGAGAAAATTAGAGATGGTGGGGTGATGAGGGAGTGGACAGGGCAGAGCCCTCCCTGGCCTTTGCAGAGATTGGCTCTCATTTGAGGCTGATAGTTATTTTTGCCTAGCAAGGAAGCCATCCTGACACACAACTCCAGTACAGAGATCCAGATCCTCTAAGAACAACCTCTCATCAAGATCTGTTCTAGCCGGGCGGTGGTGGCGCACGACTTTAATCCCAGCACTCGGGAGGCAGAGCCAGGCGGATCTCTGTGAGTTCAAGGCCAGCCTGGTCTCCAAAGCGAGTTCCAGGAAAGGCGCAAAGCTACACAGAGAAACCCTGTCTCAAAAAAAAAAAAAAAAAAAAAAAAAAAGATCTGTTCTATATATCCCAGTGAACTGAGGATTCCCACAGTTCCATGCATGGTGTTCAGATGCCCGATGCCTGGAGCTCAGAGAGCACTGGAAGGCAGAGTAGAAATCCCTGCCTGCTGGTCTTCCCATGTAGTCGCCGCGTTTCCTGTCTAGAAAGGCTCTTGCAAGGAAGCTGTGGCTGAGAACTTGCCCCGTTGCCACCCTGCTCACAGACCACACGGGCCTTGTCTGATTGAACCACCTCGTAATTCTGGAAGCGTCCTTCTTCAGTGAGCACAAAGCATGCATGCTTTAACTCCCGAGGGGCAGGGCCTTGTTTAGACAGTTGGAACTAGATGTCCACATAAGCGTTGAGTAGCTCTCACTGGACATTGAGCAGTGCGTGAAATCACGAAGACAGGATGTAAAGAGTTTTCATGGCCTCTGTCTAGAATTGTTATACCTTTCTTCCTCCCCTCCTCCTCTTCTTTCTCTCTCTTCCCTCCTTCTGTCTTCAATTTTTACAAGAATGGATGGAAAGGACAACCATTCATCTTACACAATTGGCACTTTGTAGGGACATTTGCAAATAGGCCACTCTCAGCCAGATAGGTGCCAGTGTGTGTTGACCTTAATTTCTTTATAATTACTCCATGTCAGCTTTCCTGGTGGGCCTCTACCCATGCCAGTCAGGAAGAATATCTCTTCATGGGCTCTTGCTATAGTGTGTCATTTTTTCCCAGTAGTATTGGGGCTGGATGGATAGTAACAGTCCACAGCTTAGGGAGAAGGAAGGAAGAAGCGGGGAAGGCATTCACTCAGCACCTGTGACAAGCAGAAAGTACAAATGTCATCTTTCTTAACCTTTCCACTCTTGGGGATGTGATGAGATTGTCCCCACTTTCCAGCAGTGGAAACAGCTCTCTTCAGGGATGGAGCTGGGTCTGCATGAACTCAAACCCCCAAGTGATACCCAGAAGCTTGGGCAGTCTAAGGAGGAAAGCTTTTAATTTAATGTGAATGTGAGTCAGGTATGTAAGTTGCTATGCCATTGAGAGGCACTTTCCTGGGAAAGTTCACAAGTTATGGCCTGAAAATCTGAAAACAACAACAACAACAACAACAACAACAACAACAAATCAAACTATGCAACACTCAGGCAAGCTTTGAAGGTTTGTTCAAGGCTCCTTAGATCTGTCTGTGAATCTACCTTATTCCTTTTTTGTTGTTGTTTTCTCTCCTAATGCTGGGGATCAAACGGAGCACCTTGCACGTGCTAAGAAAGCGTTCTCCCTCCCACTGGGCCTCATTCCATTTCTTCATGTGGTAGAGAGTTCTGACAGCTATGCAGAAATGGAGTTACTCTGGGCCCAGCATGTTCAGAGCATGCAGGCCTGTAGCTCTGATCAGAGCTCAGGTGTAAGAACAAAACCTTGCAGCTGGGCTTTCTGTGTGTGCAAGGAAGAGGGGATGAGACCCAGACACCCAGAGACATAGCTTTCTCGTGAGTATGGGGAGGACTAAAGGTAGATTCTCTTGTCTTCAGGTCCCTGCCTGGACTTGCCCCTCTTTGGGAGGCTGGCTTTCTCTGTCTCCATTCACTCCCCCTCTGCTCATCACACTACAGCACACATATAGATTGTATCTAGAGGAAGCCACATACTTGACTCTCAGCCCCCATTAGCTGGTACAAGCAATAACTAATTAGGCACCAACAGTGCAGTGAATAACATTCAGGACAGATCACCTCTGTTTTAATTGTGTAACTGGGCTAATTTAGAGGGACTAACCCTCGACTTTCAACTGGCACCTCTGGATCCGTCTTCCTCGTTCTTGAAGCACCACAAAGGGCCACAGGGATAGCAGGATCACTCCGAGAGCAGCCAAGTTTGACTGTCAGTGAAGGGTGGGCCCAATAGTCTACGGATGATGGGTCTGATGCTACTTGATGGGGCCGAGTGACGGGTGCCATATGGCCAAGCTGCCATCATTAATAACAGCAGCTGCGTTTGGAATGAAAAGGTGTCTCTGTGTGCCTTGAAGTAGGGGAGGGGATCTGAAACACATTATGGCCTCCTTTGTGGGGATGGAGAAAGAAACAGAGTCCAAATGTGACTTAACCCTTTCTTCCCCATGCTCGCCTGCCGAGACTGGAAGGTGTGTCCTTGCAGTCCAAACCCAGCTGTTTTCTTCTCTTCTTTGTGAATCTGTCAGGCAATTAAAGACATGGACTCAGCTCTCATGCTTTGCACGGCCTTTACTGACTGGAAAGTGGGCTGTTGTGAGAACAGTCTCAGGTCTATATTTGTTTGATGAGCCAGGAAGGGCTGAATCAGTGATACGCCTGGAATCAGGATGAGGTGCGGTTCCTGTACTGAATTGTGGACATCTCTGAGTTTCTATTTACACGGGGCTCCTCCCTGTTAAGCACCACTGGACTCAGGGAAAATGGCATTTTGGACGGTCGGCAGCCCTCAGAGCATGTTGGTCCAGCTGACGCTGGGATAAATGGACCACCCTGTCCAGGAAAAGGAGTGGATCTCTGGTCATCCAGCCGGGAAGGAGGGATGTCATAAGAAGCCGTGCGCGGCACGAACAATGTGTGTGTGAGGAGGTGGGAGTTTCCTGCCGGAGAGCCAGCTCCAGGCCCACCTGCATTGCCTTGGCAACGGCAATGGGGGAGAATTTATAGGCTCATTCCTACGTGAGCGCCTTGGGTCTTTTTAAATACCTGCTGGCTTTTTTTCTGCACACCCACTGCTCTGAATCACTGTGCAGGCCTCTGGGCGTCTCTCCCTCCCACTCGGAACCTTGGCAAGGCTCAGGGAATACAGAGGAGCTCAGGGGAACAGCCTTTCAACATTGCGCTTTGGTCCCCGGACTGTCAGTTTTAGAGTATAGATAGAAAATGTGACTTTGAAGGGTTGCTTTGGAACAGCCCAGTGAGGTGTAAGGGAGTCAGGACATCAGCACTTTCATCTGTTTGATGGCACCGTCTTGGCTCAAATGGCCCCCTGTTCTGTGTCCTCAGTCTCTCTAAAGAGGAGCACTGGGGTACCTGGCTTTAGAGGGTCTTCCGAGTGCCAGCATTTTTGTGTGCCGTTATGGGGCTTCTCCTTGGCTGTGCATGCCCGGTGTAAGAACACAGCACCTGTCCCACTTCACACTGCCAGAGCCTGCCAAGCCAAGCCAAGCTGCAGCATCAACGCCAGCCAACAGGAGTCCAGAGCCAGGACTCAGCCGGGATTAAGTGCCAAAATCCTAAATAAGCTGAACCAGGCACTCAACTCCCAAATTACATTAAAAACAAAAAGAAAACCAAACTTAGACATGAAGAACCAAATGTGTGCACTTTAAAAATAAAACAAGCCACTTTTTTGAACTAGTGAGAACCAGAATTGGTTCCGTGTATTTTTGAAAGCGAACTCGAACACCAAAATATCCTCTGGACTGAATCAAACAGATATTCCCAACAGTTTTGGTCTCCAGTTAGGAACAGACAAGCAAGCAGGAAAATAGAGAAAGAAAAAGAAAAAAAAAGCCCTTGACATTTAGCATGAGACTCTGTTTAGGACCGAACCAGAAGAAGGAATTTTTTTAGTCCCATTTAGTCAAGTGATTCTTCTACAACCCATTGGGAAAATACTGGTGACGCCCACTATTCAAATGACCGTGGATCTGCCACAGTTCACTGCTCAGTTGCTGGGTCACAAATTCCATATCTCCTCCACCTCTTCCCTGCATCTTATCTGCATGCAATATTGTACAGGAGTGGGTTTCCTTGTCAGGTCTTTGGATATGCATACACGGTACTTCATCACAGTCTCCCTGTTCTCCTTTCTTCTCAGCTTGTTTTCTTGTAGGTGTGTCTTCCTTTCCTAAATAGCCAGCCTTTTGTTTACGTGTCTGCCATTCTTTTGAAACGTAGATTCTGCACAGGGAAAAATGGAGTGTGTTTCTGAGTCTGGCTTATTTAATCTAACACAATCATTTCTGGTTTCACTCATTGTCCTGCAAATGACATGGTTTTGTTTTTCTTTATGGCTGAATATACTCGTGTGTGTGTGTGTGTGTGTGTGTGTGTGTGTGTGTGTGTGTGTGATGTTTTCCTTTCCCGTTCTGTTGATGGACACCTAGGCTACTTTCATAAGTTAGGTATTAGGAACAGTGGACAGTGAATGTGGGTGATGAGCTGTCTCTACTGCATTATGATGTACAGTCTGTTGGGTCTGTACCCAGGAGCATCACACAGTCTCTTCGTTCTGCTAGTAACACCCACTATCTTTGAAGAGTTTAGATGACCACATCACTGATGTCTAATGGCCAGGACTTTTTGGAGGACTTCTTCTGTCCAAAGCTCAGATGACCTTTGCCACGGCTAGTCTGTCAATGGGATTTGTCAGGCGATGGGACAGGCTGGCCCACAAGTTATGGGTTCATACCTTCGTGATCTAGGAGAAATGGTCTAGGAGAAGCATCTTTCGAGTTAGCCAGTCTCCTCCTCTTCCTCTGAGATGACTGAGAGATCAAACAGGCATGCTCTGGAAAGGAAGCTGCAGAGACTCAGAGGCCAGTGGCTGGGCTGCTTGTGAGGTGCCTCTGTCAGGGAGATGTGGTGTCTAGTGTTTCTTTGAGAATTTGTCCAATCTCTAATTTCCTTAGACTGTGGAGCCCCAGGATGGGGCTCTTGATCTTGGAACTCAATAAATTCCATAACCAGAAGAGACATCATGTGAGAGTGGAGATGTACTTCTGTCCTGTCCCAGTGTCTGGCTTAGAAGCTGGCATGTGACTTAAGGTGGGTGTAACTTCAAAGTGACATCTTTTCTGCAGGATTCAGCTCTGGGCCAAGGCCTATCTAGACTGTCTCCCACAGACCTTTTCCCAGGACACCCACTCTTTCCTCATCACCTTGTTCCAAACAGGTGCCTTGGGTCTTCCTGTGTCACAATCCTGCGGCTAAGGATCAGGGTCTGACTCTCCTGCTGTGCCTCAGGACCTGATGTGGAGGGTCACAGCTCAAGGGCGCCATCATCCATGGGTGACCTTTGAACTCAGTTTTTCTTCTCTTAAAGTTATACACCGAATTTACAAAGTCACATTGGAAGCAGGAAGATGACTCAGTGTGTAAGAGGGCTTACTCTACAAATACTAGGACCTTAGTTTGAATCCCCAACACTCATGTAAAAAGATGACCGTGGCTATGTGTGCCTGTATCCTGAACACTGAGGGCTGGATTGGGAGCGCTGGCTGGCCAGCCAGCCTACCTGAGACATGCTTCCAGGTTAGTGAGAGACCCTGTATCAAGGCAATACAGTGAGATATCAGTGTTCTCCTTTGGCTTCCATTTGTACATGCATGAGCATTCACACTTGTCTATTCAAGTGTGTGCAACACACACACACACACACACACACACACACACACACACACACACGGAGTCAGCTTATCTTCCAAGGCTTGTCAGGAAAAATATCATTTCCCACTCCCCTTAAGGAGTTACACCTGCATTTGAATATGTGCAGACTGTGTCTGCCTCTGTCTTTGTTCCCTGAACAATACAGTACACTAACTATTCACATTGCATCAACTGTACCCATGGTCTAGAAATGATTCTGAAGATTCTAGTAGGCTGCAGGCATATGCTACGCCATTTTTATAGAGAATTTGAGTATCTGCAGATCCACCTGGAATCGATCCCCTGAGGTTACCAAGGTAGAACAGCGCTGTTCTTCACTGTATCACTTTTCCTTTTTGCTGGAGTCAATAATCGCCTTGTGTTTCACATGTGTGTATGTCTTTGCCTGCAACGTTCTATGACACATCACTAAGCCAATCTCAGACTGTCAAACACATTGGATAGTTCACTAATCTCATCTTTAAAAAAAACTAACTCTCCTCTCATGTTTTTATTTGTGTAAGATAGGGAAAAAAATATTTTAGCCCTACCCCCAAAGGTTCCATGAGGCCAAATCCAGTTTTTAAGCTTTCTAGATCTGACTGGGAGTTGATCTAAATTAATATATTATTCTATTTAATGTTGAAATTAATTTTTTTTCTCTACAAGCTTCTACAGGCCTCTAACAGCTCCTAAAACTTTCTGGGGTAAGACTTATCTGCAAAAATACTGGGGGGGGGGCGAATAAGTTTCATACAAGTACAAAAGCAGATGTACCTGTCACTTCTCTCTCCCACCCCCACTTCATCTTTTCATTCTTTAAATCAGAGCTAACCCGAAAATTAAACTCTTTTATACGCCACAGCTGAAGGAGCGGCTGCCATTGTTGAGGCCTGTCAGGCGCACAGGCGTTGGTTCCGAAAGTGAAATAAATGGCTTGTGCCTCCACCTTAACCTCTGTGTTCTGTCTACAGCGTACAGGAGCACCTTCAGAACCAGAGCATTTGGTGCCTCCCTCAGAACCCTTCCAAGCTAGGGTCAAAATTCCAGGAAGCAGTGTGCTGGAGAAACTGAACAGAATCCTAAAGACAGAAACCCAAGTCACAGACAAGAAAAAAAAATACAGGAAGTCCACACCTGCGAGGTTGCTGTCTTTGCTATGAAGGTCTATTTTTTTTTCTCACTCTGAACCACCCTTGTCTATAGGGAGCCAGGAACATGACTCCCCTTCTTCTTTGAAAGTCTTTTTAAAGAAGATGTATGTATGTGTTTATTTGTTGTATATGGAGGGGTGTTTTGCCTGCATGTAAAACGGTGTTGGGTCCCGCTGGAACTGGAGTTACAGACGGTTGTGAGCCGCCATGTGAGTGTTCTCTGCCATCATGGCCAGTGCTCTTAACTGCTGAGCCCTCCCTCATCTGTCCAGCCCCAGGAGCATCCTTCTTGTTTTCAGTTAGCCAGGTCGTTTCTTCCCCCGCGGAGACAAGCCACTCGGATTCAAAACTGTCTTCTGACTGAGCTTTCCCTCTGCCCCTAAGTTCCCCCCTCCCTCTCTCCTTCCTGCTGCAGCTTTCATTGTCCCTCCTCCCCTCAGAGCCTGCTCTGTGTGTGTGTGTGTGTGTGTGTGTGTGTGTGAGAGTGTAAGTGAGTGTGAGTGAGTGTGTGAGTGTGTATGAGAGTGAGTGTGTGAGAGTGAGTGTGAGAGTATGTGTGTATGAGTGAGTGTGAGTGTGTGAGTGAATTGTGAGCGTGTGTGACTGTGCATGTGTGTGTACATGTGTGTGAGTGTGTGTGAGTATATGTGAGTGTGCTTATGTGTGTGTGTGCGCACATGCGTGCACAAGCCTCTAATAAGACTCCTTGCCCTTCTGCTAGAGCCCATAACAGAACATCCAAAGTAAATCATTCAAGGATTTGGGTTAGAACAGAACAGCCAAGAACTTGTGAAATAACAGCTTTCTGCCTCCTCTGTGAATTTCCCAGGGTAACTGGCATAGGGAGGACTGATGAACCCGTGCTTGGCTTGAGCAATGCCATGGTTATCTGGGAAAGAAAAGGCTCATGAGCTCATTGTCAAAGAGCCCCTTAATATGCTTTTCCCTTTGCAGAAATGCAGAAATGCATTGCGTGTTCATTTGCAGCACGAGCAGCTGGTGGGGGGAGCGGGGCGGGGGGTGGGGGAGGTGGGGAGGTGGCGTTTCCCTGATTCTAGTCTCAGTGGCCCCTCTCTGTGAGCCTCTCAGGATCTGTGCAGTGTTAGGGGTCCCGACTCTGCATGCGCTGAGGGCTTTTATCTCCGAAAGCCACTTGAGGCTGTTCGGGAGACTTGATTAGAGGAAGGTGAGCCGTTGTCAAGGCAACCTCCTTTTGATTCATTCATAGAATGGGAGTTGGAATATTTAAGAAAGAGCCAGAAATAATGGCTGCACGAGAACAGCCCACACATATCCCTCCCAGGAAATGTGGGCAGCTAAAACAAAGAAAACAAAGATTTGAATGTGTACAATCAGGCTTACCTGGTGTCTGCATTTTCTGCATATATCCTCACCCACCCCCCAGCCTCACACCCCATTTCATACACACACATTTGCATCAGTTTGGTGTAGGGAATATTTCAGTGTGTCACCTCACTTTTTAATGCCACGAATCACAGCTTTGCTATGACAGTTTTCATGAAAAAAAAATTGGTGTAAGTTTCTTCTCTGTGAATATGTCAACTGACTTCTTACTAGATCTTTAAAATGTAAGATTTATTTATTTTTACTTGATGTATATGTGTGAATGCCTTCATGTGGATATGTGGACCACATGTGTGCTGGTGCTGGTCAGATCCCCTGGAACTGGAGTTAATGGCCATTGTGGGCTGCCAGATGTGAGTCCTGGGAACCGAACCCTGGTCCTCTGAGGAGCAGCAACTGCCCCTACCCACTGAGCTGTCTCTTCAATCCTACTTTACCAGACTTTAATCACCTCATCTGCTTCAGCCCTACCTGTGCTCTGTACCAGCATCTTGTTTGTTTATGCATTTAGACATTCATTCAACAAATAGTGGTCTACTCTATGCCAGGCTAGTGCCCACACAGAGCTCATGTCTGACTATTGCTTGTTGTTGGATGCAATTTGGTACCATGTGCTTCCAGCACAGGCAGCATGAATGAGTTCCCAGGGGGACCCCCTCCCAATCCACCTTTACCCAGGCAGATCAATAGAGCTCAAACTCTTGGTTCTCTAGTGAAACATCTCTTACACCACCTTTGTTTCAAGCCAAGACTCTTTCTCAGGCAGGACCCTTGCCAACTAGCCACTGACTGTTGGAAGAGCCCTCCTAATACATCACTGGCTCCCATCATTAATTCAGCTCATCTATCCTTGAAATTCTCATCAACACATTGTTCTTAGAGACTGGTTTCCCAAGAGCCTGCAGTAGCTTAGACCTAAGCTACTCAGCTTGACTTTCAAAGTCTATAAAATCATCTGTAGGCTCCAATGAAAATGCCTGATTTTATTCTCTTATTCCAGCTGCCATTCCCAACAGCTTCGTTTCCTCAGAATGTGAAAATGGGCTCTGGATGTACCTCCCAACTTGTAGTCACGTACACCAACCTGCTTATCATGACCATTTCTTCTCCCCTTTGTCAATATATTGCTGGCCCGGAGCCATCACCTCATTCCTACTCAACCCTCCAGACCCCGATGAACCTCACCCTAATTGTTTTCCAGGATTTATCATCCCCTTCTCCACGGTGATGTAGTTTAGCTGGAAATGTGGCTTCCGGAACAAAGATCATGCATCCCTGTTGCTCATTCCTTGCCCTTTTCTGCAGCTGGGATGTGGACAGGGTGTGTGCTTTCTAAGCTGTGTGGAGGTGCAATGGTATGCAGATGGCAGAAAGGGAAGGAGTTCTTTTTGCCACCAGCATGGGGCTATACCATCAGCCCTAGAAGTTTATCTGTAGACATTAGAGAAATCACTTGTGGGCTTGCCTAAGCTTTGGAAAACTGCTTCTGTTGTGGTGGTGGATTTATGCATTTGCAAGAAGACACTTTGGGTCTTTCCTTCTTCAGGCTTTCATCATGGCCATGAAAGTCTGATGTGTGTTGACTAGTTTTCTCTTTGTTACATTCTTATTCATGTTCTCTTACCAGCAAAGTGTTACGTTCAGGGTAACAGGGATAGTATACTGTACCATAGGGTATAATTTTAAAACCCCAATAATGTACTCTTGCATAGCTGAAAAAAAGAGTGAGCTACAAGTTAGACGACCTGGGTTCTAGTGTTTCTTGAGATTGATGAGCTTACCTGGAAAGCACCCTTGAAGCTTTCTGAGACTCAGTTTTCCGAACTGCTTGAGGGGGATGAAATTGTATCTCTAACGAGACAGGAGATGTGTGAATGTTTTGTCAACTACAGAGTAAATGTATACTGCTAACCAAATACTGTTCAACTTCCACTACCACACTTTGTATACTGTTATACAACCTGTTTGTATATACTTTGCATACTGACCAGTTCCACCAATGATAACCACAATCCACCAATAGCTGCCCTCCTATTTCCACTAGTCACTGGCCAAATGACCTGGTGGTAGGACTAATTATTCAAATGAATGGAACACTTTCTAGTAGGAATACTTTTTAACCATTGAAAACCTTAGCAGCATAGAGAGAGCTGAGTTATCTCAGCACCTGTCCTATTGATGAGGGAACAGAATTAGAGATCCAGTATCAGCTGTGGAAATACTCTTTGGACAGTCACTGGGTGACATCCATGAGCATCCAGCACAGATGTGTGGACATTTGGAGTCTGGGCTGTGACTTTCCAGAGAATATATGTATCTGCATGTCGAGCATGTTAAATACCTTACACTTTTTCTCTCTCCACTGAAAGGAGCTCACACCCACCTCAGTGGATCCTACCTGAGGTTCAGATGAGTGTTTTGCCTTCTGGCCCCTCTTCGTCAGTTATCTCTGGTGAACTAGGTTTCTAATGCCCTTTGACAATAATTAGAAATTTAATTAACATCTCTGCTCCGATCAGCGCCTTCTTTCTCATTACCTTTGTCTCGGTCTGCTTCTGAGTCAAGAGCTATTCCTGGGCCTTCCCATTCCAACTATAAAGTACTGTTTATGCCTAATTTAGTCTGGCACATCTGTACAGACGGCCACCAATGGCTCCCCGTTGACCACTGAATTAAGTCCACACTCTAACTTGGTGTCAAGACCATCCACAAAGAGCCCAGACCACACTTCTTATTCCCTTTACCTCTTCTCATCCTCAGCCCAGGAATGGCAGCTTCTCATCAGCTTCTGGTTTTCCTGCCTTAGGAGCTTTGTTTCTGCCTCCTTCTGCTTGAACATCTGGGCCCATGGCATACGTCCACACCTGCTGAACTACCCCCTACCAGGAAGCCTTTCTGGAGGGCTCCTTTTCCACCAGATGCAGGACTTATTCCTAATCACCAGGGCTGTATTTAGTGAGAATTCTTTTAGAGTTGTATGGAAACTCACACCTTTTCATAGTTTTATCTTGTATGAAAGTCATATAGTCACCCACTTCTTTATCTCTCTGGATTATAGACTTCAGAGGTTTATATTATTTGATTTATGTGTCTGTATGTCAACACGTGTGCTCATAGGGTCCAGATAAGGAGAATCAGATGTCCTGGACATGGAGATATAGGAAGTTTGTGCGTTGTCATATGTGTGTTCTAGGAACTAAACTTGGGTTCTTTACAACCACACCAGGTGCTTTTAACTGCTGAGCCATCTCTCTAGTCCATGGATTAGAGAATTTAAAAAAGGAAATGTCTTGCCTATCTTTGGATCATTTTGTTCTTAAACATCTCAACACCAATACCACCACTGCTTACCACCATCCCTTCTGTGTTCCCTCTTGGATCTAAGTACCGTGTTAGACACCTTAAACTGTAGTTTTCATATTTATTAGGCCAGAGGAGGAAGTGGACTTACATAGAAATGAGGAGACTTCTCTATATTCACAGCCAGGAGGCTCACGTTGGATTGTGCTGTGCACTTGGCTGGACACAACCGTATGACACTTGGTAAATCCGGGTTGCTATTCTCGTGCCTCACTGTGCCTTTGAGAATGGGGGCCAAGGTGGCCAGTGAGAATTATGACAGGTATGTCTGCACCTCTGGCTTGGCACAAAGACTGATCCTCGGTGGCAACTTGTAACCCATGAGGTTTTATTAAGTCTCCCGTGTTGGTGACAGCTTTCAGTGTCCTATCACCTTGGAGTTAAAACTAGTTTATCTATTACAACATCCTTTGTTATTTGAGTTCTTCTCTGTCATTGGTCTTTCTCTGGGATTGGTTCTTTACCACGTGATGAAGCTTCTAGCAATTTCTGGCTAGAACTTAGAGGCTTCTTTCTGGAGCACCTTCACTTCTAGAATGACTTCTTTACCTTCTACCCTGGAGCCATCCTGATCCATCATCTCCTAGTCACAACTCTCCAAAAGCCAGCAGGAAGTCAGAGAAGTTCTTGACTCAGTTCAGGGATACTTGCTCGAGACTGTCTCCACCAAGGCCAATGTATGCATGAGAGCCAGAGAAGGGACACATGAGACAACAGGTTAGGTGGGTCACCTAGCAGCCAGAGAAAGCCTAGGAACTTGTGGGATGACTCAGCTCTAACAGGCCTGAGGGCCAGCCGGCCCAAACTGGTAATGAGAGCATGAGCATAACATACTTCCTGAAAGCCAACCTGGGTCTGCCTTGACAACAGCATCTGAGTGGTGGAGTGAGATGCCCTGGGCCAGTGAGGGGGAGCCACATCACATCAACAGATGCCTACACAACAGACCCCTCCCTGGGCTGGGTGGAGGGTGTATAAGGCTTGCCCCTTCCAGAATAAATGGAGCTTGTTGTTCATGACCTGACTCCCAGTGTCTGTCATTGACACTGTGCCTTCTCACCCGCTCCCCTGAGGGAGCTTTAGGGCCTAGAGACTGTAGCACGAATCTTAAAAGGTCTTATTAATAAAAACAAACCTGACTGGGGTGAACACTGAAAGATCAGAGAAGCAGGACAAGCCACAGCTTCCTCACATCGCCAATTCCTCAGCAGATCCTGTTTCCTCAGACTGGAAGCCTCTGTGTCCTCATCCAGAATGAATCTCAGCTGAACTGTTGCTCAAAAGCCTGAAAGCTTAACCAACCTAGTTCCTGGTCCTCGCGCCTTATATACCTTTCTGCTTTCTGCCATCACTTCCTGGGATTAAAGGCGTGAGTCACCATGCCTGGCTGTTTCCAGTGTGGCTTTGAACTCACAGAGATCCAGATGGATCTCTGCCTCCCAAGTGATAGGATTAAAGGCGTGTGTGTCACTATTTTCTGGCCTCTATGTCTAGTGGCTGTTCTGTTCTCTGACCCCAGATAAGTTTATTAGGGTGCACAATATTTTGGGGAACACAATATCACCACAAGCGACAGGGACTGTGTTGGGGTTATGCTGCTGTTGAAGGAGGATGGAATTTATGTCTGTTTGAGTGATAGCCACATTTCTTTGTTCCAAATCATCTTCTTGATCTTAGTCTGTTTTCTGCCATGAGTATGACAGGAAATCATAGGCTGGATAGTTTATAAACATTAACAGTTTATTTGCCTTATGGTTTTGGAAGCCCATTATCTGCTGAGGGACTTCATGCTGTAGCACAATCAGGTCCAAGGGCATGCTGAGTACTCACAAGGTAGGGAGGAAATGCTAGGCCACGCTTCCTCTATCAGGAACTTTCTCTGGTTCTGATGTCACTCTCACGATCATGACATTAACTTGTTCCTGAAGGCAGAGCCCCCATCACCACTGAAAGCCTGAATCTCTCAAAATCATTACATTGGCAATTAAATTTCAACATGAGGCCAGGTAAGATGGCTCCAGGGGTAAAATGTACTTACCACCAAACCTGATGATCTCAGTTCAATTCTCAGAGCCCACAGGAGGGGAGGAGAGAACCAACTCCCACAAGTTGTCTTCTGATCTCCATCTGTGAGCTGTGGCACACAAGCACACATGGGCATGCCTGTGTGCACACACATAATAAACAAAGTGTAACAAGATTTAAATTTCAACATGGCTTTCAGAGGAGCATTCAAACCATAGCATTCCTCACTGAGGTAAAAACATGCCTTCTCGCCGGGCGGTGGTGGTGCACGCCTTTAATCCCAGCACTCGGGAGGCAGAGCCAGGCGGATCTCTGTGAGTTCGAGGCCAGCCTGGGCTACCAAGTGAGTTCCAGGAAAGGCGCAAAGCTACACAGAGAAACCCTGTCTCAAAAAAAAACAAAAACAAAAACAAAACAAAACAAAAAAACAAACAAACAAACAAAAAAAACATGCCTTCTCTGAAATCGAGAACTGAAGTTGCCATTTGGTGTAACCTGTGGTGCACATGACCTTTTAACATCTCTGCGATTTTCCTGGTTCCCCAGTGGCTGGCTAGTCTCAGGGCTGATGATGATTCGGCGACTGAGCAGACCTGAGTGCACGGTCAGGAGTTCCTGCAGCAGCCTACTTTGGGCTTCTCTGGATCTGCCTAGGGAAGATAAGGTGAGAATGCTCTTTTTGAGCCAACTCTAGATTGGATTTAGTCCAAGATGTTCAGAGAATGGGGAAGCATGGATCATCAGATCGTGACATTATTACTCCCTTTTCTTCTCTTTCTGGCATGCCTCACTACCCTTCTCACTTTCTATTTCCACTTCTCTTTGGTTTCATCTCCTATCCTTCCCTACAGTCTGCATCTCCGTTCTGCTCCCCACCATCACCACTGAGTGCCATCATTATTATTATGAAGCTGACTAATACTGAATGTGAGCCTCCAAAGCAGTGAGTTCAGTAACCATTTTATTCATAAGTAGCCTGTCTCAGGCACGTCGTTATAGTAACTTTAAAGAAACAGAGACACCAAATGAGAAAAGTGTGGCCTCTCACTTGAAGAAACTGCACAGACACCTGGCTAGGGAGAAAAGATGCAACATAAAACCACACGAGGAATCGGAACAGACCGAGACTTCATTTCTTCTTCTCTCTCATGTGTACAGCTTAGGATTCAAATATCCTTCTCCACCCAAACATGGGCAAGAAAGACTGGTGCTCCGCAGTGCCGTTTCCTGGCACCGGGGATGGATTTTGCATCATCTTAGAGGCTGGCTTCGAATTTTCATCTCATCTTTTTTTTTTATCTTAAGAGAAGTATAGCCGTGGCATGTGGATAGAAAGTCCCAAAAATGCAGGAAGTATTTTTAAAAAGAATCATCCATAAGTTCACATCACTGGAGACAGTCGCCTGCTAGCGTTTTGATGCAGGGCATCCTCCCAGGCATTCTCTCATGCATATTCTCAGCTTTGCATAATTGGGATTCTGCTATGTCTACAGGCTCGGGTTCTGCCTTCTCCACGCATGATTACGCCGCCAGTGTTTTCTCATATCATTGCAGTAGTATTTACAAATGTCATGTTCTAAACTACGAAAGCACCGTGATTCACTTAACTGTCCTGTTATTGACTGCTCAGATTGGTTTTAAGTTTGTACCGTTATAAATAAAGCTATAAGGAACTCTCAGGCACATGT
Organism: Peromyscus eremicus; assembly: GCF_949786415.1. Lineage (NCBI taxonomy): Eukaryota > Metazoa > Chordata > Mammalia > Rodentia > Cricetidae > Peromyscus > Peromyscus eremicus. The sequence goes on from NC_081433.1 coordinate 25,885,066, forward strand.
GTTTTGCCTCAAACATCGACATCTTCTTGGGAAGTGATTTCTAAAAGGGAACTTGCCAGACCAAAGACGTGAAGTTTAAAGACCCTTGATTGCTTCCCCAAAGGGATGAATTGAATCTCTACACACTTGTAGCAGCAATAGGAATATATGTGTTTGTAAGAGAACCCTTGACAACATTGGTATTCTCTAAGATATTTGTCAATTTGAAAGGAGAAAGAGTAAGTTCCTGCGATATTAATGACTAATACTTTGATTACAATGAAGGGATGTTTATATTACTTTCTTTTAGCTGTCTGTATTTCTTTTTTTTTTTAACAAAATGTGATTTGCATCATTTACGCATTTACTAAAATGTAAATTTTGAATTAAAATGAAATGATGACTTGTACAGGTTTTTATTTAGAGATTTGAAGTAATTTATATCCATTTGTTTACTTATGGATAACTAGTGAGTACGGCCACCCACCAGTCACTGTTGCCCCTAACTGTTAATAAGGTAGTGAAGGAAATAAAGTCCCCACCCTCAGATGGAGTGGTGAGGAGAGGAGGGATGAATATGTAATGATGGTGGGTACTAAACAGAAATGGAAATCTAAGAAGGGGCTAGGGGGCACTGGGACAGCCATGTAAAACCACATGGCTGAAGATGTCTTTACTCTGAGGACTTCCTGGAAGATCTAAGGGAAATTAGCAAATGAGCCACCCAGGCCCATGGAGGAAGTATCCCAGGTGGGGTGAGCAGTGCATGCCAAGCTGTGAGGTAGAAACACAGCTGCCACGTCCATAGCGGCCCCCAAGGCTGGCACACTCAGGGCAGATGAAGAACCAGGAGCAGCTGAACATGTCAGAGCAGTGAAAGGAGCCGGAAAGTGAGGTTCCTTTTAGATCGCTCTGGGGTTTTGTCTTTGATACGCAGACGTCCATGGAAAGCCATTGAGAAGGTTGTTAGCCCTGACAGTCTAATACTGCATTAAAATAATCTCTGCATTTCAATGGTTGTGAGAATACACCCCCTTCCTCACTTAGGACTGTGTCCATCTACTGTGGGCATTCCCCTAGGAGCTGAAGATTGGGTTCTTGTTTACTTTGTTGCTTCCTCCCTCCATGATGGTGGCCAGTGCACACTCCTAGGGCTAACCACAGAGAAAGAGCAAAAGCCAGGCCAGCAAGCATGCCTGAGACCCTCACCCATCTCACCATCTAGAGCAGTGGTCTTCAACCTTCCTAATGCTGTGACCCTTTAATACTGTTCCTTATGTCATGGTGACCCCCAACCATAAAACTATTTTTGTTGCCACTTCATAACTGTGATTTTGCTACTGTTATGAATTATGATGTAAATATCTGACATGCAGGCTAGCCATTGTGTGATCCCCTGATGGGTTGTAACCCACAGGCTGAGAACCACTGATCTAACACCTGTTGCTTGACCACATCTGGCACGGATGAGGTAAGGAACCAATGTGACGTGCCACAGATTTCTAAGTTCAGTAGTGAACAGCCCCAGGCCACCACACTGAAATGCAACCAGTCTATGCTTTTTTTTTTAGTACCTCGAACTTTCAAAACAAACAGACAAACAAACAAACAACATTTGAAGATGAGCCATTGTGATTGTGACTTTTCACCTAGTGTAAAGCACTTCCCACTTGAAAGGGCACCTTAAAAAATTAGAGGTCTCTGTATCCAGCTCAGGTACTGATCTGTCCCTTCTACCTTTTGTGGGAAAAGGAAAGTATACTAATTTGGCACTGTGTTTGGCTGTAAATAATTTTAAAAATCCCAGCTGTGAGGGACGTAAGTAGATAAAAGGGTTTGTTTGGAGGCAGAAGTCTGGAGCTCACAACACCAGCGTTCTAGCCTCTTTTCTTTATTTGAGCGTATTTGCAGCCCATGGCTTCTGGCTTTTATACTCAGCATCGTAAGCTGGCTGCTTAAGTCACTGGGTCTTTGTTTTGGGCCATTTGGATGTTGGACAAGCAGTCAGCTAACGGAGATATGCCAGTTCATTGTGTTGCTTTCCATGATGTTCACAGAATCCTCTTTCTGTGTCCCTTCCTACAGATGGGTAGGAATTGTGAGTGGTTCTTAGTCACCTACCCACAGTGCCCACCACAGAAAGGTGGAGCAATGAGACCCGGAAGAACTGATACTCTCCCAACTTGGAACGCCGAAGATTGCTAACCACTCCATGGATTAGCTGTGCAGCAGGGCTAGCCATCTGGCTTGAAACTTTGCCCAGCAAGGGGCATGGAATTGGTCCTACTACCTGCATCACAGCCAGGAATTATTCAATCATATGATCTTCTTTTTAAAAATTACAAATGTTATTATAAAAACCTTGTAAAAAATATATAAAAACATCACACACCAAAATTAACCAGATGCAAAGTTGATATGAACATATGGTTCTTGGGAAACCTTAGCAAGAATCCTGCTAAGTCGTTTTAGTGAGAGGATGCCCACCCCTGAACTCTGATCATCCTGGACATGGTGAAATTCTTTCTCTCTCATCCTTGCTGTCTGGTCACTCTAGCCTGCCCCCAAGTCTGCTCGTGAGGAGTCCTGCTGGTCCTTGATGTCCTCTTGGCAATTTTCCAGCTCCCTCTCAGCTCTCAGATCACTGGGCATGCTTCACCAGTCCTCTTTGTGGTATCTGTAGTTAAAGCCTCTCTCTCCATTACATAGTCTTCACTCAGTCACAGTAGCCTGAATAAAGCTGTCCACGATGCTTCAACAAGTGCCATGCTTTTTTCTTAATGGAACTTTACATTATGTTTTAGTCCCTCCAAGACTACTATCTTCTCATTCATTTTATTTTGACAAAGAAAAAAAAAAACCAGTAAGTTTTTAAAGTTATTTTCCCAGGTGAGCACTAGAACTGCCATGAGGGCTGGCAATATGGCTCAGTGGGTATTGGAGCTTGCCACCAAATCCGAGCAACCGAGTTCAGTTTCTAAACCTGCGTGGTAGAAGGAGAGAACCGAATCCTGTAAGTTGTCTTCTGACCTCCATCTGCACTCACTCCATGACATACACACACCCACCCACTTCCCCCACAATAAATAAATAAACAAATGTTTGAAAAAAGGGAGAACTTCTTTGATAAGTTCCAAAAATAGATCCCTTGACAATTTAATTGCTGTTGAGAAAGAATGGCCAGTTTCATCTTGTACAGGCAGGCCACTGGTGTTGAAGATGAACAGTCTGGGGCCGAGTGCTGACTGTGCAAGTCTGAGAACCTGGGTTTGAATTCCTGACACCCACATATAAAAGCCAGGCACAGTGGTGCATGTTATTCATTAAGCGGCGCTGTTTACCATGTGAGAAAAGCCACGAGATACAACGAAACCCACTATAAGAATTTATTAAGGGAAGGAAACAGAAGAGATGTGCATAGGCCTAAGGGAATGACCCTGCTGGAAGAGGGGGGAGGGATAAATGGAACCCCCTTTTATTGGTTCCACACACACACACACATGCGCATATGGGCTTACGTAGTTACGCCACGCATGCGCATAGATTACGTGATCATGCTGTGCGCAAATTACGTGATCACACAGCGCACAAATTACGTAGGATATAAGGCCCTGGGATTACTAAGCATCTTGCCAGCGTACACTCAGTCATGTAGCTGGGGGTGTGGCTAAGAATTCTAACAGTACATGCCTCTGATTACAGTGGGAGGAGTGGAAACAGGAAGATCCCTGGGACGGGCCAGCCAGTCTAGTCAACTCAATGAGCTCCAGGGTCAGTGAACCTGTCTCAAAACATAAGGCAGAAGGACAGAGATGAGGTGGTATTGTGTTCCCTAAAATATTGTGCACCCTAATAAACTTACCTGGGGTCAGAGACAGAACAGCCACAATATTAAACATAGAGGATAGGCAGTGGCAGCACACACCTTTAATCCTAGCATTCCAGAGGCAGAAATCCATGTGTTCAAGGATACAGCCAAGCATGGTGACTCACGCCTTTAATCCCAGGGAGTGATGGTAGAAAGCAGAAAGGTATATAAGGCATGAGGACCAGAAACTAGAGACATTTGGCCTGGCTAAGCATTTGGCTGATTAAGCTTTCAGGCTTCTAGCAGCAGTTCACTTGAGACCCATTCTGGATGAGGACTTAGAGGCCTCCAGTCTGAGGAAACAAGACCAGCTGAGGATCCAGCAAGGTGAGGTAGCTGTGGCTTGTTCTGGTTCTCTGATCTTCCAGTTCACCCCAACTGGCTCAGGTTTGATTTTATTAATAAGAACATTTAAGATTCCTGCTACACGGAGAGATAGTTCAGTGGGTAAGAACATTTTCAGTGCAAGCTTGAGGATTAGATCCCAGCACCCATGTCAAAACAACAGCAGAGAAACAAAACTGGTTATGGCTTCATGTAAACCTCTACTGTGAGGGATGGAGATGGGCGCTGAGTTTTGCTGGCTCTCAGCCTAGGTCCAGGTCTAGTGGGAGATGGTATCTCAAAGGAGTTAGGCAAAGAGTCATAGAACAGAGCATCCAAAGTCAGCATCTGACCTATGCATATTCACACATGGACACACCTACATACAAGTGCGTATACCACACACACCTGTACACACAGACTCATGTGCTCACACACACTTATACACACCCTCACACACACTAGAGATGAGCAGCCTGCTGGGAGGATTGTAGACCTGGTATCCTAATATTTTTAAAAATACATGTGGCAGCTAAGCAAATGGAGAAATCTAGAAGGAGTAGTTATTTTGCTCTCTAGTCTTCCTTCTTTGTGCTGAATTATTGGATAGCAGGCCCCGTTCCTTCTCTAATGCCCCAGACATCCATCCTTTGTCTCTTCCTCTTCACTGCCAATCCCCCTGCATACACAATCTGGGGAGCATGAGAAGAAGCCTAAACAAAGACGGCTCTTGCTTATGATGACACATCACTGTGAAGGATGTTGCACTTGGTTCTTTGCAGTCTGCACCATTCTGTCCCCCAGACAGGGCTTCCTCTAGAAGCCTTTCTCGTGAAGCTGGCGGGTCTCTTCGTTCTATTGTGGTCACATTTCCAGATGCTGAGAATTATCCTATTGTCAGTGGACATCTGGAACATGGCTCTCTAACAACGGCTCTGTTGATTGTTCTGCCGTGGAAAATGGAAGCTGTCCCCCGAGTGGAAGGCCGGTATGACTGTGACTGTCATCGTGAGCCTCTCCCTGGGGGTTTTTGCAACTGTCATGGTGGAGTCTGTGTCTTTTGTTGCTCCTTCCCATGCTGGGCAGAGGGACTAGGCTGTTTTTAGAAGAGTTCTTGCTTCATTTTCATCCCTCTGCCTGTGCTGCCTTCCCTCCAACCCCTAAGGACTGGTGTCTTCCCACACCCCACCCCCAGCTTCCTCGGAATGCTAATGAAGTTTCCACTTTGCTCTTTGCTAGCAGATCCGGACAGTGGGACAGTGACTGCGGGCTGAGGTGGCATCTCATTTATCCAGAGATGCGAGGGTGCTGGAGCTTGCAATCCTTATTTGCCACTACAAGAAATATTTGAAAGGGGGAGAGAAGGAAAATGATTGCTGAGAACCTCAGGCTGATGAGCGTGAGCAAGGGCTGCAAGGGACAGTGGGAAAGGCAGGAGCTAGCCATTTCCCATCCATTTCACCTTCCCTTCCTGAGTTTGAAGATCTATAAGAAAAGAGAGCACACCCATTATCTGTAACAGATGACAGACACCAATTTCCTATCACACCAAGGCTTCTCTCCTACAATAAATTCATCATCGTAAGTATTTTGCGTATGAAACTCAGAGGCATTAAGTATGTTCACAATTTTGCACACTCATTGTTATCATCCATCAACAGAACTTTTTATCATCCTCAACACAAACTCTGCACCTGTTAAATATTAACTCCACTTTTCTTCCTCCCTCCAGCTCCCCATAACTCTTGTTCTACTTTATATTTCTACATATTTTTCATATAATTATTCCGTAGAAGTAGACTATCTAACAGTTACTCTTTTGGTGTCCTTTGGGCTTATTTCCCTTAGGATATATTCAAGGTTTATCCATGCTAGAGAATGTCATATAGCACTCTAAAATATATGTATGCCCTATTTTGTTTATCTGGTCCTCTACTGGACATGGAGTTGTTTTGACCTCTTGGCAATTGTGAACAGCTCAACTATGGATCCTGGCGTCTCTTGAGTCTCTTTCTTCATTTGTTGGTATGGGTACTGTCAAGTAGAATTGTTAGATCATAGAGCAACTCTGGGTTTAAGTTTCTGGGGCATTACCAAAGTGGTTTCCACAGTAGCAGCACCATTTTAGCTCTCTGTGAGTGAGGTACAAAAGTCCCGGCCTCTTCACATCCTTGCCAACACATTGCCCCTCTTTGTATTTCCATTTTATTTTTTTATAATTCTGGTCTAATGTGCATGAAGGATCTCTCTATGTGGTTTTGATTTGTAGTCTTCTAATGGCCTGTGATAGGAAATATCTTTTCTTGGCTCCCAGGCCATTCATGTTCTCTCTTTGGAGAAATGTCCATTCATATCTCATGCTTGCTTTTGAATTGGAATGTCTGGCTTTTTGCGTTATAAGAGACCTTCATATAGCCTGGATATTAATCCCTTATCACTTACGGAATGTCTGCATATTTTCCCATTCTCCAGACTGACTCTTTTCATTGTCTAGATAATGCCCTTCGGTGCACAGGAATTGTTAATTTTGATAACATTTAATTGACTACTTTTTCTTTTGTTGCCATGCTTTTGGGGTCAAAACAAGAGATTATTGGTAAATGCAATGTTATGAAGTTGTATCCTGTTTTCTTTTAGGATTTTTTTTGGGGGGGGTGGGGGGAAAGGGTTGAGAAAGAGTCTCACCAGATAGTGCAGGCTGGTCTTGAACTACAGCCTTAGCCTTTCCAGTGGTGCCTTTAGAGGACTCTACCATGTAGCTTAAGTTTTCCTGCCTGGCCCACAGTCAGGACAAATCTCTATCACCTGCCAGTCCCACAACCACTCAGACCCAACCAAGTAAACACAGAGACTTATATTGCTTTCAAACTGTATGGCCGTGGCAGGCTTCTTGCTAACTGTTCTTATATCTTAAATTAATCCATTTCCATTAATCTATACCTTGCCACATAGCTCGTGGCTTACTGGCATCTTCACAAGCTGTTTCTCATCATGGCGGCTGGCAGTGTCTCTCTGACTCAGCCTTGCACTTCCCAGCTTTATTCTCCTCCTTGTCCCGCCTACACTTCCTGCCTAGCCAATGGCCAATCAGTGTTTTATTTATCGACTGATTAGCAACACATTTGCCATACAGAACTTCCCACAGCACTACCACAATACCTTGCATTCTTTCAGGTTTGTATTTTCAGTTCTATGGTCCATTTTTGGGGTTAATTTTTTGCCTATAGTCACAAAGAAAAGGCGAGTCTTATCCTTTTCATGTAGGTATCAAGTTTCCCTGGCATCATTTATTGAAGACACTGTCCTTTCTCCTGGTTTCAGCACCTTTATAATAACCATCACTTCACCATATATATAAGAATTTCAACTCAAGTTGTGAGCTTCAATTGTCTTGCAGAAATGGGTCTCTGATGGTGTGCAAACAATGCTACTGAAGCAGAGTAGGCAGCATGTTTTCTTGGGTAAACATTGCCTTTTCATTCTACCCAACACTCTGGATTAAGAGATCTCTAACACGCACTTGTCCATTTGCTTTTGATGTCTACTTACTGCAGTGCCTATTACGTGGGTTCAAATCCTTTCTTGCCTTGAAGGGTAAGGAGTAACTTTTTTTACTAAGTAATCATTAAACTGCCACACAAACGCTTAGGTGTGGGACTTTCGGAACCGTGTAGGGGAAAGAGGGATTGAGCATTTGAGATCTTGATCACATGGGATTTGTTACTAACAGACTGCTGGGAGATGTAATGTCTATAATTGGCACCATAATGACTATGCTTGTCATTATTCCTTGGAGCATCTCTCAGACATTTGAAAACCCATGTTTATTGTGCCTTATGTATTTCCAGTTACTTTCTTGAATGCTATCCTATGTGACCCACATGACCGATCTATGGAAGTAAGCCATCTAAACAAATATTTACTAAATTAAAGACACAAGGCTCAGTGCAGTTGAGTGATTATATCCAAAGCTCATAGCTGGTAGATGACCTCTGACTTGGGGGCTTTTATTTTATAAAAGCTGCTGTTCTCACTTATTTCTAGGAATGGAGTACTGGCAGTCTTCTCATTCCTCATCAGGGAAAGGTGAGTGTCAAGAGATTTGATGAGGATGCACCCTAAGAAGACTGACAATTTTCTTAGAATATATTTCATTAAAAACAACAGCTTAAGAACTACAAGAAAAAAATATAACCATACTAAGGGAAAGCTTTTAGTTCTAGAAAATTTCCTCATAGGAGAACCCTGAGTTTATAGGGAAACAGTGGTTGGGTGGCCATGCTCAGGATACATGCTATTTCTTCAAGGTACAAGACTAGCCATTTAGAGCACCTCTCATATCTCCCAGATGAGCAGTCAAGGAAAGCTCCAAGGATGGAAGCAGCTTCCACATGATAAAGCTGCTGGAAAAAGCCAGCCTGGCCCTTCTGGTTCCAACCCAAAGACCTGACCAGAGATCCATCCTCTTTCTTAGCTGCATTCTCTATCATCCTCATTTCTACAACACTGTCATATAGTCAGACACTCTGTCATCTTGAAGACTGATTGTAGACTTGCTCATCACTTTCCTGGAATTCTTTTCATAAAATGAATCAAAGTCAATTAGTGCAATAGGAAGGAAAACTGCTCCACTTGACAGACCATCTAATGTGATGAATATCTATAGTAACAACTCAAAATAGGGAAAAAACACAAGAAAATATATTGTATTGATTAATTACTTTATTGATAAGTTGATTTTTACTATTCATTGGAAATTTTTTTTATTAAGTGTTAATATGTGCCTGGCATGGTGATCGGCACTGTGACTATCACGATGGGAAAAATTGAACATGGTCCCATCCTCAGTAAGCCTGTAGTGTGGTAGGAAATGCTGTTATCAACCAGGGAAGCTCATGAGTCAATGTACAATTGCCGCTCTGGTAAGTTGATGAGAAAGAAACATGAAGGGGTTGGCAGGGGAAGTCTTGCTGGCTTTGTAGACAGAGTCTTTCCTGGAAGATGGTCAAAGACAGAAGGAAACCTGGATAGTCGAAACCTGATCAGAGGCTGCAAAGGGTGAAGACAGGAAACCACCCATTGGACCTAATGGCACAAGAATCATTGAATGGGCTTGGCCCAACTTGTCACCAGATGGGATGAATGGGCAGAAAGCAAGCGATATAAGGCGAGGCCCATGATCTTGGTCTGTGCCTTAGGTCATGAAACATCCCTTGTGATTTGTCTTGTGACCATTGCCAAATCTCTTCACCCTTCTCTACCTCAGTTTTCCTCATCACTTCCGTGGCTTAATAGCCAGGTTGTTTGACAAATGTAAAGGCTTTGGAAATCCAAGCTTCAGTTATTCTTCATGGTCACCAAGCTCCAAGCATACCTTCACTCATGATAGGGTCATGTGAACCCACTGAACCCACTGTTAGTTAAAAATATGATGAGCCGGGTGGTGGTGGCGCACGCCTTTAATCCCAGCACTCGGGAGGCAGAGCCAGGTGGATCTCTGTGAGTTCGAGGCCTGCCTGGGCTACCAAGTGAGTTCCAGGAGAGGCGCAAAGCTACACAGAGAAACCCTGTCTCAAAAAAAAAAAAAATATGATGAAGGTAGAAATGTTTTTAAGCCACTTCCGTTTTTAGCATAGCCTAGCAGCAAAGGACACTGAGAGCTGAGGTGTATTTCTTTTTGTGATTGGCATTTCCTGGGACTTGTGTTTCACTACCATTGCCCAGCACATTGCTAGCTCAGGGGATCAATTCAATTGCGGGGGCTTAGAAATATAGTAAGAGGCCCTGGGCTTAAAATCCAGTATAAACAGTCTTCATACACTTATTGACACACTCCCACTCCCACATAACACACACACACACACACACACACACACACACACACACACACACACTATGCAAAGTGGAATTTTCAGTGAATGGATATCACTTTGGTATCAGCTTGATATTAAATAATCTCAAGTTGAACCATAAGCTAAGATTCTATCTTAAAGCAATCTTCCCTGTTGGAGATGAGCCCTTCCTTGTGTCTCAAAGTGTTGGGTTTATTTTTGGTTCATTTTATAAGGGACCGGGACTTTCACTGTCACTGTGTATCTGGCCAAAACTGGAAATCCCTCTTGTATTCTCTTATATTCTCGATTTCAGAGAAACATCAAAAGACTTATGTTTCTGGGAACTTAATGCTTTTACTTACAGTTAGGAACTGTATTGTGTGTGTGTGGGGGGGGGGGCTGGAGAGATGGCTCAGCGGTTAAGAGCACTGGCTGCTCTTCCAGAGGACCTGGGTTCAGTTCCCAGCACTGGCTCATAGCTGTCTGTAACTCTAGTTTCAGAGGATGCGATATCTTCAACTAGTTTTCTCTCTCCTCTCTCTCTCTCTCTCTCTCTCTCTCTCTCTCTCTCTCTCTCTCTCTCTCTCTCTCTCTCTGTTTACTAGGGAGCAAGCCTGGGGCCTTCTATTTGCTTCCCTGGCCCTCTCCCATGGAGCCACACCCCAGACCTGTTTGCATTGTAATCATCACTAGGTGTCTTCAGAGAACATTTCCCTTCGACCGTGTACTGCAGAGCTGAGAGAAATAAATTTTAAATTTCCCAAGAAATTCTGGCAGTGTGACTCATTCCATTTATTTAATGGTAAATATGATAGGTCCTTTTTGATTTCTCTATTAATTTAACTTCCTTGATTAATTGACTATCAAGACAGAAAAATGGCAACTGTGGACACAAGCCAGTTGTGTCACGCCAGTTGGCTCTTTATGTGAAAGTCCTTGCTGATACTCCAGACCTTAGTGAACACCCTTAGACTGGTCCTACTCTCCAGTACAATGGCTACAGAGATACCATTGAATATGGAACAGATAAGCTCTGTTTTCCTTTTGAAAACTTGTTTTGGCTGTAATCAGTTCTATGGGAAATTGAGAGTCCTATGAGAAGAACAGTGGGTAAATACAATGGCATACTTGTCTCAGAGTGAGGGCTAGAGATCTGGTCAGGCTTGGGTCCTTAAAACCCCGTGGTGTCAGCCCGGCGATGTGGCACACGCCTTTAATCCCAGCACTCGGGAGGCAGAGGTAGGCAGATCTTTGTGAGTTCGAGGCCAGCCTAGCCTGGTCTACAGAGTGAGATCCAGGAAAGGCGCAAAGCTACACAGAGAAACCTTGTCTCAAAAAAAAAAAAAAAAAATCTCGTGGTGTCTGTTCAACACTCAACTTCACTGTTGGTGTGAGAGGGGGGTGGACACTGGATTTTAGGCATAACAGAGCTACGGAGTGGAGGCAGTCTCCATCCTTGAGCACCACTTGGAGGGAGAGTCCCCAGCAATGGCTCAGCCGTGAGCCAGAAATAGATCTTTGGTGTTGAGTCATGGACACTTGTCTTAGTTGTTTGTCGTAAGAGTTGACTGCGTGAGACACATCCCAGATGTAAAGTATGATGTGGGTTGTGCTCCAAGTGAAGTTTAGATGACGTGATCTAAGGAGATTAAAGACTAATTAACTCTTAGGAAAGACAGAAAGATGGGATGACATTTAAGCCCAAACCCAAAGAACAAAGAAGGATGGGGAGAAAGTTTGAAAACGTGGTTCAGGGTAGGCAGAATCTATTGGCTATGGAAGCACATTCTGAGATAGGGGTGTGTGGCAAAGCTTCTTGGGTTCTGGGGTTCATGTTAGGCAGAAGTTAGAGAAGATGCTGGAGAAGAGGAGACAAGTTTCATCCACGAAGCTACTGACATGGAGCTCCCAACCCTGGGGCTGCCCACGAGAAGCTAGCCACATTGTCCAATGATGAGCATGGGTTAGGAAGATACTCCAGCCTATGTATGGTATATGGATAAAGAGGGTGGGGAGTGGAGGCTGGGGAGTTTCCAAGCAGAGTGCCGGGCGCTTTGGTTCCCTCTCTACAGATAAGGGAAATGACCATGGGAACAAAAAGAAGGCAAACAGATGAAAGCTATCTAGATGCTATAAGTCCTTGTTTAAAAAAATATTTAATAAATATACCGTCTAGGGGCGCACAAATTCTTGTGCAAAGAAACTCGGACTTTTCAAGGTGGTAGTTTACTAAATGACTTTGTCCTGTGTCCTCTCCTCTCACAAAAAGTTTTTTTAAAATTCAGATATCTTACAAGAATGAGTGTGTTTAGTAGATCTAGGACCAACTAGTGTGGGTATTCATCTTTATAGGACCGGGAGACGTGGGTGGTTTATCTATAGGTCAGCTGGTCATGCCATTCAGTAGTTTCCTCCTGCCCTTGGGTGGAGAGAGGTCAAGGAAGAGTGAGTGCTGCTTGGGAAGCCTCTCTGTGGCATCTATCAGGACAGACTTTAGGATCCATAAACACTGCAGGGAGATTGGGTGACATAGGTGCCTTAGGTGGGGGAAAGTGGGGCTGCGCATGCCCGGTGACGCGGCGGACAACAGTTCAGACAGCAGAAGGGATTCAACTTCCTGCTCATTGCATGTAGCCTTGATGTTATGGGTTCCCTCATAAGTGAGGATATGGATTAGTGGTGAAATGAATCGGTAGTGAGGGCTGGATGGGAAAGAATAAAGTTGGCATTGCCTAAAATGTGGAGCTTGGAGCTGGAGAGATGGCTCAGCAGTTAAGAGCACTGGTTGCTGTCCCAGAGGACCCTGGTTCAATTTCTAGCACCCACACAGCAGCTCGCAACTCTCTGTGACTCAAGTCCTGGGAGATCCATCACACCCCTCTTCTGGCCTCCATGGGCACCAGGCTTAAGATTGATACAAAGAGATACATACCTGCCAACAAAATACCCATACACATAAAAATAACAAGATAATATTTGAAAATGTGGACCTTGTCAGGCATTTATAGGAGAGTGAAATTGGTGGGGAGTTGGTATAATGGAGACAGAGGGACCTTCAAATGGAGATCCTGTCATCATCCTAAGAATGGGAGGGACCGTGAAATTTCATCCAATCTATTCCTGAGCCTATAAGCAGGCTTGCATTTCCAATAGTACCCAAGAGGAAGGTGTCTGCTCTTTCTAAACATACCCAGGTTTTGTTAACACGTTGTCTCCTGTAATCTACACTGCTGTCTTACCACCCCAGGGGAGGCTGTCTGTTGTTGTTTTGCTTTGGATTTGGTCTGATCCAGTTCCTTCCAGCTGTGGTATATTCTATTTCTTCCCTGTGGCTCAGTGGCTATAAAGAGACACCACCGGGCCACCCATACAGCATTCCTCTGTGGCAGACGCAACGGCAGTTGTGAAATGCCACATGCATTAGAAGCAGGCATAGGTTGTCTGTCTGAGGATGTCTGTGCAATGGGAGCTACAATTGAAACCGTAATGATCATGAACATTCTGCTCACATCAAGGAGCCGAAAGAGAGAATTAAGAAAATACTCTGAGGCCAGGGTGGTGTTGAAGGGCCAGCTTCCTGTTTTGACAAGCCTGCTAGAGCTATAAACACCTACTGGGCCACAGTGACGGTGCAGGGAGCCAGGAGCTGCGTGGGTGGGTGTGAGCTAGTGTTCTGCCTCATGTTGGACAGTACTGAGTGCTGGCCGATAAATTTCTACCTAAGAACCTGAAGTCCACTTTCCCAGGCTGCGTCCTGGTTTCTGGAAGGGACAGTAGTAGTCTCTGCTAAGACAGTAGTTAGTGAAGCTGTTTACATTGACTGGTGTGACTTGGTTACAGTCTAAGTCAGGTGACCTGGGCAGGGGTGGGGTGGAGTGGGGGACCTGACAGAAAGGGACTCACTGTGACTTAATCCCACTTTGTTTTGTAGCAGCCTTTCATGCAATCACAATACCAGGAAAGAAATGTAGGAACACAGGTATTAATCACTCCATTGCTGTGACCAAAACACATGACAAACTAGGAAAGGGCGGGCTATTCGGCTCATGGTTACAGAGGACTCAGCCCACAGTTTTTCTGGCCTCGTGTGCTTGGGTACGGAATCATGATGATAGGAGAACTCAAGAGAAACATTTCTTCACTTCACTGTGGACAGGAAGTGGCGACAGAGGGCAGTACACTGAGTTCTGATCTGTTTTAAAGGCACATCTGTACTCACTCACTTCCTCTAGCCAGGCCCCTCCTTCCAGAGTTCCCACACCTTCTCAAAATAGCGTCACCCCCTGGAGTGCAAGCCTTCAAAACATGACTCCTGGAGGGACCTTTCATATTCGAACCATAATAGTACATGAGCTGGTGGCTCCATTTTACAAATGAGGAAGCAAAGGCTCCAACAGGTAGAGTCACACAGTGCAACAGCAGAGTAAGGGTCGCCAGAGACCAGTTGGCTTAGAGTAAGAGAAACTGGCTTAGGAAAAGGGGGGACTGGGTCATTGGGAAAAGGGGGTATTGGGTTATTGGGAAAAGGGGCAATCACGTCATTGGGAAAAGGGGGTATTGAGTCATTGGGAAAAGGAGGGATCAGGTCATTGGGAAAAGGGGGTATTGGGTCATTGGGAAAAGGAGGGATCAGGTCATTGGGAAAAGGGGGGATTGGGTCATTGGGAAAGGGAAGGATTGGGTCATTGGGAAAAGGGAGGATTGGGTCATTGGGAAAAGGAGAGATCAGATAATTGGGAAAAGGGGTTATTGGGTTATTGGGAAAAGGGGCAATCAGGTCATTGGGAAAAGGGAGGATTGGGTCATTGGGAAAAGGAGAGATCAGATAATTGGGAAAAGGGGTTATTGGGTTATTGGGAAAAGGGGCAATCAGGTCATTGGGAAAAGGGAGGATTGGGTCATTGGGAAAAGGGGGGAGTGGGTCATTGGAAAGAGGGGGAATTGGGTCACTTGGAAAAGGGGGAATTGGGTCATTGGGAAAAGAGAGGATTGGGTCATTGGGAAAAGAGAGGATTGGACCATCAGGGAAAGGGGGATTGGGTCAAAGCCAAGGTCTCAGGCCAGGAAGACTGAAGGAGTTTCAAAAGGAGACAGAATCAGGTTCTTAAAACCCATAGAAAATGATGTCTCTCCCCACTATTTTATCATGTATCCGTGTGTGGTGTATATTCATATGTGTGTGTATACACATGTGTGTGGGCATGGCCCGAAGTTGATGCTGGATGTCTTTCTTGATCATTCTTCCCTTTATTTATTGGCACACTGACCTTGCCAGTGTTGGCTAGTCTGACGAACCAGCTTGGCCTGGGGTTCCCGTCTCTACACCACAAGTGCCAGATGGTTGGTTCGCCTACTGGTTTTTAAGTGGGGCCCGAGGATCCGAACTCCGGTCCTTGTGCTTGTCAGGCTTATCTACTGAGCCAGCTCCCCAGTCCCAGAGAGTGAGGTTTCTTACTCTCTTCAACTCTGGGGCCTTTCAAGCCTGCTCATCCGTTTCTGTCCTTTCTCAATGACTTGCTCCTCTACTAGTTGATTCTGGGCTCCCCGTGCCCTTTTGGTTGGTGAATGACAGGGTTCCTGCACACCCATGATTATGTTCTGAGGAAACGTCTAGACTCAAAGTCTGAATGGCCTAGCTTGCTTTGGGTTTCTCCTCCGCCTCTGTTCCCCCATTCTCATCACCTCCATAAGGCCTACGGAGCAGATAATTCTGAGAAACAGCTGTGGCTGGGCAGATGAAGTGACCGGCCTGTTTACTGAATGACGGGGTGGAACAACGTCTCAGTTTACGCTTCGTTACTGCTCTACCTATAACCCAAGTCAGCACAAACTGAAACAGAAATTTGGAGCCAACACATCTAGCCTGGTAGGTCAGTGGTGACATTCACAGGCTCCACAGCTGGGTGAGATCGATGCGTTCCCTGGCCAACAGCTGCACAGTGTCTTCCGGGGTATGGAAGTTAGTCATCAGGAAGGACGCATCCCGCTTGAATTCTCTAAACCGTACAACCAAGGTGTGTGGTGTCTCAGCCATGGGGGTCTAATTATCTGATTTTAATTGGCAGTCAAGAGGAACAGCAAGAGCCTGTGTTGTTCTGGGGGCCTCTGGGGTCTCCTTGGCAAACACCTCACATAGATGTATCCTACACCCCAGTGGCTCTCAACCTTCCTAGTGCTGCAACCTTTTAATACAGCTCCTCATGTTGTGTTGACCTCCAACCATAAAATTATTTTCACTGTGACTTCATACCTGTATTTTTGCTACTGCTATGAATAGTAATGTAAACGTTTTTCAGAGATAGAGGTTTGACAAGGGGTCATGACCCACAGGTTGAGAGATGCTGCCAGACCTGGTATGAGGATGTTTAGATAGGCAGGGTATCGGGTATCTCTCTAACTCATTCTAAAAATTATATTTTTAATTACATTACCAGCCAGCAGGCTTGTGTATGGCGTCTTATACTCTCTTCATTATGGCTAACTGTCTTCCTGCTCCTGCTCCATTGCCTCCCTTGCCCCCCCCCCCCCCGCCCCCTGCCCCCCCACCTAAATCTCCATCCCCCCACCTAAATCTCCATCCCCAGCATTTCTCCTCCCTGCAGGAATTTTATCTACATTTATTATCCTCACTCTCTTTTATTTTTATATATAATTTTTTAATTTCATAATTTAATTTAATTTTACATATCGGCCATGGATTCCCTTGTCCTCCCTCCCCACCTTCCCCCCAGCCCACCCCCCATTCCCAACTCCTCCAGGGCAAAGACTCCCCTCTCTTAATAAAACCTCTCACAAAACCCCTCTCCTAGTCTCCTGGCTTCCACAGTTACTCCAAGTCAAACACAGGCAGCTAAAAACGCACAGTTAGGATCCACCTAGGAGGGAGGACGTGTGGTGTTTGTCTTCCTGGGCCTGGCTTACCTCACACTGTGTGTTGTTGTTTGTTTTTCCAGTTTCATCCATTTGCCTGAAATTTTTATAATTTTATTTTCTTTACAGACCAATAAAACGTGATTGTGTGTATGTACCACATTTCCAGTGTCCTTTCTGCAGCTGATGGACATCTAAGCTAATTGCACATCCTAGCTATTGTGAACAGAACAGCGACAAACACGATGTGTGAGCATCTCTGTAGGGGACATAGAGTCCTTGGGGTACTTGCCTAGAGAGTACTGTGGCTGGGTTAGATGGTAGGTCTATTTGTGATTTGGGTTCTTGTTTTGTTTTTGAGAAACCTGAAGACTTTTCTGGGTTGGCATTTCTGTCACGTGTATTTTTGATGATGCCATTTTGACTGGGATGAGATAGAATTTCAAATTAGTTTTAATCTGCATTTCTCTGAGGCTAAGACTATTTCAGGGGTAACTAACCGCTATATGATTGGATTTGAGGCATGCTCCACAGGAGGGAACCCAGGCTTGGTTCTGCCAACCCATTTGAATTAACATGGGCGGGGAAGTCATCGGCTCTAGTGGGAGCTAACTACTGTTGTGTAGTTAAATTGACACGGCATCAAACTATCTTCTAAATATCTATGTTTACACTCACAGACAAATGCCACTCTCAGCTTTAATCAAATAGCCTATTTTTGTGGTGAACAGTGGTGAAGGCGTAGACTCATGGCTACTCAAGGTTCTGAGAAGTGATGGTCTAAGGCCTACCCCCAACCAGGACATCGATGCCACTCCCTCTTCTCTATGGGGAGCATGAGGAAGAGGGAGGAGAAAGTATGTAAGAACCAGATGATAGGGAGAGGGGATGCAGAATGCTATCTGAGCGTGGCGGCCATTGCATCCTGATGTCACAAATGTGGCTGTCTGCACGGGGCCTGCCCAAGGCTGACTCTGTCAACAGTGTGTCATGGATGGGGATGAGGGTCACCGAGCCCTACCCTTCCCTGCTGAACTATTTGCTGTTAGTGGATTGTCGTCGTCGTCGTCGTCGTTTTTAGTTACGTATCTACAGGGAGCCCATCAAGCTCCAGTGCGTCGTTCCAAAAGCCAGGGTCACCCAAATGGACCTGATTAAACGCAGCGGGCCACAGAATGAAGCAAAAACACGTGAACATGGCAGCGATTTTAGGGAGGAGCCGTGATCGACAGAGGTGGGAGGGACAGGAGAGGGTGAGGCATGAGAATAATGAGAATGTGTTAAACACACATGTGAAATTATCAAGGCCAAATGTTCAGTATTTAAATAAAGAAAAAAGAAATCGGCAGTTAGTCTGCAGATAAGACAGGCTGAACGTGTATTTCTAACTGGCCTAAAACTTTATACTTTAGCCTGGAGACGCCCATCTGCCACACTTGGGTTTTGGTTTGCCAACTGTTTAGAGGGATGTGAGCGGTCCATTTATTGACCTCACCTAAGGTTAAGATCTTGATATTATCCTAGCACCCGCGTCATTGAAATGAATAATGAGAACACTTTTGGTGTGATTCTGCAGTCCTCTAAAATCCATCCATCTTGTGAGATCCTGGGATTCAAAGCCAAGGTAGGAAAAGGCTACTACTTAGCCCCATTTTATAGAAGGGGAAACTAAGACCCTGATAGATGAAAAGACTGGTGACAGACGCGGCACTGTGATGACGGTCCTTGCTTCTGCCTTGCTACTGCTGAGGTTGCATGTCATACCAGTCCTTCCCTTGTGTCTGAAAAGCAGCTACGCAGCCATCTGGGAGCTGAGACTCCACTTGAGAAGGCAGCTAGCTATCAGACCTTTTCAGAATAACAGTAGAGACAGCCCAGCCTGCCGAGCTTACAGGAGGAAGCCAGGCCTCACGTCCCTGCCTTGGCTCATCCACCCCCAAAGGGAACAGAAAACAATCCCCACAGTGACTCTGAAGCAGCTGAGAAACCTTTCTGCAGCCTTCATGCTCATCCGTGGGACCGAGCACACAGCCGTTCTCTCTGCCCACAGCCGAGCCCCGCTGGGCACAGTCACAAACAGCCATGCTCACTGCCCACAGCTGTCCCCTGCCTCACAGAGTCACAAGCAGCCAGGCTTCCAGTCCACAGCCCAACTTGCCGGGCACCACAGAGTCAGGTTTATGGCTCCATTGTGAGACACAAATCCAGATGTTTACCAACCCCATTTCCTTAACACGAGCCTTTCTGGGTCTCCCTGGCACTCATAAATTACCTCTAGAATGTCACTGGCTTCAAAACTATTTCCCTTTCATTTGCTTTGGGGAATGCAAGGCAGTGGAGGAGCCTCATTTGTACCAACCCCTCAGCCCTTCTGGGGCATACTGCATGTTTTTAAAGCACGCTTTTATCATAGTTCCTATCTCCTCAAGTTCTTATGCACATGGCCTGTGGATTTATTAGCTGTGAGTGGAGCCTGCCCACAGGACCTGACTTCTCTCTGTGGCTTTAGGAAAAGTCATTGGCCTTTTCCCAGGTCCCAAGGTGGCTCACCTGTGAAAGCTGAAGAACTGAAATAGTACGGCCACAGTTACAGCTGGCAGTTGGTCTAGCATGCAGTTTTAAATGGGGGTGAGAGTCTTCTGAATTATAATATGAACAGCATGCCCTGGAAGTGGATACCAGACTTCTGACAGCCATACAAAACGGTCCTGACAGTGGGTCACTTGGTACCAGAATTCTAAGTGCTAATAACTTTGGTCAAACGTCCTCACCCTTGCCAGGGAAACCAAGGCTATTGGAGGCATGACTCCTTAGAAAGTGGCTCCAGATCACACTCTTGTGTTTGACTCAGAATACTGCTGCTGCAGCTGCGAGGCTTTGGGCAGCGCAGTGGTCAGTGCCCCAACGTTGGCCAAGTCATCATGACTCTTACCTCTGAAGCAATCTTGCCTTCAGTCTGGTCCAACTGCCTGGCTCTGGTTCTTCTCCTGGCCGCGATGGCACACTTCCCACTCCAAAGGGACTTCCTGAATTTTAGGGCCCTTTCTTTAGTTATTTTTGACTCAAGAAACCTGCTCCATCCTCTTTTGCTTTTTAAGACAGATACCTATATAGCTCACACTGGCCTTGAACTCGCCACTGTGCCACTGAAGATGACCTGGAATTCCCGACCTTCTGTCCCCATCTTCCAAGCACTGGGATTACAAGTGTATACTGCCAGAAATAATGTGAATCCCTTCTCATGAGCCTCATCATCAGTCTCCTCCATAGCTGCTTAGCATCTTATCATGGGATAATGTTCATGTAGCATTTTGAATGATGAACAAGCCATTGCCCATTCCTAAGTAGACAGAACAAATCTAAAACATCTCTCAATGAACATATGTATCACAGCAATTGACCAAGGTGTCTGAATCCTAAAACTGGGCCAAGATCCTCTGGGGGATTTTTTTTTCTTGTTTGGTGAGATTTCCAGACAGGATCTAGCCAAGACATTGCTCGGTCTCTTGTTCGAAGCTATTTTGAGTTTTTGTACATGTGGAAATTATTCCTATATTTAGCACTTATCCCAGCAGTCAAGGGTGTTTGGAAATGTTTTCAATTGACCAACTGTGGTGTGTTAGCAAATCCTTGCATGTGCTCTGCAAAGCATTAAAAACCCAACCGACTCCCTTTGCCAGAAGCGTCTGCAGCCTGAGCTATGCTGACCACACCTTTTGCAAAACTTTGCCCAGTGAATAATCCTAGATCAGGATTAGGAGATCCCACGGAAAGTGAAATGCTGCTGATAACAAAGAACAGACTCTTGAATGATTCTAATTGGAAGATGACAGCAGAACAATCAGGAGCATCGCCCAGAATTCTCAAGTGGTTAGAATCTTGATGTTCTAGCTCAGACGGCCCCAAGCCCTCTATGTAGTATAGGCTGACCTTGAATTGGCTATCCCCCTGCTTCAGCCTCATTAGTTTTGAGGATTATAGACTTGTGTTATATCATGTCTAGTTAAGTATGTAGAATTTTCTATCAAAGCCCATCTGGCTTTCTAATGCCTAAGCACATTCCTCACCTTCCCATTACTGTAACAAAATACTGGAGATAATCAACTTAAAAAGAAGAAAGGTTTATAGTTTTGGAGGTTCAGTCTATGGCTGGTTGGTCTTGTTGCTTTTGGACTTGAAGTGAGGTAGCATGTCGTGGCAGGAATTGTGTGGAGGAAGCCTCTTCATCTTGTGATTGAGATGCTAAGAGAAAAAGAAGAAAGAGGCCAGGGGTCCAGTGTCATCTTCAAGAATACACCCTTGTTGGCCTCCTCCTGGCTCTTGCCTATTATAGCTTACATCCTTTCCAAAGAGCAGTAAGCTGGGCACCAAGGCCTTAATGCATGGTTGTGTGGATGAGAATTCCTGGAAAGAAGCTGAGTCAGAGACAGATGGACTGATTAGAACTTCGGTGATGTGCAGAGGTTGAGATGTTACCGGTCCAGAGCCTAACTCCTGCCCCTGGCTGGCTTTAGCTCCCTGAACAGCCATTCCTTACCCACCTCTGTGTCAGAACTAACATCCTGCGACTAATAGATGAAACCCTTTTGGAATCTATTAAGTTAGCAGATCCCCAGCTCCCTCCAGCCCCAAAGCTAAGGATGTTACCAGACAGCATCTGAGGCCCATAGGAGAGATTTCTCCATCTTCTTGTAACTGCCCCTCTGATGTGCCCACTAATATATTTTCAAAATTGCCTTGATTTATGACTTTCTTTGTTCTGTGACTATAAAATGCCACAAAACTGCTTCCATGTGGGAACATTATAGTTGAGGAAACTTAATGTATGTTCCTAGGCTGTGGTCACTCATATTTGCTCCAGAATAAACTATTTGATTCCTTTGAGATCAGAACTATTCTTTCAATGACAGTTCTTTGGGGACGTTTAGGACACAAACTATAACGCTAAGCATGAACAACAACCCATATCTCAGACTTCCACTCATCCTCCACTTCTTAATTTAAAAAAAAAAAGATGTATTTATTTTTATGTGTATGGGTGTTTTGCCCACACAAATGTCAATGTACCATATGCATTACCTGAGGAAGAAGCTAGAAGAGGGTGCTGGATCTCCCTGGAACTGGAGTTACACACGGTTGTGAGCCACCATGTGGGGACTAGGAATTGAACCCAGGTCCTCTGGAAGAGCTCCCAGTGTGCTCTTAACCACTGAGCCATTTTTCCGGCCTCTCTCCCTTCATTTCTAATAGATCTAAGTGTTCTGATCCAGCATTGTTTCAGACCTAGGAGAGAAAAAGCAGCAGCATGCTTGGGGAACCAGGAGGGCTCTGCCTGGCAAGGACACTTCCTTTTGTGCAAGAACGTCACCCGAAGCCCCCAATGTATCAAAAATTCAGTTCAAATTAAAGACTCTGAAAGCAGCAGATCGCCAAGTCCTTTTATTCCCCTTGTCAACCTGCAGCAAGAGATACAAAAGGAAACAGCTTCTCCTGCCCACAGATTCCTTCCTCCAGAACAGTCCAATTTTGTCTGTGGTGGAAGGACTTTTATTCTCAGTCTTTTGTACTGTTTACTTCAGGAGTTTCTGTTCCATTTTACTTTTATTTACTTTTCTCCACAAAGTTAAACATGTGGCTTGACATATGAGGAAAACTCTACCACTGAGGTAAAGGAGGCCACCATCTTGGTTTCATGTCCAAGCCAAAGGGGTTCTGGGCCAACAGTTCTCTGTTGTCACTCTTGGCAGGGGAAAATATACGTGCACTAAGTTAACAGGCAAATCATGCATAATTAGGGTGATTAACCGTTCCTTAGTTTATTTGTAAAAGGTAATTGTAGAGGAGAACTGAAGTTGTAAGTTGCTAAAAGACCAAATGAGGTATTAGCCAGTGATGTGACGCCTGGTTAGATGTGTATTTGTAGGTCTGTGGCGTACCTGTGTGTAGTGGATATCTACTACAAAATTAAGCCAAGAAAATATTGCAGCGACTGTTACTACACTAAGGAGAATTATAATGATTATCTTCCTTCATAGACAACCCAGCAAAATCAGCGTTTTTTTTGTTTCCTTTAAAGCATTTATACATTTGAAATCTAATCCAAAAGGGTTGGAAAAAGAAGTACCAGGCTGCCCTTCCATGTCCAGGCTCTTCCAGGAACCATACTCTTGTCAAAGAAGCATCTTTTTTTCAGTAGATGAGGCTATCACAGAGATCTGCAACTGGCCAGAATGCCGAGAACAAGTGACCGTGGAGTGCCAGAATGCCAGGAGAGAGAGAGAGGCCAGAACCAGGACTTCTGTGAAACAGTGTCTCTTGGAGATGACAGGGGTGCTGTTCCCATGAAGTCTCAACAGTATGGCTGCCTGCAGAGGACCAGAGCGGTTGACGTGTCCACATGGATGGGGGTTCACAAGTTCCCTCCATAGATGGAACACTACGGGCATCAATGGCTGCTGAGAGAGGGAGGCTCGGTTTCCTCTAGAAATGAGGCCCGGGTGGGTTGTTTAATCCTGAGTGGTCACGCATAAACACATGTACACATGGGCACCACAAACTGAACTCAGTTGGGTGTGTGTGTGTGTGTGTGTGTGTGTGTGTGTGTGTGTGTAATTATAGAAGAGAAGTCATGAATTCAAGAGATAGTGGTTGGGATAGAGAAGGAAGTGAAGGAGGGAGAGGGAAGGATGGGAATTGTGTAGATATAGCACTCATGTATGGAATTCTCAAAAATTATAATTAAAACTTTTTTTAAAAAGTATATAACAGTGAGAGGAAAAGGTCATATTAAATATATACGTGCCCTTACTATATAAATAACTCCAAACACCAATTGTAAACAGATAGATAAGTAAATGAAAAACTATTCAAAAGCTATGAACAGCTATTTCCCAAGTAGCCAATAAGTCTGTGAATGGATTATCTGTAAGCGCCTGAGCTTACTTACTGGGCCAGGGTCACCTGATACGGTGTGAGAAATGAAATCAGGCTAGGTGGAGGGTCCACAGCAAAACTGAGTCTGTGGCAATTTTATTGAGAACAATCAGACTTTTTGTACCTTTTTTAGAAACAGATTATAATGGCAATTGCCAGCATCAATACAGTTTTAGCTGCCAGGATATAATGACTTTACAGGGTGCAGAAGATTAATATCTAAGACCAACTGTCCTGTCAGGCTTCCATGCTTCCTTAACTACTAAGGGAACATACAGAGAAGCACAGAGTGGCCCAAACGCTCCACTGCCCGAGAGAGTATGTCAGTCTCTCAGAAACTGGAGGGTACATCCTACCCCAGGAACCATGGACATGAACCTAAAAAACCTATGATGCATGCCTCTCAAGGCAGCTAGGCCAGGCCAACTTCATGACTCCCTGAAGCTATCAATGACATGCAGGCAAACAAAGCTTATTTAACACCCCTTAGTTGATGCATATCATATTTGGTCTCCTGTTATTTTAATTAATAGCCCAATAACATCACTGCATTTGAGTTAAATATATCTGCAAGATGAACACCTTGAAGGGGGACTGCCGAGCCAAAGTAAATAATTTTGTGATTTTTGGAACTATACGGAAAAAAAAAAGCGCCATGAATCAGCTCATTAGACTACTGTTTCCCCTGCAATGGCTTCTTCACAATTTAAGGGGATGGCTGGCTTTGCAAGAAAACCTGCCTGGAATGTCTCCCCTCACCAAGGGCAGCCAGGCCAATTGTAACAAACTTTCTGGTGTTTTTAAGTTGGCTCAGAGGCATTCCTTTGGCTTGGTCTGGATGCCAACACAGAGGCAAAGGAGGCGAGAAGGAACGTGGAAGGAGATTTCACATCTTCCCGTTCTGGTGTCTGAGAGGAGAATCTGTGTACAAATTTGCTTGAAAAAAAAAACAACTGAAACACCAAGTAAGCAAACAAGCAGCCCAAACAAATAAAAATGAGAACAACACCAGCAAACCCCCAAGGTTCATGGGGCACATTGTTTCTCTTCCTGTTTTATTCCTAGCCAGGAGTTCTGAACACTTTCACACACCTTGAGGTCCACATTTCATCACCATCAGATCTCGGAGACCCTGCCTCCCAGTAGGTCTTCACGCTGCCCCTTCTTTCCCACTTCAGTGACAACGTCATCTGTCACCATGGCCTTCAACCTGTTCTTGCTCTAGGGCAAGAGCACTTTCTGGGCTAGGAAGCAGCATGCCACATTTTTCTACTTACAAACCTTCCGTGAGTTTGCGTATGGGAAAGATGGATCAAGCGTATGCCGCCCTGTCTCTTCTATGGAAAGCTGCGAAAATCCTCGGAGAACATGTGTAAGAGTGGCTGCGTGAAGACGTTGAGAATACCAAGCCGAGCAGTACAGGACAAGTGCCTCACATTGTCATCGGCAAGAGATGCAAGATGGCAGAAGAGGGGAGGGAACCCCAGAACCCTAGCTTACGGGATTTTTGGAACCGTACGGAAAAAAAGCACCAAAAGGAAAGTCCTAGAGAAGAGGAAACTCAAGAGAGAGAGATCCTGTCATTGCTGACTCTGCGCGCGTCCCCCCCCCCAATTTGATGCAAGAGAAATGTCCCACTCCTAGCTCTGGGTTCATTTTTAAATCATTAATAAAAATAAGCAAGCTATTGCTTAACTTCCAAACAGTTAGGAATTCTTCACTCAAAATGATTTCTCTCACTGCATTTCTTCGGAAAGGGAATCTACTTTGTGAACGCAGAACAGGAGGGAAAGACAGGCAGGCAGGCAGGAAGGATCCAGTGAAGTTAAATGTCAACTGGCCCAACTGTGGTCTGCATATGCATGGTCCTGGCTGTGATCCACGGCTTTTTAAGAAATCAGCAAGACTCTGAGTGCCAGTGAGCAGTGAGAAAAGAGATTTGCAAAACCTTTCTTGGGAGATGCTCAGAGAGCCCCGTTGGGTCTATCGGCAAAGGATTGCTGGGAATTTTAGCAAGCTAAATTCCACTGGAAGTTGGATTCAGTTTCTTGTTACTGTGACAAGGTAGTAGCAACTTAAGGAAGGAAGGAACGGGTTTTTGGCTCACAGTTCAGGGAAACATAGTCCATCAAGACAGGGAGCCATGTTGGTGAGGGCTGGAAGCAGATGATCACATTGTGTCCACAGCCAAGAAGCAGAGAATGTGGCTGCTCATCTCATGCTCTCCTTTTCCCTTAGTCTGAGACTCCAGCTTGTGAATCTGTGTTATTTACATTTAGGGTAAGTCTTTGCACCTCCATTAACTGGATCTAGAAAGCCCCTCACAGACATGCCCAATGGCTCTCCCCTTCCCTCAGCCCCATGTCTCTTCCCCACCCCCACCATGAGTCTGGATCCTTCAAGTTGCAGTGAGTATTAACCATCACAGCAGCTAAGAGGCAGGTGTACCTCCTCCGTTCCACGACCCCACCTGATAACTGGATGCTGGAAGGGAGGAGTCCTTGATCATTGCAAGGAAGAACAATGTCTACCAACTGGGAGAGCCATGTATGCTGAAGGACTTTTCCATAGCAGGTACCATAATCCTAACCATGACATTTAATTACACTTGGGATAGTGACACCTGATTGCAAGGGAATAAATATCTCAGACACACTATATATGGGGCCAGGTGTTCCAAACAAACCAGAAGGTATCTTCACGAAAGACCCTTGGGAATAGTTAGAAGGAAAGAGTTTGGGGCACAGGGTTGCCCAGGGAATGTGACTGGGAAATGAAGCTAATTTGAGTGACTCTCCATAGACATCAGCTCAAACTTATTTGACTTTTTTTCCCTGTTGCTCTTGGTAGCAGGGTCCACTGCTTTGTATTTCAAAGCCAGCTTAATGGCCAGGAGTACAGACAGTCTCTCTCTCTCTCTCTCTCTCTCTCTCTCTCTCTCTCTCTCTCTCTCTCTCTTTCTCTCTCTCATGATATTTGGCATCATATTCTACTACAAATACTTGTATGAAATAATGTTGGCATGAAGTGATTAAGTATACCTCATGAATCTGTTTCTAGTTTTGGTTTTATGAGTCAGTTCCTTAATATGGGACTTATAAAAAACACAGAGAAATTCCATCTTAAGAAGAAATATAACTGACTCTTCTCTCTACTCATCCCTCTGCCTTAAGAACCCAGGGATTGGATCCCAGAGGGCTCCGTGGTGTTTCTTAGCTTCCAACATTGAGCTCACCCCATTAGCCGTGCCTTTTGTAGCCTGGTTTTATGAATTGCAATTTATGGGATCCCCTCTCTTTACGCTTTGTGAGTTATTTCCATTTAGTAAATTAATTTTGCAGCAAATTAATTTGACTCACACAGGAAGGCAATACATTACTGTTCCAGAGGTTTTTAGAGGGAATGGATGTCACACGCCCATGGGCTAAAGGACAGGAACATGTGGCAGGACGAAGCTTCAATTCTGACTTGCTTCAGAGAATCCCTTTGCTAGCAACAGACGGGATGGCACATTTGTAGGTAGCTGTATCATATGGATTCTTCCTTCAGTGACTGGGGACATAGGGGGCCAAACATGCAGAAGGTCCAACAGCGCTTTGAGTTCTTTCCAATGTCTGAATGTGTTACCAGGGTCAGTGGGAGAGGCTCTGGTTCCTAAGATGGCCTTCTGACTGCCCTGGCCAGCATCAGTGGGTGACCCCTTCACTGTCCTACCCCCTTTCTACAGTGGTCCATTAGAGGCTGGTGGCAGGCAGAAGTTTTCTTCCAGGTGGTATCCTAGGACGCTCTTCTTTATGTGCATTCTTCTGCTTTTTGTGTTTGTCAGCTTTCTATGACAGTGAAATATCCCATCAAAAAGACTTAAAGGAAGATTGACCTCTGTCTCTTCATGGTTTCAGCCCATGGGTTGCTGGCTCCATTGTTTGGGGGCCTGTGGAGAGACAGAATATCATGGTGACGATGGAGAGCCGCTGGCCTCATGATGGTCTCGAAGGAGGGAGGATGCTGGGAGGCCCTGCTGGTCAGAGGTTGCAGTCTACCATGGCCTGGCAGATTTCTCTGAGCTCCGCAACATGGATGACTCCCTCCCCTTGGTGGAAGGCACCCTGTACTCTACCTGACCTTATTTGGAGCCGATTTGGACCTGGTAGGTCACTCAGCCTGGGTGCCTGACTTATCTCTAGTATGACCCTGGAAGCAGTTCCCTGTATAAGCTTTCCCCCTGCTGCCCATGGTAATTAGACATTGTGCTAGGAGCATTATGCTAGGACCATGCTTCCACAGATGATAGTTAAGACTTGTACTAGGAGCTTTATGATAGGAGCGTGCTGTTCAATGCAAATTAGGTGATTCCTTAGCTACCGTCCCCAGTCCTGTATATCCCTTACACTCTGGAATAAAGCTGAGCTGATTCACTGACGTCATGTCCCGGAGGGCTCTCTCCATCTTACTCACAGGCTGGATAAGGCCCTGCTTGCTGCTTCTGCCCCCTTTGCCGCTGTGGCCCTGTGGCCAATGGACTGTGGGGGAGGAGGGGACCCACAGGAGGGAGCACAGAAAGAGAATTTTTAAAAAATATTTTTTAATGTGTATGGGTGTTTGCCTTGCATGTATGTCTGTACATCCTGTCCATGCAGTGCCTGAGGAGCCAGAAGAGGGACTGGGGTTATATATGGTTGTGAGCCACTGTGTGGGTTCTGGGAACCAAATGGAGAGAGAGAGAATGTATTTTCACAAAGTCCCCTTTCCAAACCCATTAATTTATGAATCCACAAATGGGCTCCTCCCTTGATGGGGTCAAGGCTCTGTGAACATCGCTCCTCTGGGGACCAGTCCTTTAACACATGAGCTTTGGGAGACATTTCACATACAACATCGTCTTCTGTCAATCACTTTGACAGCTCTAGGCCTTTCTGCCTGTCATTTTTCTCCAACCTGTGTTTTCTGTCTTGGATGTATCTTTGAGTGCCATTCAGGCCTGAGGTCCACCTTGCTCCTTCTCACCCTTGCGTCCCTGTTGGCCCGCTTGAGCGTTTTCTAAACATTGGAAAATCGGTTCCTGTCATGTGGTCCAAACACTGTGGGAGAATCAAGGAGTCCTCTTTATGGTTGAAGTCAACGGTGTGCAGATAGTTTCATGATAAAAGCCAGTGAACTGACAGGATTTTTGGCGTGTGTTATTATGTCTCATTGTAAATGGCTCGTCTGTTAAGAGCGCTGGTTCTTGCAGAGGACCTGGTTCTGGTTCCCAGCACCCATGTGATGGCTAACAGTCATCTGTAGCTCCAGTTCCAGGGAATCGTATGTCACCTTCTGACCTCTGAGGGTACAACGTGGTGCAAGTACAAACAGACAGACAAAACAATCACAGACATAAGATCTAAAAAGAAAACGGTCCCAAGTTCTAACTGCACACCCAGTCACATACTTGTGATGTCAGTAGGTCCTGGTAGTTGGAAGGACATAGAATACAGAAAAATGATGCTTCTTCTCTGGAAATGGGTTTAAAGAACAGGCCTCACATCATCTCTACTGGCTTCCTACTGACAGTTCAGACCCCAGCTGTCAGCTTCTATTTTGCAAATGACTTCTACAAACTCCTCTTTCAAATTGAGTAATCCTAGGACTCTTGAGTGTTAATCCCAACTTGGTCCTTATGCCAGGAGAACAGATATCCCAGATAAGGTCCCCCAAACACCTGTGTGTGTGGCTCCCACCTCCTCGGGTTATTGCTGGTCATTGTCTTCTCGGTCTACAAGGGCTCCTGAAGTAGGGATCAAGGGCTTTGAGTGAAACAAGCAGGAATCCAGTGCCAGTGTTGCTGCTGAGAGCAAAACCTCTGGCATTCCAGCCTTGGCCCCAAAGCGCCCACTTCTGCCTAGAGAGGCCCCTGCGGATTCTTTGGCGCCTGCTGGATTCAGTGGTGGTTTTCTTGGAGATTCTGCATTCTCAATCTGTGGACCATTCTGACATCCTCCCTCCTCCCTCCTTCCAGCCATGGGAACCCTGTGACCCTCCTGGCCATGGGTGGCACTCCTGCTGTCTGTCACTGGTGAGCTCTCAGGGTGTGTTTGTGACTTCCTTAGTAGATGCCGTGTCAGGAGAGGAGAAGTGTTCTCCCCTGAATCACACTCCAGTCCTGGCCAGCTAAGTCAGAAGAAGTGGAAAAGGCTCTTTCTTAAAACAAGCTATTAGCATATATTAATTTGCACACTAGTGTTTTGTTATGATAGTTCCAAATATGTGCACAATGCATATTTGGAATCTAATCACTTGATGAATTACTCTTTCTACAGCGTAATCTTCCTGTCCACCATTTCCACCTTCCCCTGCTCCTCCCTTCCTGGTGAGATTTCCGGTACCCTCTGAGTAGATGGCTGGGGAAGATCTGAATGAAATATAATTCTACATGTGTTTATTGTGTATTCCTCAGTAGAATTATTAGTTTTCCATTTGTTGAGATCTTGGGTCTAAATGTCTTGAGTTTTGTTTGGGGAAAGGATAATGAGAAGAATGTGACTATTTCTACTCCTAACTATACCAAAGCAAGGTACCGTTGCTGACACATTGTCACATCCCAAGTGCTGAGAAAGGGCCTGAGAAGACACTGTCAGTTGCTCACAGGTACGATCTTTGTGACTCATCTCAGTGACCAGCACCACTGTGGTTTTATCTGTTCTGTCAGCGTGGTTTGTGAACTGAAAGCTCTTTTCTTCCCTCATTTGTCTATATGTCCAAGTAACTAATAGCTTATGAAAACAAAATAAAGTCAACGATAGCAAGCATTTATCAAATCCTCATTCCAGATCAGGAACTGTGTGAGTCACTGAATTCTTTACCGGCCCTGTGAGGTGGGGGTTAGCATCTCCATTTTGCAGAAGAGGAAAGCAGAGCTTAGAAGACTTGAAGCCATCATTCAAGGTCACGGAGCAGGTGAGGAGGGTGCTAGGGATGATGGGCAGTGTAACTCCAGCAAGGAAGAAGCCTTCAGGTTGTACCACAAGGCATCTCTTGCCTGACAGGTTTAATCTGACGTCTGTCTTTTATAAACTCTGCACCATCCCCCGCCATTGGCTAGGGGGATCATTTTTCATCCAAATTTAAAAATGCACTGAATCAGGTAGATCCATCTCTTAACCAAGAACATCTGAGAGATTCAACATTTAGGCTGTTTTTCCACGTGTTCTGGTAAGAAATGTTTTCATGGATTGTGCTGGTTAGTTGTTTTTATGGTCAATGTGAGATAATCTAGAGTCACGCAAGAAGAGAGAGCCTCAACTGAAGAATTGCCTTGATTAGATTGGCCTGTGGCTGTATCTGAAAGAGAGTGTCCTGATTGGTGATTGATGTGGGAGGGCTCAGCCCCCTGTGGGCAGCCCCATCCTTAGGCAAGTGGGCCTAGACTGTATAAAGAAGCTATCTGAGCATGAGGTGAACCAGAGAGAGAGAAAGAGAGAGCAAGCTGCCAATGAACAGCACTCCATGATTACTGCTTCAGTTCCTTGTAGGCAGAATTTTTCTGTCCCAACCACCTGATCTCAAATAGCCAACACAGAGACTTAAGATTACTTATAAATGCTCAGCTGATAGCTCAGGCTTATTACTAGCTAACTTTTACCTTTAAATTAACCCATATTTCTATCTATGCTTTTCCTTAACAAGGTATCATGGCTTGTTACCTCATTTTCTATGCATCCTGCTTCTTTGGCAGCTGGCTGGCATCCTCTGACTCCACCTTCTTCTTCTTCCCAGAGTCCTCTATTTCTGGCTGTCTTGCCTATACTTCCTGCCTGGCTACTTGTCTGTCAGTGTTTTATTAACCAATGAGAGTAATACATATTCACAGTGTGCAGAAGGATTATTCTATAGCAGTTCCTACTTGAGTTCTTGCCTTGACTTCCTTCAAAAATGGACTGTGATCTGTAAGAGTGTTGTGGCCATATCAAGAGATCCCCCTAGCAAGACCACCACAGAACTGATATCTGATGCAAAACACAAAGGGGTTTATTGATAACAAGCAAGCTCAGGCTTGGTCCGCATCCAACATCCAACACAGCGGGTGGAGGAGGATGGCCCTGAGCTCTCAGGGTGAGGGGTTTTTAAAGGGAAAAGCCACAAGCAGGGTGGTACAAGCCTTAGCATCATATGATTGGGTGAGGGTATGTAACCTTTGAATTTACTGGGTGGGGGTTACAGTTATCATTTTTGGGCAGACCTGGACAAGTCCCAGGCTCTGTCCTTGAGCTGCCATGGAGGCTGGCTGGCCTAGCACATTTACATTGAACCATGCACGTAGCTCTAAGTTGGTGAGGGGTCCCAGACAGTAAACAACTGGCTGAACCTTGAGCAGCCAGAGTACGTGCAGAAAGGGAGCTACTGCAAGGATTATGTCTTTTGTTCATGGCCCTCCCAAAAACTGCTTGCTTAAGTCTCAGGAAACTGAAATTGAGGCCTGATCTCTGAGAGAAGACTGAGCAGCCTGTTATGGCATCTACTTGGTCCTTTCAAGAGCAATCCAAATAAACCGTCCATTCTGAGTTGTTTTTAGTTAGAGTGATGTATCACCTCAACAGGAATGAAACCAGAACTCTGATGCTATCAAAGTATCTATCCCATTTTTGCACTTCTATGACTTAAGTCACAATTTCATAATATGCAGAATTTGTGGACTGACTATTGTAAACAAACCACATGAGAACATATGCATGCTTCCTTTATACGGAATGCAATGGTTTTTAGAATTGTCAGATTGTTTCAACAGAAAGCCGAATAATTTTGATGAAAAGATTTTCATAGGGTTATGTTAAAACAGATGTAATATTAAACTGACCCCAAACCCTAGGCCTTATACCCATAGATTAGTGCACTTCACAGCCTTCATCAGGGGGGCTTCTATTTGGCAGCAGATGGTGATTAATACAGAGATCCACGATGGGTCAATGTGCAGAGAACAAGAGACTGTGCAGTGTTCAGCCATAAATGGAACATCTGTATTGTACTCCTCTCTCCAAGGCTCGAGGATCATTTCAGAAGAGGGGCAGAATGATTGTAAGAGCCAGAGAGGTAGTGTACAACTTGGGGGGGAGCCTGCCCCCACCTTTTAAAGGGTTCCTATGAGGAGGAGAGAGGGTTAAAAGTATTAGGTAGAAGGATAGACCTAGTTGTTGAGAAGAGAGACAGAAACACAGGATAGCTTCGGGAGGACCTGGGTCAATACCCAATGTCCCAGAACTTTATTCAAAAAGGCTTTTTATAACAATGCCACGGGGTGAGGCAAAAGACCTCCCCCTTTCAAGATACAGCCAAATATAGCCCCTTCCAAACACCTGGTACCCAGGTCCATGGTCCAATCACCCCCTTATGCAGCCCTGCTGGTAAAGCAAGCTCAGATCTCACTAGGAAACCTCTGTGGACTCCACAACTACAGTGAACCAGTGTTCTCTGGATACAACAGGGCTGTTGAACACATGAACTCACAGTGCCTGTGACTGCATACATAAGGCCTACAGATGAGCAAGCCAGTTAGAATCCTAGCCTGGCTTGGAGAGGAGTCCACCAAGTCTCACCTCTAGCTGGAGAGCGCTTGGCAATTGATAGCTGCTGGGAAAGGCTAGTCGGTTTAGGCATCTCCAGAGATGCCACTCCTGAGAAGTACCCATGCTCCAGTAGACGGACGTGCACCCGCATACGTACAGTCAGCACTAAGTGGATCTGGCAGATTTACAAACAGAAGTTAGGAAAGGAGAATAAGGGAGGAGATAAAGGGGAGGGAATGGGGGATGAATTTGATCGAAACACATTATACGCCCATGGAATTCTTCATAAAAATATAGGGACCAGAAAAAGGTTTGTGTGATTTAAGAAATATGTTGGCTATAAACACACACACACACACACACACACACACACACACACACACACACACACTCAGATTACATCAGTTACAATGCTTCCATCAACTTTATCATCTCCAAAAATTTATGATTGTTTTGGTGATGGCTAATTTTCCATCATCTTGTCTAGACTTTGCACCAAGGTTTTGGTCAAATACCTGTCTTTAACCTTAGGAGACTTTGGAAAATAGATCAGTTTCCATAGCCCGTGTGGGCCTCGTCCAGTAACCTGAAGTTCATGAGGAGGGAAAGAATTGGCCGACAACATCAACTCTTCCTTGGTCTTCAGCCAGCCTGGGTGCCAGGCAAGCTGATTCCAAACTTGCCAGCCCCTTACACCAGTTCCCTGGAGTAAATCTCTTTCTCCCCTCTTTTTCTTTTCCTTCTCCGACTCTGTTTCACTCTCTCAGTTTTGCTTCTCCGGATGTTGACCCAAACAGATGTGATGGCTAATCTTAACCATCAGTTTGACTGGATCTGGAATCAGTTAAACCCAAGCTGCCGGGCACTCACTCCTGGGAGGGATTTCCTAGATCGGACTATGGAAGCAGGAAGACCCACCCCAAATCCTAAACTGGGGACACCTTCTGGTGGCAGCCCAGACAAGGAAGAAGGGAACTTCCTTCTTTTTTGGCTTGTTGCTATGGCATTCCTTCATGAATATTTGAACCAACTTCTTCAGGCTTCCCATATAGACTCAAGGGCAACAGCTCTCCAGGAAATCCTCAGGCCTTGGGCATCAGACTGGAACTGCTGAGAAATCCAGCCTCATGAGCTGAACAACTATTGGATTCTCCATCTCTCTAGTGGAGACAGCCATTGTTGGACTGCCCAGACCATATCATGTAAGCCAATATAATATCCCCCTTTAATGTATATATTCATTATATATAAACCATTATAATAACCCTGTAATATATATTATAATATATTATTATATCTATATATTCTATATATAGATATTCATTCTATCAGTCTGTTCCTTTAGAGAACCCTAACTTCTATAACAGCTATCAATCAAGAAGATGTACATAAGAAATATCAACTCACTTTCTGTTGGGTTGCACTGTTCACACACTGTCTGTAACATTACAAATTATTCTCAAACTGGTATTTGCCAAAGTAAATGGAAAAAACTCCTTTATCAAAACAAAGCTTTTAATGAACAGTTGAAACACAAAGGTCTAGCCATAGGCATTGAATTCTGAAGGAAACTGTCTTACCTATTGGTGGGCTGTGTATTTGTGTTTAGGGGCTCTCAGAAGGAAACCCACTGAACATAGGAAATATCCAGTGGTCCTTCCCCAGTTAAGAGAGACAGGCATATAGTGATGGGGCAGGTACGGTGAGTGGGTTCTAGGGCAGGGCTTCTAGGAGGAGAGGAAAAGGATATTAGTGTTTGTAGTATGGTGTGGGGCTTCTGCCAGCACTCAACTCATTCACATCCATAAGGTCAGGACTACTCTCATGCCCCATGTCACCAACTGGGACCATAAATAGCATCACACCATTGAAGCATCCCAGAGCGATGGGCAGGAATCTCACATCTCACCTTACCCGACCCATGGAGTGTCCTCCAATGCCATAGTCTAGAAGTGTTAGGCTGTGTCCAAAGGTTCATTTTAGTCCTTCTCACTTTCTGGTGGAGATGCTACTGCTCTGACCTAGCAACCAGCCATGTGGTTTAGTCTCCTGTTTTTACAGATAGCCATAGTGGCCAGTCTCAGAGCTGTCTGCAAGTGAGTAACATCCCGCTCAGTGCTCAGCCAAGTGTGGGGTGGGGGCGGCTTGCAAGAGTGAGTCTCCCAGGGTTACCATGGCTTTTGTCTGTCTGTCAGTTACTCAGACAATTCCTCATGGTGAAAGTTTATCTTTTTAGAAAATTGTTCATGGGTAACCAGTGACCAGAAAATCTTGGCGACATAAAACAGTCACATTTATTTACCTCTCATACATCTATGGACTCACTGTGGATCGGCTGTTCTAGGCTTGGCTACAAGTTGACTTCAGGCCTGATTCACCTGTCTGTCTCCTGTAGTCAGTAAATTACCTCGGCTACAGTCTTCTCTTGCAGGAATCAATGTGGGCAAGCACATTCCAGCTTCTGCTAATGTTGCACTGGTATTGCAATTCACAGGGCCGAGCTCAGCAACAATAGCAACAGGGAAGGTGTCTATTGCTCATCCAGTGGCAGGAAGCAAGTAGCAAAGCCCCAAAGCAGCAGATCATCTAGATGACTGTACACCATCTCTTCTTAATATCTGCCTCGGTGAAGGCTATCCCACAGTCTGATGGTTTTAGCGATCGTAACAGACAGTGTTTGGAATCATGGGCTATTTCTTCTGAGCGATCCTCTCTCCTCCTAACAAGAGTCATCCAACAACTCCTCTGCAAATCCTAAGGTCTTACACTAGTGCCCTGTGGGTTCCAAGCTATGAATCACCAGCTGCGACTGCCTCTTGAGGTGAAACTCAGGTCTTGTGCAGGCAGAAATAGTGTGATAAAGGAATAGAGCTCAGAAAAGGTGTGACCATGATAAATCTGAGCTCTCCACTCCTCTTGATTTGAACACAATCAAAATATCCATGATTATTTTTGCTGTTCAGTTGCCCAAAGTGTCACAGTGTGTTTGTATGTCTCTTAGTTAATACTGAGCGGATTAATTATAGAGGAATAAAAGTCATGGTGACTTAAATGTGTTAATCATCGGAATATTTGTCAGCTGTGATGTCTGATGTCCAATATAAAAGAATATAAATTGCATAACATTGTTATTTAACTGTCTGTGATTGAGTTAGAAGTTAATTAGTACATATGCATCCCAGGCTTGCCAAGAGACTATCATTGGTTTAATGTAAAAGCAGAGAGATTGAGCGGGGTAGGGCACTATTTAGATGCATGACTAAATGAATTCATTTTGTTCAGCTAATTCTGAAGGCTGATGCTTGCTAGTAATGATTATGCTATTTGTACAAATCTACCACTTGGGAAAAAGTTGATAAGTAAATTGGAACATCATCAACCAGTAAGTTGATCTTGTATGATTCATTACTAATCCCACTTCCTCATAATTTGGAATGACTGGCCCTTCCAACAGTGTGTTTCTACTGAGGAGGGTGCTGGGCATGGGAACAGTTGCACATGTTGCTTTCCTAACTTCCACACCACGTTTCAACAGGGCTTACCCCTGTCCTTAGTCAGGTCAATAAATTACAAGGTGACAAAATCTTAGCCCTGATATCAGAGCCTGAGATGTTTGTCTTCATGACACCAATTCTTCTATCTGTGTTTTACGTGAGATATTCAACCTTGCTAGTATTCAGTTTAGCCTGGCTTGTCTATGGAAGTATTTTAGAAAAGAAAAGTACTATACATTGTAGCTAGAGTTTTCCTGCCTGGCCCACAGTCAGGACAAATCTCTATCACCTGCCAGTCCCACAGCCGCTCAGACCCGACCAAGTAAACACAGAGACTTATATTGCTTACAAACTGTATGGCCATGGCAGGCTTCTTGCTAACTTCTTATAGCTTAAATTAATCCATTTCTATAAATCTATACCTTGCCACATGACCCGTGGCTTACTGGCATCTTCACATGCTGTTTGTCATCGTAGCGGCTGGCTGTGTCTCTGACTCAGCCTTCCACTTCCCAGCTTTATTCTCCTCCTTGTCCCGCCTATACTTCCTGCCTGACTACTGGCCAATCAGTATTTTATTTACCAACCAATCAGAGCAGCACATTTGCCATACAGAACATCCCACAGCAATACATGCATTTATTTTTTTTTATCATTTTCAATGTTGTTAACATCTACAATTTCCCTTCAATTACCTGTTTAAATGATACATTTACATCATTTTTGCCTCTCTTATATTTAATGGTAATGTTAAAATGGGAAAGTCTGGGTATAGGTAGTAGTTTACTAATATCAAAGCTTTTCCTTTTTGCTCACTCACTACTGATTTGCATTTAGTACATGGCAATAGTTGATTTTTATTTCATTTTTGGATTACGTAATATGATGATATAAATACAACCTATCTCATTTCTAGTTTTGTGTGTGTGTGTGTGTGTGTGTGTGTGTGTGTGTGTGTGAGAGAGAGAGAGAGAGAGAGAGAGAGAGAGAGAGAGAGAGAGAGGACAAGCTTTGGGGTCTTGGCTTATGATTAGACTAGGGCAATTGGCCTGAGAACCCTAGGGATTTGTCTGCCTCTGCCTTCCCAGTGTTGGGGAATATTATTTTAAGGTGTGTTACTTTTGTTTATGTTGCATTTGTTGAACTCTGTGAGGCTGTGTTACTTTGCCTGTCTAAAATACCTGATGGTCTAATAAAGAGCTGAATGACCAATGTTGAGGCAGGAGAAAGGACAGGTAGGGCTAGCAGGCAAAGAGAAGATATAGAAGGAGAAATCTAGAAGGATAAGAAAGAAGTAGTCAGAGAAGGAGGAGGACTCCAGGGGCCAGCCACCCAGCTACACAGCAAGCCATGGAGTGAGAACCAAAGAAAGGTGTACAGGAATAGAGAAAGATAAAAGCCCCAAGGCCAAAGATAGATGGGATAATTTAAAGTTAAGAAAAACTGACTAGCAACAAGCCAAGCTAAGGCCAAGTATTTATAATTAAGAATAAGCCTCCATGTGTGATTTATTTGGGAGCTGGGTGGCAGGCCCCAAAAAGAGAAAAACATCCAACAACAGAGAGTAAAGCATTTTTGTGTGTTTTCTGGGGACTCGGGTTCTTAAGTTCTGGAAACAAGCACTTCCTGACAAAGCTACCCTCATCTCTCAGTTTCATGACTTTGTGGAGGAGTACTGTGTGTCAGATCACCTTTGTAGTTTCCATATTGAGTGGTTGGTCTGTGGACAGGTTCAAATTCCTGAACCTTCTTGTCTCAGTTGCTTGAGAAGAAGTGGCCTCAGTGCCATGGCGCCTCAACCCACCTGGCCAG
Organism: Peromyscus eremicus; assembly: GCF_949786415.1. NCBI lineage: Eukaryota > Metazoa > Chordata > Mammalia > Rodentia > Cricetidae > Peromyscus > Peromyscus eremicus. The sequence goes on from NC_081433.1 coordinate 25,923,716, forward strand.
GTGAAGCTCCAGGGCCGACAGCAGACTTCCCACACTGTTTCATGCTACCTTCTCCCTCAGCGGTGCTTTCCAGAAATCAAACCTGTTCCTGGTCTTTGTTTTCAAACCAAAGCCTGTGGTTAGGTTTCTGCTATGGCTTGGGAGTTACGTCTCCTAGAAACCCGAAATGCTCCCTATGGGGCTGGGCCAAGTCACCTGTGAATCAACATACTAAGCATCACTTGTTGACTCATCCACGCATCTGAGAGTGTGAAGAGGTAGCGCTAGGTTTTTGCTTAGCGGTGCAATGTTTTTGTGGAGGAAAATTCCTTGACAAACCACTTGGAGCAAAAAGAGGAGGAGGAAGAGGAGTGGGGGAAGGCAAAGAAGGAAGGGAAAGGAGTGGAAAGAAGAAGAGGAAGAAGGGGAGGAGGAGGAGGAGGAGGAAGATACTATCAGGGTTCCAAGACACGATGAGTGTAGGCAAACTGGTCTATAAAGCAAGTGGCACAGCATGGTGTAGAGCAGAGAATGAGAAGAAAAGAGCCACTGTCCCAAAGACTACACAGGTCAGAAGTCCCAAGGGCAGGTGTGTTGTTCAAATCTTTGATGGTCTTTTAATAAAAAAAAAAAAAAAACAGAGCCTGATATTGGGGTGAAAGCTGAAGGATCAGAGAAGCAGAGCAGCCAGCCACTAGTTCTTACCTCTACTAAATCCTCAGCCTCAAGAGAGTGAGTTCCTCTTTCCCCACGCCTTATATACCTTTCTCTGCCCTGCCATATTACTTCCTGGGATTAAAGGTGTGTGTGCTTCCCAAGCAAAGGCATGAGATTCCTAAATGCTGGGATTAAATCTGTGTGCTACCAATGCCTGGCTCTATGTCTAATCTAGTGGCTGGCTCTGTCCTCAGATCCCCAGGCAAGTTTATTAGGTATACAACATATCACCACATAGATGACTTTGTATTGTTTTACCATGCAGAAGGTGGGATCCCTTCAGGTCTGATGAGTTTGCCACATGGGTAACTGCTTTTCACATGAGTTCAGTTTTAGTTTAGAAACCAAGGATGATCTCAGTTGTACAGACAGAAACAATAACACCATATGTGATCTTTAAGATAAAGCAGAAGTTTTCTCTGAGATAGCCCACTCAAGCCAGGTAATGGAAGAAAAGCTTAACAAAAGGAGTGGTCAGAGACAGGGGGACTGACGTGTAGAGGTGAAAGATCCTACAGCTAGCAATGGTGGGAGCTGGTGGGTAGTGGGTTGTGGCTGCTACAACCAAGGGCTGGAGCTGGAGCCACAGGTTGGCAGTCACTGGAAGAGGGCTGTTGTAGCTGGAAGTTTTCCTGCGTCCCACCTGGTCCCACGGCAGCTTGGTCCCAAGTAAACACACAGAGGCTTATATTACTTACAAACTATATGGCCTATGACTCAGGCTTCTTGCTAGCTAGCTCTTATAACTTAACTCAATCCATTTCTATTAATCTGTATGTTGCCACGTGGCTGTGGCATTATCAGTATGCAGGCATCTTGTTGCTCCTTGGGCGGCGGCGGCCTGGCATCTCCCCCACTCTCCTTTCTTCTCCTCTCTCTCCAGATCAAATGTACCACCTAACCTTATTCTGCCTCACCATTGGCCAAACAGCTTTATTTGTCAACCAATCAGAGCAACACTTATTCACAGCATACAGAAAGGCATCCCCTAGCACGTCCCCTTTTTTGTCAAATCAAAAAGGAAGGTTTTAATTTTAACATAGTAAAATTATATATAACAAAACAGTTATCAAGCAAGAATTATAGTTACAATATCTAGTCTATTTGTATTTAGCAAAATTAAAGAAAGTATTCTATCATCTATCCTATTTTTGTGAGTCTGAAGTTTTATACCTAATTTACATTTTATCATGATTAAGGAAAACTATAATTATAACTATCTCATCTTTAACTACATCAAAGGCCCCAGAAGGATATAATATTACCTGAGTAACCCCACTGTGTCATCTGCCCAGCCCCACAGGCGGACATTTTGAAGTTGGTTCTCTTGATTTCTACTTGCCATTTGAATGAACTTTCATGTTCTTCTTGCGTAGCTGGTTTGCTCTGTGGTCAGCATTTGAGGAGATGATTTCCTGTTCATGAGAAATGTGTTGTTTGGATTTGTCAACCCCAATTTGATCTCTTGGCTTAATTATTGAAGTAGCACATTTCCCTCTGCCTTCAAAAATCCCATCCTAATGTTTTTTTGCAAACTGAACTCTGGTTGATTCACCTTGGCATTGCTCTGCAGAAGCGCAGTGGATGTTTTACTCGAAGCTGTTCCGGCATCAGCTTGCAGATGCAGAAAAACCCGCATTTCAAAGACAGCACAAAGGTGAACAGATAGGTGCCTGCTTCCAACAGCAAAGCCATGCAAGGTGCTGGCCCATGGCTTGGACTTTTTAATATGGAAGAGCCCGACACACTGTAAGTGGTTATTGCTTTGTGGGGCTGCACAGTATTAATTTTCACATTATTCTATGATTACATGGCACACTTTACCTGTTCTGCTCCATGGGCATCTTTAGAAGGAGGGTAAGGTTAGAAGAAGCTGGGCTACCTTTAACCCCAGGTTTGGAACATGCTATTATTGCTGCCGTGTACTCTTTGGAGAGCCTGCTCTAGGAGGAGAGGTGAGGATGACAAAGGAGTCAGTCTTTCCCTTCAGGAGCTTACAGGTGAGTGCCTGACATACATGTGCTCAGTGCAGAGTGAAGTGTGGGAGAGGGGAAGATTGGAGGAGAGCATCCCCAGGAAGTAAACGTCCAGAAGAGACAGAAATCAGGCCAGTTTCCAGAAGTCCAAATGGATAAGGATAATAGGAATCAAGCACATAGCTAAGGATGGAGAGAACTTGGGAGGGAGAGGTAGGAGGATGACTGTGAGTTCAATGTTAACTTGGGTTGCAGTCCGAGACCTTGCCTTGACAAAACAAAACAACAGTAAAGACAAGAGAGTAGTCTTGCAGAAATAGAAAGCACCTTGTCTGCCATGGTGTTTCTTAGCTCCTCATCCAAGGTCATTTGATAGGAAATGGTTGCATTTGGACTTGGGTCAGGCAGGACTGGGTAGGTGTTCTTACCTGTCTAGATCTTTGTTTTGTCTCCTGTGACAGGGGACAGTTGCTGTATGGTTTCATGTCCCATCTTATTCCTACTTTGGAATGCCCTAGCTCATCCCCCTCCTCCTCTAGAAGGTACATGAAGTCCTTATGACATGCCATCCGCCATCCATCTGCAAAGTCCTCAAGGTCATGTCACCACTAGTCATGCCCAACCACGTGCTGAAAAGTTGAAGTCATTTCTGGCTTTGTTATAGACTTATTTCAGGGTTTTCAACTTTCAATTTCCTATTAATCAAACAAGAAAAAAAATCTATCTAAAACTGCATTAAAAAAATCCCAGGACCCCAAATCTGTGGCCATATCTCATTCCATCTGCTTTATATTATTACATGCTAGTTATAAGTATTACATCAAGAGGTCAAATCAGTTCTCAGCAAGAATCAAAAGGTGCTTTGGTTAAATCTGGAAGGGCTTGGGAGGGAAGAAGAAAAATCTTTGCTAGGTTCAAAAAAGAATGATTACTCAAATAGAGACTATAAGATGAACTGTGAGCCTGTAAGATAACTGTAGGCTTATAGGACATCTTACAGGCCTGTAGGACAACCTGTTGGCTATAGGATCTTATACCCCTGCTCTCCCCATCCTGGAAGTCAAGGAATGTTGTAGTGACTACTGTGTGCTAGATATTCTAAACATCATCTCGTATTTACAGCAGCTGTATGCTGGCTGTGGTGGAATGCACCTGTAATCCCAGAATTCAGGGGGCCAAAGCAGGAGGATAGAGAGTCTGGGCCAGCCTGGGCTATGTGATGAGACCCTATTTCAAAAAACAAGCAAACAAAAACAAACATTAGAATCTTTTCATCTTTAGTTTTTTGCAACATTCATTTAGTGTGTGTGTGTGTGTGTGTGTGTGTGTGTGTGTGTGTGTGTGCATTTGAGTGTGCACTGCACGCATACCAAGGTACATGTGTGGAGGTCAGAGGAGCCAGCTCTTTGCTTCTACCATGCGGGCCCAGGATGTTGACCTCAGGTCATCAGCCTTGGCTTCGAGAATTCCTACCTTCGGAGCCATCTCACAGGCTTACCAATGTTTTCATTGCAAGTTCCCTTCAGGTGACTCCTTTCTAGGATATGTGTGGGTCCACAAGTGTGTGCTGAAGTCAGGGGAGAGTGGCTTCTTCCTGTCATATCAACATCCCTTCAATGAATGAGGAGGACAGCCTCCTTTCTTTAGTGACTTAGAGTAATGGCACGGGCGAGTCTCCCTGCAATTAGTCTCTGCTACCTACTGAAGAGACAGAATGTGTATGTGAGAGAGAGGGGGAGAGAGGGGAAAGAGAGAGAGGGAGGAGAGGGGGAGAGGAGAGAGAAGTGAGAGAGGAGAGATGGGAGAGAGAGAGAGAGAGAGAGAGAGAGAGAGAGAGAGAGAGAGAGAGAGAGAATCCGTTTCCTACTTAAACATCTAAACGGCTCTGGGTTTATCTCTGCAGCTCACCCAGAGCGGCAGCCGCTATAGCAGAGGCTCACTCACCAGCCTCTTTCCCCTGCTCTAAGGAGGAACAGGGCTATAGGCCTGTGAGCATCCCAAGAAGCATTTGGGCCATTCAGGAAGCATGTAATGGGATTTTTAAATAGGTCTGTGCAGAGAGAATAGATGTATTTAGAACTTAGCTGTTGACGTTCCGGTTGTGAGAGCCGAACAATTCATCTCTTCCCTCCTGGATGCCCAGCTGTAAGCTCTCCTCTGCTAATACGGAACTTTTCCTTCAGCTAGCACTAAGCCATTACTGCACGTATAGGGCATCAGTGACCCTCAAAATGCCAAGGGCTGCCTGGCAGAGACTAGAGGAGGAAATCAAAAGGTCCCAGAGAAAAATTAGTAACATTTCTATGCATGATCAATGTGCTCGCCTAAAAAAAAAAAAATTAAACGAATGCTTTTATAATACCATAAAAAGAATAGATTTAACCAAGAAAAGGTAAAAAGATCTGTAGACTGAAAAGGTACTTCCTGTTTATGAATTGGAAGAATTGGTGTTGTTGATTGTCACCTTGACAGGCTCTAGAGTCACTTAGGGGTGTCTTCTGAGGGAGTTGGAAAGAAGCCCTATGCTGAGTGTGAACAACACTGTGCCATGGACTGGGGTCCAAGTCTGCATAAAAAGTACAAAATTGGAAACTATAAAACTACTAGAAGAAAACATGGAGGAAAATGCCACAGTACTAATATAGGCAAACGGCTTTTTGAAATGAAGAGAATGATAGCACAGGCCCTCTTCTGATCCATCTCCTTGGGCACCAGGCATGCACATAGTGCACACACATACATACAAGCCAGCAAAACACTCATACACATAAACTAGAATAAACAAATATTTAAAATTTTTAAAGAAAGTTTACTATGAAAATTCTTTAAAAGTCACTGAAAGGGAAGCTTTGTTCATCCTTGGATTGTGAGGATCTCAACAGCCCGTACCCCAGTAATGGATGGCATTCTTCTGGCATTTCTTATGTAACTGTGAAATCTAAGGACTAGAGAGAGAGTCCCCAGGGGATAGCTAGAGTTTCTGGGTTTTGTGGGCTCTGTACCCATGAGGTGGCTTTTTATAATCACTCCAATTCCTGATTGTTCCTCTCTTTCTTCTGGAGCAGTGAAGCCCGTAAAGCCATCTGTCCACAGAGGAAATACAAACACGTCCCTGAAAGGATACCTATGGCCCTCTGGCTATCCATATTTGGGGTTTCCCTCCTTGGGTTACTGCCTGTGCTGGGAGATCAGTAACAACCAGTGCCTTGTGTAAGGCTACACCATCATTAAAGGGCATACAAGCGAACAGAAGGGGGTTCTAAAGAGAATAGAGATGCTTCTTTTTATTTATTTACATTTCATGCATGAGTACAGTGTATTGACATCATTTCATAGGCCCCCTTTCTCTGCCCTCCAACCCCTCCCTTCCTGTCCATTCTCCCTTGGGTTCATGACCTCTTCTTTGATAATTATTATTGTTACACACAGACACACACACGCACACACACATGCAACCTACTGTGTCCATTTAGTGTTGCTTGTATGTATGTGTATTCAGGGCTGACCACTTGGGATTGCAAATGGTTGCCTAAACAAGACTTATGTAATGGCCACTCCAGCTACAGGGCCATCCCTGCGAAGAGCTCTGGTCTGTGAACAGCTACTGAATCTGCAGTGTGGAGAAAGCAGCATTGCTTCTAAAGAAGAAATGCCTTTGGAGGAAGGAGGAGGGCTTGGACTGTCTGCAGAGCTTACAAGGGCACATCAGTGCTGAGAAGGGTCCCCTCCCCTGTGCTGTCATAACAGTGTCCAGACAGGCATCTCTAGAGTGCTCCAGGAAGCGTGTCAGTCCTATAGCCTGAGTTCGTGTATATAATACACTGGAAATAGATCTATGTGTTAATTTCCTCCCCCCTCCCCAGGCTCTCTTTTGGCTTTGTTCTAATCCAAGAAAAAGGAAGCAGACAGTCTCTTCCTGGTCTGCTGCTCTGTGTATGCATGCAGCTGAGGACTCACCTCTTGTGGTACCCAAGATGTTCCGGGCTCCCCCAGCACTCTTCACAAACCCACTCTTAACGACCCATCTTCCTCTGCGTTGTGCAACTGATCTTCAGGCCCAAGGGCTGGGCCAAACCTGTATCTAAACTAAATGTCTTGTTACATTCAGCTCTTCATTCCAATCTATCAAGATCAGTTTAGAGTGTGATTCTGTCTTGAAAAGAGTAGCTGTAATTCGCTCGCAGATCGGATGAGCTTGTCTTGTCCATTTTCATCAGTGTCAGAGTTCTGAACCTTCTCCTACTTTACTGTCTGAGGGGAATGATACTCTCCCATCCACACTGATGCCTGATTGCTGAGGCCATATTGTGAGGGGCCTGAGGAGCAGAAAGATTCTTCAATGAGCGAGATCTCTTCAATTGCAGAGAATGTGCACATTGAAGCCCACCACCTCCTTTCTGAATGCAGCTCATCATTCTACTTTAGCTGCCCAGAAGGGCTAATAAAACCACATTGATAACTGTGTTGAATACAAAGCTGTATTGCTGCTTCATTATAGTCTGGCTTCTATCTACTGATCATTTGGAGTGTGTGTGTGTGTGTGTGTGTGTGTGTGTGTGTGTGTGTGTGTGTATCCAGTAACTGATATGTGCTATAACACTATTAAGACAACTCCTTAAGTAAAATACCTTGCAAAGAACCCCTTAGGACAACCCACCCCCGACTCCCGACCCCCGCGCGCCCCTGATACACACACACACCACTAACCTGCTCCTGAGGTCTTTCATGCAAAAGTCAAAATTCGACATTTCTAAGGGCTTTTGAAATTTAGACTTCACAATACAGGAAGATACACACATTTGGAAAAGTGCCTGGCCTTCCTCAGAACACTGGGCGTCACAGCAGTGAGCTCTCACCCACAGCCAAAGCAGCGTGTGCAGGTAATTACATAATCTCAACACAGTATAATAGATTTTCCTATTACAGGCATTGTACCTTAGATATGCATTTCCTCCAGACATTTTCTAGCTGGCTTTATTACCTCGATTTCTTTTAGTCAATTATACGTTAGTCTTTTTCATTTCCTTTGAAAAGTCAATAAAAACATAATTACAAGGAGAGAAGAAGTCCTGTTGGAAAAGGCTGTCACCCATTTCATTGTCTGGGTTGTTGAAGAAATGTTTATCTGTGGACCGGGAATTTCCTATTTGCATTGGCTCTGCCTTTGTGTATCTAGCCACTGTGACACAAAATCCCTTTCCTGAGCCAGTGGGCTTCAGAGGCCTCTGAAATGAAGGCCATGTGGCAGATGTGGAACAGGTGGCCTACACTGCTAGAAATTAACCCTTTTTAGTCCCCTCCACCCCCCCCTTTCTCTCCTCCCTCTTCCCTCTGCAAAGTAGACAGCAATATTGCTCTTACACAGATGAAAAAAAATGGATTTTAGATGAAATTCAGTAGTTCTAAAGTATGCCGTGGAATCCTCAGAAAAGAAAAACAAGTAAAGGAACCACAGGAAGGGGTCTGTTAACAAGTGAGTACTTCCGCATGAGCGGCTACTCCAAAAGCATCAGCTGGCCGGCAGGCTGCAGGAGTAACAGTGGGTGGGTGATGTGTGTGACCGTGAATGTCCTCAAGGAATCCAGTTATGAAAATCAATTTATGCAATATGGTAGGTTTTCTGTTTATGAAGATGACGCATGCTTTTGTGAGCAATTTGTAAAATATACAAAATGTAGGAGAGCAAAACTGAATCACCCATGTGCTACCACCGAAAGGTAGTCATCGTTAATGTGTGGTCTAGATATTTTTTTTTAAAAAACATGGGCTTGCTTTTCAAAATTATCATTAAACTATGTGCATTGAAACATATCCTTTCTCCTTGAGTCAGGCTGGGATGTAGTTCAACAGTAGAACCCTTGACTAGCATGTGTAAGGCCCTAGATTTAGTCCCCAGTATTGAAAAAGAAAAATTACTGAAGTTGTTTAACATTATTTAAAATTATTTTATGGGTATAAAGTAGTCCATCATTAGAGCACAAATCAATTAATTTAACAGATTTTTACTGGAATCATAGTGATTGAAGTTATTAGGTATTACAGTATCACTGCACATGGAGCTCACTTGGTACACACATTTTTGTGTACATCTTTCTTTTACTAGGAGAATTTCCTAGATGTTTGTTTAGTAGGCTAAGAGACATATAGATGGCTCCCAACTTACTGTAGTTTGGTTTCAGTTTTGGACTTTGTGGTGGTACAGAAACAATATGTATTCAGTTCCAAGTGCACTTCTGAATTCTGAGTTTTGATTGTTCTCTGGGCTGGTGACTGTGACATGATTATCTTGCTGTTCTGGGTGGTGGCAGCAAGTTCAGTTCCAGGTCAGCCCAGGCTGTCAAATACGAATGGCTGAGGCTGCAGTGTGGCCGAGCCTCGAGGTACTGCTGGTCAAGTGTCTTAGACGAATTCTTGATTTGCAATATTTTCCAGTGTACTGTGAGTTTACCATGACTCAGAACTCAACTTCGTGGCTAGTAGGGAATGATCTGTACTTTAAGGATTTTTAAAAGTAAAAGTGACCAAATTCTGTCAAAAACAAAAAACAAAAACAGCTGTAGGAATTTACAAACACATCAGCAATGAAGGAAGTTGCCCAAGTGTTTTGTCTACAACCTGGGAAATTATTATTCCCTAGTCAATGCCCCCACGAGCCAGTCATTGTAGCTGGAGTTTTCTCTCCGGGTCCTGCCAAGCCCTGGCAGTCTGACAGCCCACTTATAAAATAAACACACAGACGCTTATATTATTTATAAACTGTATGGCCATGGCAGGCTTCTTGCTAACTGTTCTTATATCTTAAATTGACCCATTTCTATAAATCTATACCTTGCCACGTGGCTCGTGGCTTACCAGCGTCTTCACATGCTACTTATCATGGTGGCGGCTGGCAGTGTCTCCCTCACTCAGCCTTCCACTTCCCAGAATTCTCCTCTCTCCTTGTCCCGCCTACTTCCTGCCTGGCCACTGGCCAATCAGTGTTTTATTTATACAGAACGATATCCACGGCAAGTCATTCCCTAGTATCCCACCGTTTTGATAGTTTAAAATGATACTGGAGGGATGGCTCAGTGGTTAAGAGCACTTGTTATTCTTCCAGAGGACCTGGGTTTGATTCTTAGCACTGGCATAGTGGCTCACAACCATCATATAACTCCAGTTTCAGGTAATCTGATACCCTCTTCAAGCATCAGATGTGATGCACATCCTTCCACGCAGGCAAAACACATTTTTGAAAAAGTACCCTGGTGGGGCCTGGTGGTACATATCTTTAATTCCAGCTTTCAGAAAACAAAGGCAGGCTGGCCTCTGTGAGCTTGAGGTCAATATGATCTTTATAGAAAGTTCCAGGCCAGCCAGGACTGTATAGTTTGACCCTATCTCAAAAACAGCAACAACAACAACAACAACAAAACAACCTTGCATTTTTTGTTTCTTTCATTGTTGGAGAAGTTGGACATGGTTCCTTGTGTATCAGTAATTTCTATCTCTCATGTTTGTAAATTGTGTTTTCACATCTTTAGTCTTGTTCCCCTGAGAGTGTTCATATTTTTCTTAATAATTGTAAAAATGGTCTTTATATGCTGTCTTAGTTTTCTTTCTATTGCTATGATAAAACGTCATGTCCAAAAGCAAGCTGGGGAAGAAAGGGTTGGTTTGGCTTATATATATCTAGATTATATACCTAGAACATAGTCCATGGAAGGAACTCAAGGCAGGAACCTGGAGGCAGGAACCATAGAGGGGTGCTGCTTACTGGCTTGCTCCTCATGGCTTGTTCAGTCTGCTTTCTTATAGAACCCAGGACCACCAGCCCAGGGATGGCTCTCTTCCTGGTATACTGGGTCTTCCCAGAGTAATTACTAATCAGGGAAATGTCCCACAAACTTTCCTACAGCCCAGCTAGTGGCGACATTTTTCTCAGTGGAGGTTCCCTCTTCCCAAATGACTGTGTCCTGTGTCAAGTTGACAAAAACAAAGAAACAAACAAACAAACAAACAACCTAGCCAGCACAGACATTATGGCATGCCACACACATTTCATAGGTTTTATCTGGCTTGTCTATATCCCTCAAAGGCTTTTTAAAAATGTTTAATGTCTCTCTATATGTATGCCCCATGAGTACAGCACCCTCAGAGAATGTTGGATCCCCTGGAGTTAGAGTTACAGGTAGTTGTAAACTGCCCAGTGTGGGTGCTGAGAACTGAACTCCAGTCATCTGCAAGAGCAGTTAGTTAGCACTCTTAACCACAGAGTCAGCTCTTCAGTCTCTGAAAGTTGTTTTCTTTTTAAGTTTATAAAAGTTTTTTTTTGTTTTGTTTTTACACAATCAGTGTTTATCAGCATTTATTCTTTTGGAATTCTCTCTCTTCTTCTATAATGCCATTGCCACTCCAAGTCTGGCTAGCTTTAACTTTTATCTTATTCTGTTATTGTTTCTTATTCTCTCTCAGACATTGCAGTACTTTGTTTCCTGTTCCTATAACAAAATGCCTGAGACCGGGTAACTGAAAAAATAAAAGGTTTACTTCTCCTACAGTTTTGAAGGGTAAATATATGACCGGCGAAGCCCTGGCTCTGGCGAGGGCCCCTTCCACTGAGTCACACCATGACAGATGGCATCACAATGACAAGAGCTGCAGGAACAAGACCTTGATGAGCAAGCAGCCAGAGCTCCAGAGGAGTCACCATAATGTGCCGGTAGACTCCACCTCTAAAATGTCCCACCACCTCCAACATTGCCGTACTGAGGCATGGACCCTCAGAGAATAAGCCGCATTCAAAGCACATCCGGTCTGTTTGCTATACAGCCTAGTATAACATAAAGAGTCCTAGAACTTAGTTTTCTCTTCATTTCAAATAATTCGCCTCATTTCCCATCATCATTCTTCATTTTTTTTTCTCTAGCCAGTTAGAAAGAACATCTATTATGGTTTTGATCCGAAATGTTGCCTAGCATCTCCTGTTGAAGGCTTGGTCTTCAGTATAACAGAGGTCAGAGGTAAGGCCATTGGGAGTTATTGGATTATGAGGACTCTGAATGCATTAGTGGACTAATCCACTAATAGAGTCATAGGCTATTGGGAGGCAGTGAAGATCACTGGTGACATGCTCCTGAGAGGTCCATTTTGTCTCTGGCCCTTCCTTCTCTCTGCTCCTTGGATCCCATGAGGTGAGCAGCTTTGCTCTCTACCACGTACTTCTCACCGGGGCCTTCTGCCTTGTCACAGGCCCAGACACAATGGAGCCATGTGGCTCCGGACTGACGCCTCTGAAGCCATGAGCCCAGATGAAACTCGATGAACCTCCCCCACCCTGAAGGTGGCTTGGCTCAGGTGTTTGTCATAGTGCTGGATGTTGACTAAAACAGCATCTAAGTCCATTCCTTCATGGTCTAGATCTGGTTTTCTTGACCTTGCAGATCCACTAACACCGGACTATTAAAACCAGGGCAGTTGTTGTTGTTGTTTGTGTTTGTTTTTATTTGGGGAACCAAAATGACATGTTTTAATATCTAGTCTCAAGAGTCCATTTCCCCTTAATTCTCATGCTTTGACTTTCTCTTATTTGGTGTTTCATAGTGTTTTCCAAATAAATTTGGAATGATTTTGTTAAAATACCCCCTTTATAATTTTACTGAAATCTCCTGAATGTAAATTGACTTGAGGAATCAGTCTTCTTAAAACCTCAAGGGCCTTCCATATGAAACCGACCGATTGAACACACATCCATGTTCTTTAGTGACCCTCAAATAACAATGGTGAACAATAGAAAAGTCAAAACCTGTGGCAGTTCAGCACTGGGAAGGTAGAACAGAGACCACAGAACCACAGCACATTCCTGGAGGACAGAATATAAGAAGGACAATATGGCCTGCTAGGTGTCAGAAATGGACACCCAGTCCCTGGACTGAGGGAGAGTTGAGACTTAAGACGGAGGATGCTGGAATTCCCTGTGTAAAACAAATACCTCCTGTGCCTGCTCCAGCCCCCCACAGAGAGAAAAGCCCAGAGCTAGACATCCCTGTCCAGGAAATGTAGGACCCTCTTTCCTAGGACCCTCTCTCCTCTACAATTTTGAGGAAAGTGGTGTGGTTGGCTGAATTTTGCTTTACCCTGTGGGGGAAATCTCTCTGTCTAGACTCACAGAATCTCACCCATGAGAGCTGCTGATGGAGCTTTGCATTATCTCCAGCTTCTACTCTTTCCTCTCTTGAGAGGAAACTCTGAGGCAGTTTTTCTGTGTGTCTATGCAGTGTCTGGTGGGGGGGGGACCCTGGTGGCACAGTCCACCATTTCTGTCATAGAAAGAACATGAATCCCTGGGTTTCAGTGCTGATCTTGTCCTTTTTATTAGAATGGGGGGTGGCTGACAGCTACCTGGGCATAATTACCTTACATCTGAGGCTGTCATTTTTGAGTTTTTGCATATACTCAAATTATGTAAGTATTTTCAAACAAGTGGGAAAGGTGAACCCGGGTAGCGACAGGAAGCTGTAGGATAATGACATCTGAAAGAGGATTTGAAGGATGGCTAAGATTCAAATTGACAGATTAGGGAAGAGGTTCCTGAGTTGGACACGAGCATAAAGATACAAACACCAGAGCAAAAGAGCTATAAAACGAAGTGTCCTGGAGAGGATGCGGTAGCATATTCATGGCTCATTTGTCTGGAAGAGGAATTCTTGCTTTATGTTCTCTAGGTCACAATGAGCAAGCATTTTATGGGCTGAAAGATGTGTTCCAGACAGAGTAGGGAAACTCCCTGAAGGAGAAATCTATCTTTCTAGTTAAGGAAGGACCAGCTCAGAGCCCTTTGGAGGCATCTACCAGCCGGATAGCTGGTCCCTGATCACAATGGTGTCCATAGTCAACTTCATAAAAGTCATCTGGGCCAATGCCACAAACACATGACCCAGGGCGGAGGCCCAGGTGGATGAGGACTGTTGTGCCCTAGGTTCTGAAAAATCAGTGCCTGGTTTGGAGAAGTGGATGTGACTTAGAGAACATCCTGAGGAGATGGAGCCAGGAAGAGGGCCAGATGGCAGACAGGGCATCCTGTCCCAAGGAGAAGGTAGGAAGTGAGAAAGACGCTGTGCCAAGGCTATTGATCCAGGGTCATAAGACTTTGGAGGCTTCCCAGAAGCTCTGGTGCCAGGACCAGTTTCTCAAGGAAGGCTTGCACAGCGTGGCATCGGTCTTCAGCCATGCCCATGCCCGGCTTCGGCTTTGGCACAGGGCGGTAGGAACAGGAGACCCCTGTGCCACTGTTTCAGGTTGCCTCGTTCAATCGGTTGAGTCAGACACAGAGAGCAAACAGCCAAGTCAAAGGCACAACCACGTCTCAAGAAGACAGTTGTGGTGTTTTCCTATTCCAAAAAGTGTTGTGTGACGTATGTCAAAGTGGAATAGATGATCTGTTTTTTAAAAGTAAGAAAATATACTGTTAATTTTTCGTCATATACTTATTATGAAAATCTCAGTTAAATGAAAAAGATCACTTTCATCATTCCCAAATGCTAGTCTATAGGTATAGTCTTTCATTCTTTATATATGTATGGGTATTAAATTAAATATCTGAATATTTGTTACATATCTACACATGGATATATATGTATGTATATAACAACTCATACATTTGTGTGTAAATTTTTAAAAGATTTACTTATTTTTCTTTTATGAGTGTTTGCTTCCATATATGTGTCTGTGTCATGTGTGTGCAATGCCCAAGGAGGCTAGAAGACATAGGGGGATCCCCCAGAACTGGAGTTACAAAGGTTGTGAGCTGCCACGTGGGTGCTGGGAACTCAACCTTGATTCTCTGCAAGAGCAGCCACTGCTCTTAAACACTGAACTCTCTCTCCAACCCTCGTGTGCACATTTTTATAAACAGTATTCTTTACATTGCATTTGTAACCGTAAGCAGGGTAATTTCAAAAGATGCCAGGATATCTCCCATTGGCAAAAAAAAAACAGTAAGAGTAAAGTAAATATAATTTTTACAACACTAGTTTCTGCAGAGATATTAGCAGTTACGTGTCAAATACCCCAGTAGCTGTGGGTGAGAGGGGTGGGTGGATGCTATTCCTTCATGAGAGGTATGGTTTTCTGTTTCACCCTCACTGAACCAATGGACACGCATAGAAATGGATCCTGTGTCAACAGTGACCATAAAGACACCTTCTCTTAAGACAAAGAGGAGCAAAGTGAGCTGGACCTCTGCATTGTTTTGCAATATTTAAAGTACAAATGAGTCACTCAGGAAAGAGCATCTAAATCTATCCCCATAGTTACCTGCCTGACTAGTTACCAATTAACTAGCAGCGCCCTAAGCACATCCGTTTGCTCAACAAATGGTTCCATGCTGTAGGTGCTGTTCCGAACCAGGGCTTCAGCCTGGCATGGCTGAGCTCTTTGGAAATGCTCTGGCAGGCTTTAGACAGGACAGATCCCTGAGCTGGCTCAGGTCACTCTGATAGTGTCCCCCAAGACTAGATTCCGGGTAAATTGAGAAGCAGGGATCCTGTAGGGCTGTCAGAACTTGGAGTCACAGTTATCCAGATGAAGAGCCCCTGGAGGACGTGGGAGAGGAGTGTCTAGGAAGGAACTCGGGGTCATGCTCCTTACTGGTGAGGAAATCCTTCCCTCGGCCAACCTGGGAGGAGGGCTGGAGTTTATGGTGGCCAGGCACAACACCAATCCTCAGTAAGGTTTGTGGATAATGGATGAAGAGAAGGACCAAGAAGAACCTAGTGACTGAGGCCACTAGTCAGGGCGGCAAGGCAGGTGATGCAGTCAGACTGCTAACATGGCAACCGCCCCTGTGAGGGGGAGAGAAGCCCACAAGCTCGCAGCTCTGGAGAGAGTGGAGTCCTTGACCCCCTGGCAGCTGTCTGTCTGTGTCATGTCTCTTCAGTGCACACACTTCCTCTGGGTGCCTGGGCTCCTGGCGACAGTCTGTTGGATGCTCATTACTTCTAGTTAATCCAACTCAAGGCTGTACCAAGCATGGTATAATTAACTGGTCAACTCTTAGCTTTGTCCCAGCTCCCGAGGCTACTACTTGGGCAAGGATACTTAGATTTTTTTTTCCTTTTAATTGCTAAATTTTGGCTCACTTCCAGTTTTCCATATAACTTTACCATTGATTCAAAAGCAAATAGAGACGAGGCGGGAGAGTGGATGAGCATCAGGTGGACACAATGTGAATGGAAAATGAGCATTCATGAATCTATTCTAGATTGGCCACTGGGGATTGGGGATTTAGCTCAGTGGTAGAGTGCTTGCCTAGCAAGTGCAAGGCCCTGGGTTCGGTCCTCAGCTCTGGAAAAAAAAAATAGATTGGCCACAGGTTGGTGGCGTAAACCACATTTCTCTAAAAAGGAAAAAAGAATATTGTCGACTAGTTTGACCCAAAGAGACCCCACAAAAACCCAGAGAGAAGCTCTTCCGCTTCCTGCTCTGAAAGTGTGTGCTTTTTATACTGTGGGTCATTTGCCACCAAGTGCTTCTGGTGGGTCTGTACGGTATCCAAGAAGAAATGACCGCCACAAAAATGGTTCCCACAGAGCCCCGTGGTGGGCGAGTCATTCATTTCCTGGTTAGAACTGTAACTTCCAGAGGACAACTGCCCGCGGGTCTGAAGCAGGGTTACTAATTTCGTGTGTTCTTAACTAGATCACATTCTAATCAACAGAACTTTATTTCCCCACAGTTCTGGAGTCTAGAAACTTGAGCATGTCAACAAGACCGCTCTCGTTGGCTGGACACACTGTATCTTCTATGGTCTTTACTCCGTATGTGTCCACGTCAGCCTCCTAGTCTCTCTCCTTCTAAGGACACTTGTCATCTTAGATTAGAGCCTGTGATGGTTAATTTTATGAACTTGGCAAGATCTGGAACCACTTAGGAGTCAAACCTTTGGGCATGTATGTGAGGGGCTTTCGAGACTGTTTTAATTGAGGTAGAAGACACCCCTGCCCACAAAAAAGTGGGTGAGGCCATTCCATGGGGTGGGTTTGTGACTGAAGAGAGGAGAAAGTGATCTGAGCACCCGTGAATGGATGCTCTGAGTTTGAAAGGGTATCCAAAGCCATGCCCACAGTTACTGCCTGTCACAGATGACTGTTCCAACTAACGAGCTGTGCTCTGAGCCCATTCGTTTGCTCAACAAATGGCTCAGTGCTTTGGATGCGGTTCTGACGTTCGTGGCCCTGCCACCTGACTATGGAGGTAGTGTGCTGACTCAGACACCTGCTGCCCTGACTTCTCTGCAATAACACACTGTATCCTCAAACCGTGAGCCCAAATAGGCCCTCCTCCCTCGAGCTGCTTTTATCTGGTATTGTGTAGTAGCAATGAGAAAAGTAACTAATACAGGACTGGCCCCTAACTCAGTTTTAACTTCACCCTTTAAGGACCTCATCCTCCAATACAGTTATATTTAGAGGCAATGGAGTTTAGGCTTCAAAATAAGAATTCCAGGGGGAACATAACTCAGCCCATTAAAAGCTCTAGTCATTTATTTGAGAAACATTTACTGAGTGCCTACATAATAGGCAGAAAATTTGGATAGGGCATGGTCAAAGTTGGTGTTCATGAGCTGATTATCTTAAACTCCATGTTTGACCCTTCCCAAGGACAGACAAGAGAATATAGGAGAATGGGGAGTGGGGCATGATTCTGTTATTGCTGAAATAGCCTCAGATGTGCACAGTAGGTGTGCCAGATTACCTTCAGGTGTGAAGAAAGACATCCCCCTGCTGGGGAAGATGCCATTGGGCACAGTGATAACTCAGTTCTGTGTTGGTCACGGCTAGAGCGTTCCTCTTTGGACCTCTGCTGGAGGCTCCACTCATATTGAGTTCAGAATAGACTTTTGGAACATGGGTTTAATAGCCTTAAAGTAGAAGGGGTTGTTTGAACTTTTGGATGATTTTAGGTGACAACATGGACCTGCTCTTGGAATGAAATCAGCATGGCCACGGGAGTAGCCCATCAACCAAATAATATGTATGGGTGGTGGGTGGTATCTGATAGTGGGAGGGCCAAAGAGGGGACACTTTAAGACACTCTGCTGTGGTGGACAGGAACCCCCAAACTAGAAACTGAGTGAGTAAGCACGCAGAAACATCAGACCCAGCCACGGACTGTATTTATGTATACAATAAACAGTTCACATACATAACATACATACAATACTTGTGATTCCATCATCTGTTGGGTAAGTGGGGCGGGCGTAATAAATCCCGTAAGTTAAATGAGACAGAGAAGCTCAAGGCAATCAAATGACCTGCAAAAGCCACATGCCAAATTAAATAAAAAGCCATTTCCTGACCCCCTCCCTGACCTCAGCGCTCAGACTAGCTGTGGAATTTGTCATCCTGACCCTTCAGGCTGTGTGAGAGGGGCTGAGACTTTCTCTGGGTCTGAGCCCTGTCCAGCTGCTTGTTACATGATGGGAGATGTGCTGCTTAAGGTGAACCAAAGGGAGTCCTTAGCCTCGGATATGACACGGGCTTGTGTCGTGACCAAGCCCGAAGGATGCCCCTTTTCCTTAACTGTCCAGAGCTTGAGGGCAGTGCTATGTAGCTAGTTCTCCATTCTAAGGCCCTTTCCTTGGCTCTTCAGATCCCAAGTCTATTCCAAGTCCATTGTCATTTCCAATCTAATGCGAAAGAACCGAGCCGTAAGGCTGCAAGGGCCTAAGGATCCGCAGGACCCCTGAGACCCAGGGCAGGTGTCCTCCTGCTATGCCATTGCCTCCAGTACACTCAGAATGCCCGCAACTGTGACTGGCTGACCTTTCCAGGTTTCCCCACTAGACGGTGTTCTCATTGGTGGAGACTAGTCCCTTTAAATCTTCAGGGTGAACCCAAAGCTTAAGAAACCATACTTGAAGGACTAGAAAAGGGAAACAGAAGAGTGGCCCGTGATCGGATCTTAACTCCCGATCTTAACTCCAAAGCCATGCTCTAGCTGTAGATTTTCAGGAGAAAATAGTGAGGGGGAGAGCGGTGATTCCCCACTGAGGTGGTCCCCGAGAAACCTGAGACAAAAGGCAGTGGTGAGAAGCGCACTTGAACACCCCAAGGATCACTTTCTTGGGAGAAAAAGGGGTGGGGACCAGAGGGAATCTTTGGCTGTCCTTGAGCAATAAGAAAAGTGACGGGAAGGGTAAAATGGGATTCCGGTGCCACTGTGGTAACAGCTATTGATCCTGAGGCAGGCTAAAAGGGGTGGGTCAAGTCTGCATCGGGGCTCTTCCTGGCAGCTGCACACGGATGTGGCCTGCACGCAGCAGGGTTTGAGTTTTGAATCTGCGTCATTATAAAAAGACCAACTGAACCAACCTGAATATGCAGGATGCAAATTGCAAGAAATTTTAAAAATGTGAAGACCTTTATTCAAACCCCAAGGCAAATAACATTTAAAAAGGACACTGATGAGCATGTGATTGCTACCATTTCCCAACTCTAACTGAGAGGCTGTTCCAGCCCATCACCCACGCCACTATTATGTAGAACAAGCCATAAAATATGATGCTAAGGCACTTTGCACACATAAAATGCTACATGGCTGATACTTACTACTGCTTCCCATCATTTAGTGTCTGACAATAAATGGATACAATTTATAATCATTTTATGGGATTTTGATAGCTGCTGACTCTTACCAAATATGGAATAGAAACTAGATTATATGTGATAGCCATAGATGGTCTTGTAGACAAAATTCCTTTATTACAAGAATACATTTTTTTTGTCCTTAACATTGAAAAAAAAATGTTTGCTTGTCTGAAAGGTTCTTCTGAAGGTCAACATTATGTTTGTTATATTAAATGTTCTTCAAAGTCTCCTTTGTGTGAAGGCTTGGTCACTAGCCTCTGATGCTACTGGGAGATGATGGGAACTTTTGGAGGTGAACCCCATAGGAGGAAGTTACGGGGTGTCTTAGTTAGGGTTACTATTGCTGTGAAGAGACACCATGACCACAGCAACTCTTATAAGAGAAAGCATTTAATTGGGGCTGGCTTACAGTTCAGAGGTTTAGTCCATTGTCATCATGATGGGGAGCCTGATGACATGCAGGCAGACACGGTGCTGGAGAGGTAGCTGAGAGTTCTACATCTGGAACCGCAGGCAGCAGGGAAGAAAGAGCCACTGGGCCTGGACTGGGCTTTTGAAGCCTCAAAGCCCACCTCCAGTGACACACTTCCTCCAACAGGCCACACCTACTCCAACAAGGCCACTAATCCTTCTAATCCCCGCCAAGTAGTGCCACACTTTAATGACCAAGCATTCAAATATGCCTATGGGGGCTGTTCTTATTCAAACCACCACACTGGGGTACACCTTTGAAGGGGACATTGGGACCCTGGTCCTTTATTCTCTCTCTCTCTCTCTCTCTCTCTCTCTCTCTCTCTCTCTCTCTCTCTCTCTCCCCCCCCCCCGTTCCAACTGCCATGGTGTGAGTAGCTTTCCTGTGCCACTGACTTCCTGCCATCCCATGCTATCTTCCCGCAAGCCCCAAATAAACTGACCTAACCGATCATCATGAACTAAAATGTCTGGTGCCACAAGAGGAAATAAACTTCTATTCCTTTAACTTGCTTATCTCGAGTTTTTTTGTAACAGTGATAGAAAGTTGTCATGATGGCAATACTTCACCAGACTCGGTCACACCGTAGGGAGTTAATATTTGCTCACTGGATGAATTAATGATTGCATGTGGCTCAGGATGGACTGAGGCTACAACGTTCCAGGTAGAGTGAGAGCCATTGAGTTGTCTCTCACCCTGACACACTTTTCTGCGACTGGATCACAGCCATGGGCACTTTTAGGATACTGCTCCGGGTTATTCCGTTCCTCTGCATTTTTCTAAAGGTTGCAACTGTCAGTTTTTCATCCTTTCTCCTTGTGCACCAAAAAGCAGCTCTTATTTTACATTCACGATTCAATTAGCTGTTTTCTTTGGAAATGTCAGCACTATTCCACAGGCCAGATTAGAATTCTACTCCCTCCCGAGCAAAAGCCAACAAATAAAAACATAGCCTTTCAGACTCCGAAGCATCCAGTCCCTCAGCTTTAATACAGCAGAACCCTCTTCAAGCAGCTCCTCCTAACGAATACTCCAAGGCTCTGCTAGGGTGCCTTGTTCTGGAGGGCTGCTAATGGAACAGATTCATGTCCAGAAGAACACAGGATGGAAAAGGCACTACAGAAGCCTTGGCCATCTCCTCCTGAAACTTGACAAAGCTGTGCGCCCTGCGCTTCATTGTGAGTCACAGCCTCTAGTATGCCGTGTACCCTCGACAGCTGGGGCGCCATTTGCTGGGACCAGGCAAGATACATTTTGCAACCACACTGCTTCCCACACACACAGGAAGCCGTTCGCCGTTGCTGACCTAGCAACCCAATCAGGAGCTCAATAAAGAAACCGGAAGTTTAGAGAGGGGAAGAAGAACAAGATTACTCTGCAAAGGGTCATTATTCAGATTTATTTAAGGCCTCGAAGTTACAGCCTGTCACCTGCCAATGCCTAGGAAGGGAATGATGTTTTGCAGGAATGAGGTGATTGTTGGGTTTTTTGTTTTTCTGTTTTGTTTGGTTTAGTTGTTTTTTTTTTTAAGTCCTTACAATGATTACCTGTTTCCAAAACTTAAGTTTCAGCAGTCAGACAAGATCAGGCGATTGATCAACAAAAGGCTATGCTGTCACCAGCCAGAATAGCATGGGGGGGGGGGGCAGAGAGAACGCAGCTTTTATCGGGGCTGTTCTTAAAGGCTAGGCGGGGAGTTTCATGTTGAGGTTAAAATAAAAAGGAGGACAAGCTTGACAACATGAAATATGAATATTGAGCTGTGTCCAGCAGGCTCATAAAAAATCAGTGCTGCTTTTGCCCTCTGCCTCTCCTGCGTGGCTTCTCTTTCTTATTAAACCAGCTCTCCTGGTTATTACCCAATCGATTTGGCCAGTGGGCGCTGATGGGCACTTAAATGGTGCTGGTGTCTTTCCTGGAAGTTCCCACTCAGCCCCCTTTCTTCGCTAGGGTCTGTTGAAACACACTTCCTTCCATGAAGAATTGGATTTGGAGGATAAGGGCACTGGGACTGTGTCTATTTGGCCTAAATGTGACACTGTGGTGACATCTTAATGAGATTTGTTCATTGTAAATCTTTTCCAGAACCAGCTAAAATCTATTACCGTTAACATTCACTGGTACTACTCATATTGGAAACTATGTGGTGAGGGCAAACTAGTGTGTGTGTGTGTGTGTGTGTGTGTGTGTGTGTGTGTGTGTGTGTGTATGTGCATGTGTGTCTGTGTTTACTTGTGTGCTGGTGAGAGAAGATGAGTATCAGTTCCTCCAGAGTTGGAGTTGCAGGCAGTTGTGAGTGGCCTACCATGCTAGGAAAAAAATTCTAGTTTTCCAAAAGAGTAGCAAATTTATTTAACCTCTAAGCCTTTTCCACAGTCCCTACTTTGGAAGGCTCACTCAAAGGTTACAGCTTTCTGGCGTGTTTGGTTCACTGGTAACAATGCAGAGGAAAGAGTCACTCTTTTTTTTGTTTGTTTGTTTGTTTTGTTTTTTTGAGACAGGGTTTCTCTGTGTAGTTTTGGTGCCTGTCCTGGATCTCGCTCTGTAGACCAAACTGGCCTCGAACTCACAGAGATCTGCCTGGCTCTGCTTCCCGAGTGCTGGGATCACCGGTGCGCCACCACCGCCCGGCTCAAGAATCACTCTTAAAGAGAGAAATAATAGTGTTGGGATGAGGGAAGAAGGCGGAAGAGTCATTAGGTCCCTTGTTTCTTATCTCCTTTATCCAGAGCCAATACTTTCCTATATCCAGGATACAGATGCCTTCAGTTGATTGAAGTCCACGGTGAGCTGGGTGTGTTGGGATGCAAACACCACACATCCTGCATCAGTGGACCTCAGAGGTGATGTGGGAGCGGGAGATTCCACCCAAGCCAGACCTAGTCTTGTGTCACTCTTCATCTGCCCCAGGCTTCCCCAGCTGGATGTGTTGACACTCCCAACCTTCTCCCCCCTCCAGCCTGTGAGAGTCCAGCTGATGGTATGCAAGAAGCCTGCCATGGGCAGACCTGGGCCCATGTGCTGCTCTGAGCACCTAGGCAAACCTTGGTGGTGATGTTTCTCTTAGACCGAGGTTTTCCTCTAGCCCGATGGGTTGATTTCTCCCCCAGTTCCTTCCCACTCTCCATTTATTTCCCTTGTGGATTTGGGGGTCTCCTCTGAACCCTGGATGATGAACGTGGGTCTGGCCGCCATCCTGACCCCACCCTTGCTTCTTCCAGACCCCCAGAGAGGACACTGATCCTGAGATAGTCAACAATTAGTTTTCACTTTGATGGCCGCCCCACTTTATCACATGCCTCTAATAACCACGGAAGTACATGACAGCCATTCCTAATCCAAACTGGGGACCAAGGACTACATCTTGTTTGAGATCCTTAAAGATACAAGGGTCAAATATGCAAGGTCCTTGAAGAGAATATAAATGCGGGCGTGGGATACATCACGGTGATGTGTCTGATCTACATAATTTCCTCTATTTTTGCCAGTAGGTAATAACAGAAGCTTATGAATAAAGAACATTCTGGAGGTTTTGAGAGGACATTACTGTATTTCAGACATGACCTCGAAGTTAGGGGGCTGTGGGAAGAGGGGGTCAAGGTTTGTGCTCAGCCGGGCAAAGAGGGGATGAGAAACATAGCAGCAGCAGGTGGCAGTCCTGCTCCCAGGTTCTCAGGCACCCGAACTTCTGGTGAACTAGCTACAAATCCATGGGGCCCTCCACCACGGCCTCGGGTGAGATAATTGGATAGGAGGGCTCAGGAAATTCAGAAAAGCAACTACCATGGCAGGCAGCATCATCACAAAAAATTCCAATCAGAACCAAATCAATGATGGGACTCCCACAGTGCAAGTGACATCAGAAGGCAGAGGTGCCCTTCTTGGCTCTTGGCTACCTTAACTTGGGGGACACGGACCCTGAAACTCCACAGCCACCGAAGCTGCCTTGAGCCAGCTTTTGGGTTCACGCCTTCCAAATTCAAAGAATGAAGTTCGCAGACCACAGAGGGGGAGTACTAGAAATAAGTATTTTATTATAGAGAGCTCAAGAGCAAGAAGAAGGGAAGAGCTCCTATACAGCAGGAGGTCTCCCTGGGGGTGGGGTGCCACTGAGTTGCCAAGGACTTGTGGCAGAAACTGGGGTGAAATATGAGGAGGGGGTGAGTTGGTCAGTCCAGTTGGCCCACCCAGGTGTGTGGCACTTCCTCTCCATTTGGGCCACTCAGTCACATGACTAGGCAGAGTTTTCATCCAGCAGAAAGCAAGCAGATGGCAAACAGAGCTCTTTTGTTTCTGTCATTGCTGGCCTTCAGCTGCTTTGGGGTCCCTGCCCTACAAAATCTGGAAGAGCCTCCGATGCAAAGGTTTAATATGTTCAGGGCGCATAGATTCAAATGCTTGGTCACCAGGGAGTGACTCTATTTGGAAGGATTAGGAGGCGTTGCCTTGGTGGAGGAAGTATGTCATTGGGGTGGGATTTGTGGTTTCAGAAGCCCAAGCCAGGCCCAGTGGCTCTTGGTCTTCCCCTGCCTGCAGATCGGATGTAGAACTCTCAGCTCCTTCTCCAGCACTGTTTGCCTGCACGCTGGCATGCTTCCCACCATGATGGCACTGGGCTAAACCTCTGAAACTGTAAGCCAGCCCCAAGTAAGTGCTTTCCTTTGTAAGAGTTGCTGTGGTCACGGTGTCTCTTCACAGCAAAAGAACACTGACCAAGACAACGTGTCTTGGTGCCCAGAATTTTTAACAAGGATTTCTAGGCAGGTGTGATTGACTGCGTCACTGGCCACACAGTTCCTCTCAATGTGCGACTGTCCCACCTCCCCGAGTCCTCTACTCTTCCTATTGGTCTGTCTGGTGTGGCCAGCTTCCCTGCTGGGGCTGCCTAGAGTTTACTCCCCTCATTCGCACAAATTCAGGTGTGGTCCCAAGAACCCCCTATAAATCCAGAGACACTCCTATCATGCAGGAAATCATAAAGGCTTATGCTGCCTCCAAGGAACCTAGGCAAAGATCAGACAAATTCTTCATTCTGGACCGCCTGCCTGTCTTTGTCCCTTCATTAGAAAGCTGGCCAGCTTGGGAAGCAATACCCCAGTCTCAACCATCTGCTCTGGTCCCTAATTACTTCCAAGTGAGCTTCCTTTTATAAAACTGGAATTAAGACTTAAAACAGGGGCGAAGTCACATTTTGTTTTACAAATTTGCTCTGCCGTGAGGTTTCTTCTTGTTCAAACTCCCCAAGGCATTTAGAATGTAATAACAGCCCCACTTTCCCGGAGCTTCCTGTGAACCAGCTCTGCACATGGAGCTCCAGGCACTTCAGGCAGCTGGCCAGGTCCAGCCTCAACCCAGCTGTTTCTTAGCCGAGGGACCTTGCAAAGCTGTCCAGAGTGGGTGGCCCTTGGTGGATATTTTTGCAAGACCTTATCTCTGTAAAGATTTGCAGCACCTTAACTCTGTAGTGTCTGTACCATTTTAGTGACTCCTGCAGTCCTTCTTGCTGGCCAACAGGGCAGGTCAGTGGCATCTTTTCTGTCCTGGGCTCAACATGGGGCCTCCAGACAACCCTGTAGGTGCAGGACTTAATGTTTAAAATACTTTAAATATATCTTAGGTAATTTTATACATGTGTACGATGTATTTACTCATGTCCATTTTTTCCTCTTATTCCTTTCCCAGCCCCCATAACACATCCCCCCTCTCCAGTTCACGTGGTCTTCTGTTTGTTTTCATTGTCCATTGAGTCCACTTAGCGCTGCCTATGTTTGCATGGAGGTGGAGCGATCCCCTGGAGTGTGGGCCACCACCAGTGGCCACACCCTTCAAGCAAAGTGGCTTCCCTTACCCCAGCAGCTATCAACTTCCAATAGCTCCTTGCCTAGGGAAGGGGATTCATGCTGTGTTTTGATCAGCTTGGTCTTGCGTAAGTAACTGTCACTGTTGGGAGTCCACGAATACAATAACGGTGCTATATCCAGAAGACAGCATAGCGCTCCTCACTATCTTTTAGATATTACATCTTTTTGTAATGTCTCCTGAGCCTCGTGGGTGGTTACCCTCCTAATAGTCATGCTACCATTGCACCGGAGGGTACTTCTTGCCTGGCTGGTCAGTATTGTAGCATGCAGGGTCTAGCCCCGGGTAAGACCACCTAGGTCTTTTCTCATCCATCACCCTGCATAGCACTTTCTGGAACTATGAAAGCCAGCCAGCAATGAGCAAGTTTCCCAGTCAGTTTGAAACTGATTTCTCTATGTCACGTGCAAGTCTTTAAGGTCTCGGGGCAGTGTCTCAGTCACTGTGTTATTGCTTTGAAGAGACACCATGACCATGGCAACCCCTCAAAGAGAATGCATTTCATTTGGGGGCTTGCTTACAGTCTCAGGTGTTTAGTCGATGATTAGCATGTTGGGAAGCATGGCCACAGGCGTGACAGGCGTGGTGCTGGAGAAGTAGTTGAGCGTTCCACATCCTGATCCCCAGGCAGAGAGGGAGACACTGGGCTTGCCATGGTTTTTTGGAACCTCAAAGCCCACCCCCAGTGACACAGTTCCTCTAACAAGGCCACACCTCCTAATCCTTTCAAATAGTGCCAATTTCTGGTGACTAGGCATTTAAGTATATGAGCCTAAGGGACCATTCCTTTTGTTTTGTTTTGTTTTGTTTTGTTTTGGAGACAGGGTTTCTCTGTGTAGTTTTGGTGCCTGTCCTGGATCTCGCTCTGTAGACCAGGCTGCCCTCGAACTCACAGAGATCCTCCTGGCTCTGCCTCTTGAGTGCTGGGATTAAAGGTGTGCACCACCACCACCAGACCTAAGGGGCCATTCTTATTCAACCACCACAGGCAGCTAGTCATGGCCAACAAGGAAGTAAAGGGGGTCTCAGGCACCCCCTTTTCTTCCTGTACAGCAGAATCTAAGCCATGGAATTTCAGCAACTCAAGTGCCTCGCGTCTGCCAGGATCTATGGACATTGCTGGATGTTGGAAAAATTGCTTTCTGTATGTTTTATCATCTGTAAAATCAGGATTATAATAGCATGGATATTCTGTAAATCACTTTAGGCCACATTTTACCAATGACAAAATTGAAGTTTTAGAGAATTAAAATAATTTGTTAAGCTCGCCCATGTATGTGGTAAATGTCTTGGTTAGCGTTTGGATACAGTGTAGCCTGACTCTAAAGTCCTTCCCTATTAACCTGCTCCTCTATCTTGCATTTGCTCAAAAATTATAGTTAATGCATCTAAATGTATATTCACACGGACTGGTATCACCACAGCATCATTCTTTCGGAACAGCAAAGTATAGACAAGTCCAAAATTCTGGTTGCAAGAAGGCAGGCACTATGTAACAGAGCAGAACCTATCACGCTGCTCCTGATCAAGTATATAAACAGCAAGAGAGGAACACTACAATTATTTTTCACCCCAGCACGCGGTGATACCATCTGCCTCTGCTCGGGGAACCCGGGAGCTTCATTCTCTGCAGGCTCCGCCTAGCCCTGCAGTCTCCCCTCGGCTCTAGGAATCCCGAGAGATGGTTAAACATTCTGGTCTTCGGGCTCACTTTTGGAAGAGAGATATTTCCACAGGAGTCCCCAGCCAAGCTGGGGTTTGGGAGGACTCATTTAGCAGCATGCTAATGACAGAGCCGAAAGGGAAATAGATCATTCCAGAAGCAGCCTGAAGGCAGTTCAGCAGGAGAAAAGGCACATTAAGGGTAGCAGGGAAAACAGCTGGAATTTAGAGGAATCTACAAAGACAGATAAATCATATAGGGCTAGACAGACGGGGCTTGGAGCCCGGGGCAAAGCTTGGTGTATGCAGTTGCATACTCTAAGCCTCAGGCTTAGTTCTTGGAACAAGAAGGCAGGGGGGAGGAAACTCGAACCCACAGCCACCAGAAGCAAGTCATGCCGGGCACCTCTCAGCTGGAGCTACTCCATTTGCGTCAATTCAGGGATGTTCCCAGTGGGTTCCAAAACTGACTGCCCAAGGACACACAGAAACACTTTAGTTATAATTCTGAAATAGGTAAGGAGGGATGGAACAGACCTTCTCTGTGACTTGTGGAGTTTTGTAGAGCAAAACCATTCCCATGAGATGAAATGGTCTTTTTTTTTTTCCCCCTGAAAATTGAGCATAATAACAAACACAAAATTCTGCCTATTCAAGCTTCCAGGTGATTGAGCTCAGATGGACTGAAAGCTGCCCCACATTGGGATACGTATAACTTGGTATTTTTAGTTTCTATTCAAAGGTGGCGGAGGAGACCTTTTGGAAGAGGTGGGGGACAAGGCTGGTGAGAGCAACTGTGAATAGGAAATGTCACGGTGCTGGGTGCCGAGAGACCTCGCAAATGAAACAGAATGGAGCCGAGAGCTACTGCAGGCAATTTCAGAAGGCGAAGGTCATCCAATTTCCCTCCCTGGGGCTTGAGTGTTGCTGCAGACCAAAGGCTCTGCAGCTCCTGCTTCCTGGGGGTCAGTCAAGGTCACAGGGCCCACAGGAGATAAAATGGAGACAGTCACTAAATCCCGTGACTGAGTAGCTGGGTCTGGGAACGTAATCCAGCAGTTCGGGAACATATCTACCACTCCTTTTACTCAAAACTAGAGTGGCTATGATGTAAAGGACACTGTCTTTGAGGTCTCTGCCTTTCCTGTTTCATTCCCCAATGCAGTGGTTCTCAACCTTCCTAATGTTGTGGCCTTCACATTGTTGGCGACCTCCACCCATAAAATTATTTTCATTGCTACTTCATAACTGTAAATTTGCTACTGTCATTAATGGTAATGTAAATATTTTGGAGATAGAGGTTTGTCAAAGAGGTCGCAACCCACAGGCTGGGAACCACTGCCTTAATGGGATTCATCCCTACCCGGGACCCTGGGCTCCCATGTACAAAGGCTTCTGTTTACTATTTACAGAGTTGACTGATAACCCCAGTTTATGCATGCTAAAATGTTGGTCAGTCAAAGCATTGCTTTTCTATCCCTAGAGGACCTCTATTGCAGTTGTTAATATAACAACAGGTAGACAGGATAATGTTTAGACAATAATGACATTGAAGGGAAACGTTCCTCTCCCTTCAAACATTACTGCGTCCTACAGCCGAGCACTGTGATTCCAGCTGAGAATCGTAGTTTCTGTTCTTACTTAGGGCATCGTAGCATCTTGAACAAGTTGCTTCACTTCCCTTGTCTTTCTTTTTTCTCATTTGAAGAGAAGGACATCGGGGGTCCTTTAGAATCTTCTTTAAAAGTCTAAATTCTGTGAGTCACCCGGGCCTGTCAGTGTGTCCTGGAAAGAGTGTGTCCGAGAAACTGTCCAGCCACGGGCCCTCACCTGGCCAGTTTCATCTCTAAATGAGGCATCGGATAGGGCTTCTGGGAATGAGGGGGGGAAGCGGATGAGAAGCATCATACATCCCAGAGCTCCGGTCTGTGTGCATGAGGACGTGCGGTCTGTGTGCATGAGGACGTGAAGAGAGGTGAAGGTGGTGGACAGCAAGACATCAGTGTGAGCAGACCCTTCACCCTCTTGTTGCGGAAATGGAGGTAACAGGGAAAGAGTGATTCTGCTCTGTGTGAGGAGGCTCTGCTCCCTGTGGGCCCAGTGAACTGTGCAGCAGCCTTTATACATTTGAAAACTCGAGATAGGAGGGTATAAAAATGAGGGCTGGGATGTAACTCAGTGGCAGAGTACTTGTCTGGCATGCATGAAGCTTTGGGTTTTATTCCTAGTAGTGCATAAACTGGACATGGTGCCTCATACTTGTAATCCTAGCATTTGGGAGGTAAACATACGAGGTTTAGAAGTTCAAGGTCATCCTCTGCTAAACAGTGAGTCTGAGGCAAACTGGGGATACATGAGACCATGCCTCAAAAAAAATAAAAACTTGATGAAAATGAAAAATTTCAAAAAAGTTCTCTCTCATAACCCACCTTTCTCTCCAGATCTGGAAACAGTTTTTGGCTGCTCCAGTAGCTACAGGTGACTACCGGTCCATGCAAGAGGCTCAGTGGCCAGGCACTGTGCCATCCCTGTGTGGGTTTTGCAAGGGAACTTAATGAAAACCCTTGACCTCTGCTGTTTGCCTTGTAGGTGGGGAGAGGTGAACTGACATGAGATTATCCATGCTTCTTTCCTCTTGTCCTCAAATAACAATACCTTCAGCTGAACCTTTGAAAGGTCAAATACCTCCATCTTAACTGAATTATGTTCTGTACTAAGACAGGGGTTTAAGAGCCCAGATGTAATGGTCCGAATCTGGGGTGCTCCCCCAAAGGGTCGTGTATTAGAGGCTTGGCCACCGCCTGGTGGTGCTACTGTTTGGTGGTGGAGCCTTGAGAAGGGAAGCCCTGGGGGAAGGAAGTCCTAACATTGCTAGGCATGCCCTTGAAAGAGCTAGCAGGACCCTGGCTCCTTGCTTTTTGTTTCCATAATCCCATGAGTTGGGGCAGCTGGTACTACCATGCGCTCCCCATCATCATGCTCTGCCTCACCACGGGCTCAGAAATAACAGAGCCAAGGTGACCATGGACTAGAACCACAAAAAAAAAAAAAAAAAAAAAAAAATTGTGACCCAAAAGAAATCTTTCCTCTTCACAAGTTGTTTTTCCCAGACATTTTGTCATGGGGACTGAAAGCTGACTGCCACACAGCTGGACCTGAGAGGAAAATGGCACAAAGCTGGCATGATGGGGACCCAGGAAACCATCTCTTGTTTTCTTTCACGGGTTCAGAGCCCTGGCTTTCACCAACTAATTACTAGGAAATGATGTGATCTCATAACTGTGCGGACTGAAAATACACAGGGCAAGATCAGTAACCAGTGCCTCTCTTTCCCACCCAAGAAGGGGCCCGCATCCAAAGCATCAGAGGTGCCCATGAATAGATCCAAGGACTCCTGAGACATGGTCTATGATTAGATGGCAATTGTGGACTTACTTTAAAACAGTTGTGTGTGTGTGTGTGTGTGTGTGTGTGTGTGTGCGCGCGCATGTATGTTTGTGCTTATTTTTCTGTGTGTGCGTGCACTATGTGTGTGCAAGTGCATGCTTGTACGCATGTCTATGGTCCGAGGCTATGCTGGGTGCTTCATTCCATTATTTTCCACTGTATGTTTTGAAGCAAGGTTTCTCACTCGATTCCAGAGTTTACTGATTCAGCTTGTCTAGCTCATTAGTTCGCGCCAGGGATCCTCTGTCTCTAGCTGATGGCTGGGATTATCAGTGGGCTGCCACACTTGCCCAACATTTACCGGGTGATGGAGAGTGGAGCTCAGGTCTTTACACTTGTGTGGCGGATGGACGCTTTTATTCACTCGACTCTGTCCCCAACCCCCTGGACTTCTTTAGTGCTTTGCTTTGCCCCCGAGACTTGTCGTCTTATTTTCTCTACTGACTTATTTCTTTTCCTGGTAAAGTCTTCCAGTGTCTGGTCCTTCTCTGAGGACCTTCCTGCTTGGCATGCAGAGCCAATGAGCTGTGAAGACTTCCAGGGCTGAAAATAGAAACTCTGTGAGAGTGTTGCTCCCCTAGGGTCTCTTCAATGCCTGCTTAGTTGGATGCTGTAGGAGTTCGGCAGCTGGAAGGTCTGGCTTCTCTGATCAGATCAGATGCCTGTCAGGGTCCGTCCCCCCCCCCCCCCCCCGCACCCCGCCCCAAGCAGAAGGGATATGGTTTCTAATCTCCACCTCATAGCTCTAGCAACATTTCTAATCCCTGCTAATTTTAGCATTATTGCTAAACTCTGGATTCCTTACCCCGACCTGATGTGAGAAAAAAAAAAGTCAATTGCTTTTTAAGATTAAATGAGCTAAGCCGACCAATTTTAGGATTTCTGTGGGGAAGAGGGCCGTGTGGATATTATCAACATCAAACCAAGCTATTAAGAGAAAAGAAGGGGCAGAGCCTTGAGCAAACAAACAGACGCCTTCCTCTGTTCTGCTAAATCCACCTGGAGGTGTGATGACTCATATTGCGTTGCCTAGTAACAGCGATGAGGAAAAGTGTGTGTGTGTGTGTGTGTGTGTGTGTGTGTGTGTGTGTGTGTGTGTGAGAGAGAGAGAGAGAGAGAGAGAGAGAGAGAGAGAGATGTGGGGGGCAGGGAGCACTGATGGGGAAATCTTTCTACACCTCTATCACGTGCTCCTCCCGGGAGCACTAAAAGAGCCTCTGTAAACATGACCATTGTGTACTGGAGTCATTTTGCGAATCATGTGCAGACCACGGGCTGCTGCCACGGGCCATTTGCTCTGGGTAAGGACTTTTGGTGAACAGGGTGTCTGTACGTTGCCTTAAGGACATCCAGAGTATGTGATCAGTGGCACTGTTGGGCCTTTCTGGCTTCCTCTGCGCTCTTCCCGACAGGGGCTGTGGTGTGTCCCCATCAAATGAGAACTGCTGAGCCCTAGGGTGATGTGGTTCCTGGGAAAGTCCGGCTGGATCTCTCAAGTTGCAGGTCTCAGTCATGGTTATGACAGCCAGGTGCCACATCTGATCAGGCCCAGGGAAGCTGCCTGTCTCCACTCAGTGTCATCTGCCAGGCAGGGGCAGGTGGACAGCCTGGGTCCCCTCAGTTGGCTTTCGGAAGTTGAAAGAGAAGCTCCAGTAATCTCTGATTGGCTCAGGAGCGCCAGCTGCAGAGAAGCAGCTACGGCTCATGGGGATGGACCCTCTCTTTGAAGTGGAATTTGCAGAAGGGCTAAATGCTCAGATAAAGTCACGTTATGGCAAATCCTGCCACAAAGAAATGCCTCCACGGAGCCCCTGTGCATGCTGGGACAATTTCTGGATTCAGCAAATCCTCCGGGTTTTATGATCCTGTGCAGGGACCGTTTCATGTGGCTCTAGTTCAGGAACTGCTACCAATCTCATGAAAGTGCTGGAAAATGAGATCTGTCAAACAATGACTTGTATCCAGGAATAAGTGGTGTTACCATACAGTAGCGCAGAACGATCACAAACGTGGCTGAGTACAAGCAGCGTGACCTTGGCCAGTCCCTTTAGCTCGAGACCTCACTTTATTTTTTTTCCTAGTTCTTTTTTTTTTCATTTTTACCTTTTATTTTTTTCATTATTAAGGAATTTTTTATTCATTTTACATACCAACCACAGATCCCTCTCTCTTACCTCCTCCTGCCCCTGCAACAGGGTATGGCCTCCCATGGGGAGCAAGACCTCACTTTACTTTGGAAGGATGAAGAACGGGGTGGGATGTTCCAACAAAGGTCACTTTCTGTAGAGGAGACTTAAATCCTTCCTAACACAAGTTCCTTAAAAATGCCAATCTGAACCATTGCCTTGTCATTAGATTTACAATGTCTTCCATCAACACCACCAAAGTCAAATTTGGGGACACCCCTAGCATTACTGAGATTGACTGACAGTAAAATTACATATGCTGAAGGAGGTGCAAAACATGAAGATTTGAGTCACATGTATCTTGGGAATGATTCCCACAATGAAGCTAAGTAAAATAATGATTGCCTCACAGCTACCCCTTTTTAAAATTATCTTTTTGCAGGGAGAACAATTGAACTCTTTCCCCTCAGTGGATTTCAAGTGTGCAATGTGTTATTATTACCCATGGCCACCATTGTACCTTGTTGTTGTTATTGTATTGGGTGCCACGGATGAGATGCAGGACTTCACACGCCAGGGAAGTACCCCATCCCTGAGCCACATATCCTGCCCAACCAGATCTCTTATTACTGAAAGATGTGTCTTTCAACCACAGCGTTCCATGTCTTTATTTAAATCGGTATTTTAAGTAAGAATCCCATATTGTGGTTAGGGTGTGGGATTTCTAGTTCCCTTACTGTTGGGCAGTTAGGAGGCTGAGTGGTAATGGCAGAGGAAGTAACGCCCACTCTACCCCCAACCCCCTCCACGGGTTGGCATTGCTAAGGTAGAAGAGCAGAAAGGTGAGTTCAAGGACTTAGAAGTCACACCCGGGCTCCCGTTCGGCTTCACTGCTTCCCGGTCTCTGACATCAGCCAGTCACTTAACCTCCTTAGTCCCCATATGATCTTTTGAAGCATGACTTTTGTAAATTAGCCCTAAGAATGACTCACCGGTTCCTCGTGACATTAAACAAGCCAGTGCACGTAAACGCTTAGTCCACTGGCTGACGGGGTACACAGTAAGCACTCAAAAATGTTACTGATTAATAATTCCCTTTATCAATTTGCTCCTTACATTTCCATTTAATAACTCTTTAAAGTAAGGGACTTAAAAAAATAACCCATTTAGTTTTAAGTTCATTTTGGGGTAGAGTAAGGCCTAGGAAATGAATCACTAGGTGGCTTCACCTAGTGACTATGTAAACATCACAGAGTGTATTTACACAAACAAAATGACCATAACATCACCAGGCAATATAATCTTATGGGGTCGCTGTCGTTATGTGTTCTGTCATTTGCCAAACTGTCATTATGGAGTACATGGCTCTATTATCATTTCTACCTACGACCTTGGAAACCAAAGTACTGGTCATAATGGGAAAGCACACAATGAATGTTCTAGAAAGCTACTAGTTTGGATGAGGACATGTAAGAATGTGCAATGCCAGACTCAAGAATTGGGATTGACTTTCATGCCCCGCAGAAAGCCAAGGATGGTTATACGTCTGGATGGAGAAAAATTATAGCTATGCCTCCAGAGGGGATTTTGGTTAAAAGAATAGAAGCACAGTTAACAACAACAACAACACAACGTCAGTGGAAACAGAGCCCCAGAACTCACTCAGTTCGCTTTCCTATGAGGTGTCCTAGCCCAACCCAAGGCTGTCTAGGTCTAGCCTTGGCTAAGTCATCATGCTGTTTTGTTTCAAAATCCGTGAGGCCGAAGAGGGAGGGGAAGAGGAAGGACAATGTGCTTTGCTTGCCAGCCAATGAGTTTATTCAGAGGGATGGTAGAGGGCCAGGAAGAATCTTCTTTGGTCTCATCTCACAATAATTCTATGGGGTGTATACAGCAGACTATCTTCTATGGTTCATGTGTATAAAACTGAAACTGGGGAGGTTTGGTAATCTTCCTCCATTCACATGGATGACCGAACATTTAAGGAGAAGCTCCCGTGCTTCGCTTTAGGGAGACACAGATGAATAAAGCATTACGTTGCTGTGTGATCTAAAGTAAATGATTTAAGCTCTCTGATCTGTGATTTGGCACAGATGAACTGGCATTTGATGCACACACACACACACACACACACACACACACACACACACACACACACACTGTCCTGTCACAGAAGAATGTTGAAGGCTTTGGTTATAATGGAGTCTAGGATGTCTGTGCTTCTTGATAGAGATGTCTCCTCCAGGCAGCTGTAGAGTTGGCTCTGGGAGGTAGTTTTTGCTTCCATGAGTCCAAAATCATAGAGAGATGGGAGCCCAGAGAGAGGATTTCAGGTTCATACTAGATTTGGGGAGAGTGTTTTTAGACCAGTACCCCCTTACACCCTGCATGCTTGCCACCAAGGATGTTCCCCAGCATCCTCTCAGCTTGTGAGTCCATGCAGATCACTCTTTGTCAGGTTTCCCCATCTAATCTTATTGCTTTCATCCATGCTCTTGTAATAGAAGCTAAACCAAATTGAAAAGGTGGATCCAGCAATGGTAATGTGTGTAAACAGAGACGGAGTTTTCAGTCCCAACTGCCCACTCCCAAATAATCACATAAAACCTTATATTAATTATAAATGTTCAGCTGGTTGCTCAGGCTTATTACTAACTAGCTCTTACATTTAAATGAACCCATTTCTATTCATCTATGTATTGCCGCATGGCCTTGTCTTTACTGGTCCTCTAGCATTTTGCTTCTTAGGCAGCTGGCTCATGTCTCTCTCTACTCGGTCCCTCCTCATCTGAGTCCTCAGTTTAATTGTTCCATATAAACTTATCCTGCTTTGCCATAGGCCAAACAGCTTTATTATTAACCAATGTGAGTAATATATATTCACAGTATACAGAAGGATCATCCCACAGCAAATATGAACATACCCATTCATGGGAAAGTTTATGAATGTGAATCACTGCGGGGGTGGGAAGAAATCCCCTGGAGCCGTGGTTCTCAAGCTGTGGGTTGCGACCCCTCTGGGTGTGAAATGACACAAGGGTCATCTAAGACCATTGGAAAACACAAATATTTACATTACAATTCATAACACTAATAAACACAGTTATGAAGTACCAACGAAAATGATTTTATGGTTGGGGGTCACCACAACATGAGGAACTGTATTAAAGGATTGCAGTATCAGGAAGGTTGAGAACCACTGTCCTAGAGCATTCTGGGTAGTGAAGAGATTAGGGGTATGGCTTACACTCTGATGGCAACACTGTCAAGATTGTGCCCTTGTTGGGAGTGGTAGTACACACCTGCAATCCTAACACTCAGAATGCAGGTGCAGGAAAATTGCTGCAAATCAGAGGCTAGGGTGGTCTGCTGTGGATATCGTTCTGTATAAATAAAACACTGATTGGCCAGTGGCCAGGCAGGAAGTATAGGTGGGACAAGGAGAGAGGAGAATTCTGGGAAGTGGAAGGCTGAGTGAGAGAGAGACACTGCCAGCCACCACCATGACAAGCAGCATGTGAAGATGTCGGTAAGCCACGAGCCACAAGGCAAGGTATAGATTTATAGAAATGGATTAATTTAAGATATAAGAACAGTTAGCAAGAAGCCTGCCACGGCCATACAGTTTGTAAGCAATATAAGTCTCTGTGTTTACTTGGTTGGGTCTGAGCAGCTGTGGGACTGGCGGGTGACAGAGATTTGTCTTGACTGGGCCAGGCAGGAAAACTCTAGCTACAGTGGTCTACACAATGAGTTGGGGGGGGGGGGGCACAGCTGCATGGTGAGACCCTGTTCCCAAAAAGACAAGAATCCCAAACTGACAAAAACCAAAAGTGATAACAAACAAATCAGACCGTGGCCTCTGTGATGTCCCAGGCTCCTTCTGCCGTGGCTGTCTTGCTCTAGACCAAGAATGGCAACATCTTCTACCCTGTGGGGTTATTTTCAGTGTGAAATATCCTAATCCTTGGGAAGGGCCCAAATTTGTAAGTGCAAGCTGTTAATTGGTTCTTTTATGGATAGACAATTAGTTCCCTGCCTCACAGTGTGTCCACATCTGCTCTTTGAGGGTAAGTAAGTAGTTCTGGCTGCAATTCAGCCTTCCTTCTTAGCGTCACTCTGAGCCTGACATCAATTTCCATGGGCATTTTAGGGACTACATAATAACCATTGTCTTTTTATTCATGGAAAAATTTGAATGAAAAATTGTCCGCCCGTCCCAGGTCCCCAAGGGTGACTATAATTTAGACATCAGTGGTCACCTGCTGCCATTCAGTGCCAACTGTGAGCTCATCAACCTCACAGGACCCTGGCACACACCTGGCCCTGCCAGCCAATACCCAGACGTTCTAGCTGCAGGCCTTCACAACGCTTTCCTATGTCCTACTAGGCTCTTGCCTTCTGTCCCCAGGTTGAAAGTTACCTGGGGAGGCCACTGTAACAGAGGAGTCACTGCGCACCCGGCCTGCTGTCCTTGGAAAGTTGGGTAGGACATGGAAGGGGTGGATTTTGTTGTCTCATTATTTTTTTTCTTTAATCAAAATAAATGCTAATTATAAGGAAATAAGTTCGGATTATTCTCAACCAAATACAACCTCCATTCCCTATAATATAAAAATATTCAACTATAAATTCGTATATTCATTAATCTATAAATATCTATCGGATGTTCCCAAGGAATGAAGTGACACTAACAGAGGTGTGATACACAAATACTTTTCAGCACTTCATAAAGTAGACGTATCTAGTGACGTAAGAATCAAAGGCAGCCAGGTGCAGTGACTCAGGCCTCTACCCCTGGCATTCTGGAGGCTGAAGCAACAAGGTCATTGCAAGTCGGCCAGCCTGTGCTACAGAGGGAGACAAGAGACCCCACCTCAAAAACAGGACAAATACACCTCCCGACCAAAACAAAATACCCCGAAACAGAAAAATACCAAAACAAAAGAATCCAAAGAAAGTTGGGCTGCCTCTTTTTTTTTTTTAAGTTAAAATATAAATACATCATTCCCCACTTCCCTTTCCTCTCTCCACCCCCTACCATATACTCTTGCCTTGCTTTGGCCTACATCTAAATGAAGTCTGCAGACCATCCAGACGATTCACTCTGTGTAGGGTAACCACACCACATGAAGGAAGAATCTGCTCTAACAGCCATCTAAGAATTAAAATTAGAATCTGACAATAATGGAACAAGCCCTGTCCCGAGTAGCCTGGAGCCCCTGCTGGTGTAGCCCTCAGCCAGACTTCTGGGGTAGGTTTTCAACTGCCCCGAGCACCGAGGTTCTGAGATATAACCCATAGTAATTCTTCAAGGGAGGCTCCTGTTAGCACTTCCTTACATCCTAACCCTGCGCGAGCCAATCAAATCAAAAGATCCTTAGCAATTAGATTAGTCTGTTCCCAGTGCAGGCTGGGTAGCCAGGGACGGAAAGCCGTATAAGGAGCTGCAAACACAAATACCTGCAGCTACGTGGCACACAGGACCCAGATGCCAAATCCTTCCTCTGGGTTCCAGTACGGTCTGATCAGAAACAGCTTCCTTGGGTTGCAGGGCATTTGGAGGAGAATCTGTGATTGGGCGGGGGCATCTGGAAGTGGAGAATCATAGAGAAGAAAGGAGTGGGGCAGGTGAGGACTAACCTTGGTTGCTGGGGTTCAAAGTGAGGGATACCTCCAACCCTCCCTATCCCGCCCCTTCTAATCTTAAGAGGAAAACCTGCTGCATCCATTTTCTCTCCCATTGGAGCAGAGACTGTGGCTGTCTGGGGACAGGATGCCCTCCCTACCTTTCTTCCACCCTCTTGCCTTCCCTGTATCTGCACTGTAACCTCTCACCTTAGCGCTAACTTGATGCTCCAGCTGTGCCAGGCCACTTCATGTGGCTTCTAGCGGACCCGGAGGACTGTTTGACTTGTGGAGGAGAGCACAAGTCATCTGGGCTGTGACAGTGGGTGAAATACCATCTGATTCAGACATTCCTTCGTGACTTCTTCCCCATCTGACTGCCTCACTGGCACCTCCAAAAATAGCACAGTGTGTGTGTGTAGGGGGGGTTAGGATCCCATTCTCTCCTGTTCCTTGGGAATGCTGGCATGGAGGCTGTGGCTTGTTCCCATTTGATAAGGATCTAGGAAAGGTAACACCTGACTGTGGAGCAGGGAACGTCTTCCAACTGTGGGGCGCTCGCCCAGGAAGTGAGCGCTCTCAGGTTGGTCCAATATGTTCAACCAATTTGTTTCATGGAGGTTTTCTTATATGGCCCGTCTATGAACCAGATCAGCCTGTTAGCAAAAAAAAAAGGGGGGGGGGGGTTCAGGCAGTGCTGGGCCGGGGAGAGGAGAAGGTTGGTCCTGCTATGATCTTGTTATTAAACATCTTGTCTATTGGACACCTTTTGCTGAGATCCTTTCCAATTGTTCTTTAAAAGGAACTAAAAATAAATAAATAAATAAATTTTTAGGAAGGACCATAAAAATCTGAGCTGAGGTGTGGAAGGACACATCATTCCATGTGAGGATTATGAATTTTAGGAAAACCAGGGAGCCTTTAGGTCCTAGAAACAAGACCTGGAGCAAAAAGTTTCCAGAATTTAGGAGACTGGCCAATGATGCCAGGACACCAGATGTAGGACATAGGAAGCCTCTCAGGGTGTTCCTTTGTTTCTGGTACCATCCTTCCTTGTGGAGAATTAGCATCTGGAAATACGGTAGATGGTAGGGATAAGAAATCCTGTTAAGAGTCTGTTTCCTTCTCTTCCTTTGGGAAAAAGAAAAAAGAAAAAGACTCATTTTGTGGCCAAATGTAATATCCAGACCACGTTTGGACATACAGTTCCAGTGAGCTTTCAAGAATGTGAAGATGGAAGAAGCCATCAGACTGTACACGAGGTGAGTGTGGAGCCCCTTCTTAAAGGGCCCCCACGTCGGGCAGCTTTTGAAGGAAGCAGATCCCAGAGGGAGCCTCGGGTTTGGAACTCTCTCTAAAACACAGCTTGGCTCCTTGTGACTCTTTGAATCACACATGACCGATTTCTATCCCCTCTGCAGTCAGCCTCACTTCTCACACAGACCTGTGGATTTGGGTGCTCTCATACTCCCTCGCTAATGCCTGCCAGGGACGGCCCTCAGACAAGTGAGCTGTTTTTTCATAGTGGCCCCAAGATGATGTTCATTTAGAGGTAAGTCTATAGATAGGGCCAGCTTTAGGTAATAATAATAATAATTTGTCCGTCTCTGGCATCCTCTTTTTCTTCCTTTACACCTTTCAGGTCCTGCAATTAGTGAATTTATACTTGCATGAATAAATCTGCTAGAATGATGATAGGTTCTATGTTTAGTTCCAACTGAGATGAATAAGTAAGAACCCCATGGATCACTACATTAAGAAAAACAAAACAACAGGACATAAACTCTGTCATTGATTATTGATGTCTGCCATGGAAACATCATTTACCATCTTCTCACTTGTCATGAGTTATCAGAGGTAGAAATTGTGCCTCATTCGGTTTTTGATCTTTAATCATCAATTAAATCTCAAATGCTTTTAAGTCTTAGCATGTAGCCCTGGCTGGCCTGGAACTCACTACATGGACCAGGCTGGCCTCAAGCTCACAGAGATCCTCCAGACTCTGCCTCCAGAGTGCTGGGAACAAAGGTGTGTGTCACCACACCCAGACTCAAATACTTTTTATGGTTGAACTATGTATATAGCAACCATGGAAACTCTCATACTGAATTTGTTTCTAGCTGTGTGAAATTTTCAACTACCACATGCTGAGTGACACAGTGATCCAGGAATGCATCATCTAGTTCTCTGGCTGAGACAACATAAGGTCTGACCCCCTGAGGTATGACATGGGGATGAGTGGAGAAAGAATAGTCAATCAGGGAGCACAGAAAGGAAAAGGAAGTCAGATGAAGATAGGGGAATATGCCAGAGGTCCAATAGCAGGCGAAGGAAGTGGAGGCCTCCCCAAATTCTGAGCACCATGTGCTACTAAAGAACTCCAGAGAACAAACCTGTGAACTCAGTTTATAGCTGTGTATGAAAGCTGGCTTGAACAGACCAGCTGGAGTGGATAGTTAAATTTTCAGGAATTTTGCAAGTCAGTTGACTTAGTGCTGGTGCCTTGAGTTTGGATATAACTTACACTACAGAAGGTTCTACCCACACTCATAACCACATATTAAACAGTTACCAGCACAACACTGAATATACGCCCCAAACTCCAGCAGAGACTTTTGTTCCCATCTATATGTCGTGCAATATGAACAGCTCTACCTTCAATATTGCATTGTGCCCCTCCTCATGAGGCGGTGGGACTGGTGTTCTGGCCACTCCTTGTGGCCAGTCACTTCAGTATTTTGGGATTTGAGTGGTCACTACATCAGGGGTTCGCCTTGGCACCATGTTAGAACAATGACAGCCAGTCAACACACGGGCTGAAGTTGAGTGCTGTGGGCATGTCTGTGGTCCTAGCTACTCTGGAGGCTGGGATGGGAGGACTGATTGAGCCTAAGAGTTTGCGGCCAGCCTAAACAGCATACCAAGACCCCCAGCTCAATAAAATATAACCAGAGCCAGGTGTGGTGGTTTGTGGTTGTAGTCCTATCATTTGGGAGCCTGGAGCAATAGAAACCCAGGTTCAAGGCTAGCACGGGCAATATAGCAAGACCTCGACTTAATAACTAAGTAAGTAATAAAACAAAAACAGTGACTGGAGGAAAACCCAGCAGTACACAGGGTGTGAGACACTAAGATTAGGTGATGTGCTGCATTTCTGACAGAATATTTTGAAGGGAAAAATCCCCCCCACACACACACACCCTTAGATCATTTTGCTGAATGTTGATACCTTTAACTACTACAGGATAGGTCCATGCATTCGTGGCGTTCATCTCTGAGACGCTCACTGGAGGGGACTAAGAAGAAAGGATTGCCACTCAGGGGATTTCTCAGTGTAACTCTTTGCCATCCTGCCTATGGGTGGAGGAGACAGTCTTCTAGGGGCCACCGCTCAATAAAAAGATGACTCTAATGGTAAAATCTGCATTCTCCCCTGGAAGTGGGCATTCATCTCCCAAGAGTCCTTGGCCACAAGTCACTGAGACGTTAGGAGAGAGGTGCCCAGGAGAAAACCTTATTGAGAAGTCATCTTTTATGGGCTACTGCAGGGGAACAATCTGGAGACTGCTCCTTAACTGGACACCATTTTGGAACATGCTAAATGGGATGGAGGAGGGCAGTTCTGCACATTCATGTGCTAATTGATTTGGAGCAATCGGGAACCTGCCAGGGAAAGGCAGAAGCAGACAGAGAACAATAGGAGCAGGAGCAGATTCGTCTACGGGCTTCCGAGAAAGCAGAGAAAAGTTCTGCGTGTGTAGCAGGCACCCCCATCCAGATGTGCTTTCTAAATAAATGTTAGAGATCTTGAAGCATCCATGACTTTTGACAATTGTCTTATCCATGCATTTCATTATTTAACATTTGTCTTCAAAATTATTTAATTAAGAAAAAAAAGTAACTCAACCCCACGTTGAAAATAAAGCTATGGGTTTAATGATGCTGCGTTAGGTTTCAGAACACAGATTGCGATAAACACCTGACTGTTAAAAGTGGCATTGTTGCACGAATCCTAAATGGTCTTAATAAAAACCCGGAGCCAGATATCAGTGTGAAAGCACAAGAATGGGGATCTGCTTCTGGGTCCCCTGTGCCAGGCAGAAGCTGTGTGTAGCAGTGTGTCTGTGACCGCAGCGCTTGATGGAGAGACGAAAGGATCTCAGCCTAGCTCAAGCAGGGAACTCCAGGTTCAGTGAGAGACCCTGTCCCCAAAAACAAAGTGGAGAGCAATAGCCAAAGACATCTGCATATAGCACACACACATACGAGAGAGAGAGAGAGAGAGAGAGAGAGAGAGAGAGAGAGAGAGAGAGAGAGAGAGAGACCAAGAACAAATGTGGCCTTTCGTGTCACCTGACCTGGTTTGCTGTCTATTTCTGTGATAAAGACCATGCCCAAGAGCAACTTGGGGAGGAGAAGGTTTATTTCACCCTACACTGTATACTCCATCGCTGAGAAAAACCAGGGCAGGAACTCAAGGCAGGAACCTGGAGACAGGAACTGAAGCAGAGGCCATGGGGGGAAGGTTACTTACTGGCTTTCTCTCCTCATTGCTTGCTTAGCAACCTTCTTTCTTATACATCCTTAGGACCACCTGCCCAGGGGTGGTAATGCCCATAGTGAGCTGGGCCTTCCCATAGCAATCATTAATCAGGAAAACGCACTACAGATTTACCTACAGGCAATCTGAAGGAGGTGCTTTCCCAAACAACTCCAGCTTGCGTCAAGTTGACAAACTAACCAGGCCATCATCCATCTCCCTCTGTCTAGGCCTGTCTCCACCACCCTCTTTTCCTTAATTTTTTTCCAGTCTGTACCCTTCATGGTAGCATAACATCTACTTTCTTTTTTATTTATTTATTCCTAATAAAGCCATCTCTTGATAGATGATTAATCCACGTTTGTCTTTAGGAAGAGAATTATAGAAGTCTCCCCAACAGGAATCCAAGCTTTTCATGGTGAGGCCCGCTGGCCACCGTTGGATTGGATTTACTTCCACTAGGG
Source organism: Peromyscus eremicus (assembly GCF_949786415.1). Taxonomy (NCBI): domain Eukaryota; kingdom Metazoa; phylum Chordata; class Mammalia; order Rodentia; family Cricetidae; genus Peromyscus; species Peromyscus eremicus. The sequence goes on from NC_081433.1 coordinate 25,967,214, forward strand.
GGCACTCTTCCCCTTAAATGCCAAAGACTCTAACCAGAGATAAACACTGCAGTAGTAACAATAGAAACACGGATTTCCTTTTAGAAATAGCTGCTCCTGAACACCGCTTTAGCGAGGCGATCATTAAGGCTATGGTATTTGCTGAGAAAACACTTGGTTATAGTAGCAAATTTACTCACGACTGTGGGCATGTCAGCTGACAGTGGGTGCGCCACCGTGAAGGCCCAGGTATCGATGGCTAAGTTTTGTTTTAAATTCAATTTAGAGTCAAGAGATCCAACTCAGTCATGCCCCAGAGTATTTGCTGCCAGGGACTATCTTCCTTAGGATTAACCCCAGAAAGGTGGAAGTCACTGGTCCTAACCCTTCATTCTCTAAACAATGTAGAGATGCGGAGTGGATTGATTGTCTACCTCACAGGGCTAAGGAGGTAAATCTTCAATCCTTGTGCAAAAGCATCTTCCTTTACAGGTATCTTCTCTGGCTGCCAGTGGTGTCCTTTGTCTATATAATTGTTTTATGTTTGTGTGTGTGTGTTGTGTGGTGTATGTTTGTTGTGTGTATGTGTGTGTGTGTTGTATGTGGTGTGTGTGAGGTGTATGTATATGTATGTGGTATATGTGTGTGTATGTGTGTGTTGTGTGTATGTGTTTGTTGTATGTGTTTTGTGTGTGTGTGTGTGGTATGTGTGCATCTGTGTTGTATGTGTTGTGTATATGTTGTGTGTGTGTGGTATAGATGATGTGTGTGTGTGTGGTGTGTGTGGTGCATGTGTGTGGTGTATGTGTATCTGTGGTGTGTGTTTGTGTGTGCATATATATGTATACATATATAGTGTGTGTGTGGTGTGTGTGTATCTGTGGTGTGTGTTTGTGTGTGGATATATATGTATACATATATAGTGTGTGTGTGGTGTGTGTGTATCTGTGGTGTGTGTGTATATATACATATATATTTTGTGTTTGTGTGGTGTGTGTGTGTGTGTGTGTGGTGTATGTGTGTGCACCTGTGGTATGTGTATATGTTGTGTGTGTGTGCAGGTACACCTCATCTTCCGACTGGTTTGAGGTAGGGTCTTGTCCTGCTGGCAGGCTAGCTGGCCCTGGAGCCTCCGGAGACTCTCGTCTCCACCGCGCATCTCACCACAGGAGCGCTGAGATTACAGAAGTACGCTACTGGATCTGGTTTTCATTTGTCCCTGTGGGTGCTGAGATCTGAACTCTGGCCCTCGGGCTCACACAGCAAACACTTTATCCAGCAAGTCACATCTCCACTTCCTGCCATAATTTAAAAAGCAGTAACACGAAACTTCCAGATAGTGCGTTTGAAGTGAATCACGTACACTGGACCCTTGGAGCATGCAGCGTCATAGCATGGAGATGATGTAAGAGTCAGAAAGGGACATTGTCTCATCACGGGAGACTGTAGACATCCCGGCTACACTTCTGGCCAAGGTACTTCTCTGGAACTTCATTTCTCTTCCTTGAAGAATTAGCTCGTGCCTGGCCTAGACACAATGTGAGCCGGGAACTCTGCACGCATTTCCTTACTCACAGGAGCACTGTGAGGGATTACCACCAACCCCATTTTACAGAAAAGGAAACAGAGAACCAGGGATTTTCTTAAGATTCACAGTTGATATAGGGCTTAGTTGGAGCAGGCCGGGATCTCTCTGGCTTTGAAAAGTGAAACAGGGTCCTCATTAATTAGTATGTGCTGAGACCCTTCTATGGCCCCCACAGGCCTTGCTGGCTCCAAAGATTGATGTTCTTTCTCATTTCAGTCCGTGGAGGAGGTCTGAGGAGAAAAGAGTGACCCAAAATAACACATTTGAAAAGTAGCGCACTGTGAGAGGAGACACGGGCTCCGTCCCTGGTTTCCCACGCACTGACAGTCCTTTGAAGCAGGTCACCTCCTCCCCAAGGTTTTTTCCTGAAGTGAAAAGTGAGAGGTTGAGACGAACCCCAGCCCCTGGGTGCTCACATGCCACACCCGAGGGCAGTAAGCCCTGAAGCTGCCAGTCTGCTCTGCTCAGGGTGGGGCTACCTGCTCCCCGGCTCGTGCCAGCACCCCCTTTCCCATCTGAGTTTCAGGTCATTCACCCCCTTCCTCTTGCCCCTCAATGAGGAGGCCCTTTTGCTGCTGCCACCCAGAGGAGAGGCAGAAAGCGAAGCGGAGACCAGCCCAAGTGGCACTTTCCGAAATGCCGGCTGTGGCTTGCTCAGCGTCTGTGTCCTCCGCAAGGGAACCACACTGTGGGAACACAATTCAGAACGAAGCCAGTCTAATCGGTAGAGACAATGGAGCGTGCCACCCACATCACAGAGTCACTGAACATACCACGGATGCTATCAGCCTTTCAATCAAAACGACACACACAACAGCGCCTTTCTAGCTAGGGTAGAGGGCCCTGTCTCAATCAGATGACGGGATGGTTTGTTCTGTCCCAAGGGAAGCGGTTCAGCTTCCATTCAGGGCTGGGTCCCTTCTAGGCAGAAACGCACTGTTATTGCTGAGAACAACCGTGTGCATAAAGAGAAAGGTCCCTCTTGGTGGGGGCGGGGCGGTGAGAAGACTCTCACTCGAATCTGGAGAGAGTGAAAAATCACCCTTGTTCAACAGCTTTGCGACTCCTGCTCTTCCCTTTTGGCAGGAAAACTGGGGGTTAAATGCCTGATTTAACCCACCTCACCCTCCAACCACAACGGAATAACTATTTAATGAAGAGTACCTTTCAACTGGTTAAACACACACACACACACACACACACACACACACACACACACACCCTCATTATCTAAAATCTCAATCAGTAAAAATCAACAAGAAAAATTTCAAGACCGAAATCGACAGCTGAACACAGCATAGGAAGGAATGAGTCATAAAGGAACAAACACAAAGGGCAAAACATGAAATATTCAACACCCAAACAGAAGAAATCCAAACTACTATGCAACAAGATACTGTGGCTGCTCTTTCAGTTGAAGAAGGTCTTAAGAACTGAGGCAGAGGAGTTCCCTGCTTCTGTGTATTGAGTTCTGGAAAATGTATATAAAATCCAAATCCTTAAAATGTAACAACAATGAACACTCCTGTCTTGAGGGGTGCTATTATCTAAAGTCAAGAGTATTTAGCACTCTAGGAACTACAACTCTCTCTCTCTCTCTCTCTCTCTCTCTCTCTCTCTCTCTCTCTCTCTCTCTCTCTCAATAGATACAGAGATCTTGACCCAGTGGGTTAGGTTAAGATCCCACCATCCCACCCAAATCAATATTCCTATCTGGGAAAGAGACTGAACCACCCAGAAGCCAGTCCTGTAGTGAAAAACCCCTGCAAATTCACCGCCTCATTCTTAGTAAATGCTTGTTTGTATTCAGGCTCTAAACTCCACAGTTCTCCCAGGTGCTGATGGTTTCTTTGCTCTAGATCTTTACATTTTCCAGGATCTATAACCCACATCATGACTGTTCGACACAGACGCGTCTGTAGAAGTGTGTCATACAGAGAGCAATAAGGTATCTTCGGAGCCGGTGTGGTGGTGGTGTGCACCTTTAATCCCAGCACTCAAGGAGGCAGAGGCAGGCGGTTGGGGGCCAACCTGGTTTACAGAACAAGTTCCAGGACAGCTGGGGCTACATAGCTCGAAAAACCAAAGAGAGAGGCAGACAGACAGAGAGACAGACAGACAGACAGAGACAGAGAGACAGATACGGGGGGGGGAGAGAGAGAGAGAGAGAGAGAGAGAGAGAGAGAGAGAGAGAGAGAGAGAGAGAGAGAGACGGAGGAAGGGAGAGAGTCACAGCCGTGAAGGTAGGAATAACAGAGGATAAAGACCAACAGCCACGAATACATATGGCACCTGCTTGTGCCCTGTAAAGAGACCTTGGCACTTCCCCACTGGTTAAGGTGTTAACAGCCATGGCCTTGTGGGGTGTACGCACAGAATTGGTCTATATTCTAGGAGGAAAACTCTACTCTGGTTTTTGCTTTCTATCTGCTTTCCTTGATTTTAAATTGCCACTGTTAATACTGCCATGATGGACTCTTACTGTACAGTTTGTCTGTTGGGGAAACAAAGTCAGAATTGTGTCAGCGGGAGGTAAGTGTTTCAAAAACCTTGTAGAAGCTGAGCGTGGGGATGCACACTTGAAATCCCAGCGTTCAGGAAGCTGAGGCAGGAAGACTATGATTTCAAGGCCAGATCGGGGCTCCATAGTATGTCCTAGGATAGCCTGGGATACACAGTGAGACTGTGTCTCAAAACCAAACAACCAAAAGTTTGTAGTGGACTGATCTCCAGAGCCATGCTATGGGCAGTGGGTGCCAACTAATATGTGAGGTCTAGGACTCCTTGGGAAGACTGATTGGACAGAGAGGCTTTGACCTAGGACAAAAAGTAGGCTTGGACTGTAGACCTTGAGATGGCCTAGACTGGAGCCTGCCTGAGGGTAGGAGTAGTTCTTGGAGCAGCGACAGTGCCTAGCATGCTGCTGTGGACATACTAACACACTAGAGTCACCATCATTCAGTCTTAGAGCGGAAGTCCCAGCACCTACTTCAGTTCGCTAGGATTTGAAGAAAGAGATAAAATGACTTTAGAGGTGATTTCCTTTCAAAGTAAGTATTCATGGAGACTCTGAATTTCACAGATTGCCTTTCTTTGGTGTTGCTTCCTTCCGATTTCTCTCCAATCAAACATTTTCTTTTTAGACGAGGTGCACAGGCAATTTAAGAACTAACACAGAGGACTCTGTGCATCAAGTTCCTCCAGCAGGGCATCTTGCCAGACAACTGCAACATTTCACCACGGGAGACGTGACAGCGCCTCCACCAAGATAAGACAGTTAGCCTCGCTGCGAGCATCCTCATCCTGCCCTTTCTCAGCTACATGCCTCCCTTCCCCACCCTTTCCTCCATTCCTGGAAACCACTGTTCTCTATCTCTACAGTTGTCTCTGCAAGGGTGTTTTATCTGTATGGAGGGAAGTGCTGTGGAACCACGGGAGTTGCCCCTTTTCCTACAAAACACGATTCTCTGAGGACTGTCGCATGTATCAATACTGTGTTCATTTTTATTACTGAATAATATTCCTTGGTAGATATATACCACAACTTATTTATTTTTTTGACCACTGAAGGATATTTGAACTATTTCCAGTTGGGGACTAGTTATGAAAACACGCACATCAATAGGTAGAGTTTTTGCAAATATAAGTTTTTGTTTGTCTAGGATAAATACCTAATCCTGCTCCCAGGTGACTCTCATTCCTACTTATCTCATAGCTCGCAGTGCTGAAATTTTCCTGCTTCTTTGCCCCCTGAATATTCTCTTCAGAAAAATAGGTCTTCGCATCTTTCATCCATTTTACAATGGGATTGTTGCGTTTTCTTCAAAGGCTAAGTCTTAAAGGTTCTTTATATGTGTTATATATACTGGTTTTGTGACCGATGTGTGATTTGTAAATCTGTCCACCAGTCTTTAGTTCAACTGTCCATATTTTTCACACATTATTTTATAGAACAAAAAAAATTTTAAATTGTGATTAAAGTCCAACTAGTCAATTTTTCATTTTATGAACACTATTCGTGCCATTTCTGTGAACTTTTTGCTTTTGAAATCCTGGGAATTTTCCCTGTGCTTTGAAAACAAAAACAAAAGCAACGACAGAAACCATGGTCTTAATATATAGCCAGGTGTCTCAGGCTGGCTTCAAACTCATAATCCTCTGGATGCCACGCCCCTTCACCAGAGTACGATGTGCATCACAATCCAGATGTGCATCACAATCCCTGACTCCAAAGTTCCATAGTTTCGCGTTTTGAAGTAAGCCTGATCCATTTTGAGTCTTTTGTTTGTTTGCTGTCTGGATGGTAGCATGGTCGGCTTGCCTGTGCTGTTCAATTGTCCTAGCTCAGTTTCCTGAAAAGGCCATTGGCCTATGGCTGCATGTTTGCCAGACATCAGTGGAGGACCATGTTAGTTAGCTGAAAAGACACCAGTCCATTGTGGGGTAGAGGCTGGCGGTGAAGCTCATCCCACAGCAGGCAGGGAGCGTCTAAAAGGAGCATGCTAGTTCAGCACTGGCTTTCTCTTTTTCTTTTCCAGCCCAACATGTTGTATGGGTCTTCTCCACATCAGTTAGTTCTCCTTGGGTTAGAGTTAACACAGACAGACCCAGGGTGTGTCTCACCATCAACGTCCTGGGGATTCTAAACCCAGTGGTGTTGGCAATGAGGATGAAATGTCACAGAGATTTTTGCGTGCCATCTGTTTCCAGATCCACTCTTCGGTCCCATTGCTCTGTGTATGTCTTCCCACCAGCACCGCATAGTCTCAGTTATGTAAGTGACGATGAGTGGGGAATCAACTAGGTTAACTCATCTCACCTCGTTCTTCTTTACCAAAACCATGCTCTGGTTCTTTCCCTTTCTATATGCAGTTTAGAATAATCGTATTTATTCACAAAGAAACTTTGCTGAATGTTGACAGCAACTGCATTAAACCTCTTTTATCAGTGTGGTGGATAACATTTTTACTCTCTTAAGCCTTCTAATATGTAAATAGACTATCTATAAAATATATGTGTATATACATATGTATGTGTGTATCCATTTATTTAGATCTTTGATTTTTTTCAGCATAAATAAAATATATTATTATGCTTATATTACTAGGCACAATATTTATACTAGATTTATAACTATTTTTTAATGTAGTATCCTTACTCCTTGTTGTAATGAGTATCTAGAAATAAACTCAGCATCTGAGGAAATCTCTTACTTCAGAGAGACTACATATGTAACTGGAAATATATAATTTAGAACAAACTTAAGCAGTTTTAAAAGACAAAAGATCACATTAAAGTTTCTAAAGTACTTGTGAGAAATAAAAATATCCGAGATCTATTAGATAAGAAAATACCATTAAAAGGGTCATTTCTTTTTGTAATAAAAACAATATGGGGAAAGAAAGAGGGAGAGAGAGAGAGAGATGCTTAGAAGATGAAAAGTGACGGAATACCTCAGGAAGAAGATCGCAGAGACAGGGGGAGTTCCTATGGAGGATCGCTTCTCTAACCACCCAGGTGACGTCCCAGAGGAAGGAAAAACGGGAATCAAAAGAGAAAAAAGGGTGAAAACAAGAGAAGAGAAGAAAAACATCCCAGAACAGGAAAGTATGGATGTTTAGATTAAATGCTCATGAAAAGTCTCACCAAAGCATTTTTATCATGAAACTTCAGGAATGTACAGGAATGATTGAATATACATATACATATACATGTACATGTGCAGGAATGATTGAATATATATATATCAAGAGAAGGGGGAAAATAAAGAAAATCCTAGGCTGGCCTAGATGTGCCTTTCTATGGCAACATTTCCAGCCATTCTAGCCAGCAAAGGAGAAGCTCCTTCAAACTGCAGAGGGATGATGATTTCCAAAGGAGAATTCTGGGCTGTGCTATCAACCATGAACATTTTTTTTTTTCAAATATGCAAGGACTTCATTTTTTTCCTCTCACACATTGTTTCTCAGGAAGCTACCGTGGACACGCAGCATCAAACCAGAGAATGGCCCAGGGAGAAAGAAGACAAAGCATTAAAGGCAACAAAAGATTCAGCGTGGGGAGAAATGAACCGAAGACCGGCTTGTCAGCTTCGCCGTGGACCCAGAACAATCCTTCCCAAACAGAGCAGCGCACAGGGCTCCAGCAGAAAACGCAAGCCGACGCCTTCATCATATTCTGAGCACAAAGGGAAGATTTAGAAAAATCAGGGGCTCTTGAGCTCCTGATTGTTAATCTGTATTCCTGTCTCTAATCATGAGTCCAAGAGAAACACAAAGGCCTAGGAGGGGGGAACAGAGAATTGAACAATAGTTATTTCGTTAACATGAGGTGAATATTCATATCGACCGAATAAAATACAGTTTGATATTCCTGCTTGATTAGGAAAGACAGAAGGAGGTATAGATGCAAGCTGGGAATAGTGAGGATTGAATGGATGATAGGAAACAGAATTGAGTTTCCTTCTTCTATAATAAAAATTCTAGCTTTGACTTCTGATTAGTGAGGAGAGAGACTGCAGCATCAGCCCGATAATAAAAGGTGCTGAATAAGCCACAAAGCCACAACTTTACTGGACACCTTAGAGAGCTAAGGTTACAAGGAAGCCTGGATGAACTACATCCAGGAAGCAATAGCTGTTTTTTAGGAATGAAGATACTTCTGCTTGCTTACATTACTGATAGTCCAAGGCAGAGGTATCCCACCATAGACAGGAGGGGGAACACACTACACAAATGGTCATGAGGAGGCTGCCACAACAGAATAGAGTGCTAAGGCTCCCAGTGGGAGGCAGAATTAAAACAAAACAAAACAAAACAAAAAAAGAGGAAAGAAAGTGCCCTAAGGCACACAGGAGCTTTCCTGTAAGGCAAGGTAGCAGCTGCTGAGGGCTGTGTGTGGAGGATACAGAAGTTGATTTTAAAACCGAAGTTGCGCATAAGCTGAAAGTTGAAGCGTGATAGCAAAGGATACCGCGCTAACAGCAATCAGAACAAAGCTGGAGCGGCTAAAATAATGTCAGATGAGACTTATTTCAGAGCAGAGAGCATCACCCAGGAAAAAAGGAAGCTATTGTATAATGAGTAAAGAAAAACTTCATTAGGGTGGGGGCAAATCATCCCTAAATGTTCATGTGCCTAAGCCCACAGCTTCCATAGCCATGATGAAAAAATGAGCACTACTATACATAAGAATAGACACACCGAAGGTAGAGTCAGAGCTTCACCCTGTATCTCTCAAGAAGTGACAGGACGATAAGGGCTGGAGAGATAGCTCAGCAGTTTAGAGCACACATTGCTCTTGCAGAGGACCCGAGTTCGGTTCCCAGCACCCATACTAGGTGACTCACAAATCCCTTTAACTGCAACTCTAGGGGATCGGAGGACCCTGGCCTCTGCAGGTACCTGCACTCACACGTACATCCCCCGCTCCACACACAGACTTGCATGCATACACAGAATTAAAAATAAAATAAATATTAAAAAAAAAAGAAAAACAGCAGTAGAACAAGTGGGCAGAAAATTGTTGAGTACAGAGAAGACCTGAGGCAGTGTGAACTCTCTTGACCCCAGCCCCATTCAACAGCAGAACATGCCATTCGGACACACGTGGGACTTTTTCCAAGGCCATATTTGGAGCTGTGAACAGTTTTCAGAAATTGTAAAAGATTCAAGTCGCACAGAGTGTAGTCTCTAACTAGGATAAGTGAAGTCAAAATCAGCAAGGAAAAGTGTCCAGAATAAAGCTCTGTTATTTAGAATCGAGATAATACGTTTCTGTATTATATGTGGGCCGGAGACAAAGTCAGAGAGGAAACTAGAAATTATTTTCTAATACAGACAGACTGCAATGTAACAAACTTGGTGGGATCTACTTAAAACAATGTCTAGAGTGAAATTCATAGCATTAAGTGCTCATATTAGAAAAATGTAAACTTCACGTTCTCTGCTCTCACTTTAAGAGACTAGAACAAGAACAAAATAAGCCCAAAGTAATCAGAGACAGATTAATAAAAAAAACAATAGGCAAAAATTGATGAGATTTAAAAATGGGCAAAACCTACAGAAAACCAATAATTCACAACTTTTTAAATTTTTAAAAGTTAATTTTAAAAACTCCTTTTTTTTTGTTTTTGTTTTCGAGACAGTTTCTCTGTGAAACAGTCCTGGTTGTCCTGGTTCTTGCTCTGTAGACCAGGCTGGCCTCAAACTCACAGAGATCCACCTGCCTCTGCCTCCAGAGTGCTGAGATTAAAGGTGTGCATCACTGCCTCCAGAATAAAATATTCTTAATTAGACAAACTAGAGGAAAAGACAAAGAAACCATCCATATCAGGCACTCGATGAGGAGCCACAGCAGAGGGTGATACATACAACAACTTTATACAATAAATTGAATAAATGAAAATTTAAAAATTCTCAAAACCATACCTCCTCAACATAGACAGTAGAAGATAAATAAATCTATAAGCCATCTAATAACCATCACAGAAATTAGATTTAGAATTACATACCCCTCCCACCTCCAGAAGAGCTCTTGACTCAAATGGCTTCATGGGTGAATTCAAGCCATAGTTTTGAGAAGGAATGGTATTAGTCTTAGAGAAACTCGTCAAGGCGGGGGAGGGGACAGAACTCTTACTAAACATGGTTTGTGACCCTGTTGAGAGCCTAGTCCCTCAGCCCAGCCAAGACATTTCACAAAAACTAAAGACTAATGATGTATAAACATAGACACAGAAATTCCCTCAGACTTCTAGCAACTCTAACCCAGAAGACTTTCAAAGACCCATTCATCGTGACCTAATAATTGGCTTACCATTAGAAAACTAATCAATGCAGTTCGCCACATCAACAGATGAAAACAGGAAAACCACATGCTCATCTCAAAAGATACAGGAAAAAAAAATCAGAAAAAATTCAACACCCTTTGCCAATTTAAAACAACCACACCAACACAACCCAGGAAGCTAGCAGTTGACGGGAAGTCTCCCAACCTCTTAAAAGGAATCCACAAAGCCCCACAATTTACATCATACTCCGTGGTGAGAGAACACATGCTTCTCCCTGAGATCAAGAACAGGGTAGAATCTTTCAACCTCACGCAGGAAGTCCTCACCACGGAAACAAAGCCCAGAATGAGAAAAAGGGTCGAGAGACTATAAAGGAAGAGGTAAATCTGTCTTTATTTTAAAATCCACAAGAAATTCTTAAAATTGAAAAAATAAAATAAAAACTGTAAGTGGACTGTTTAGAAACAGATACGAATTCGAGATGGAGAGAATTAGGTTAAATGAGGCAAGACTGAGGAGTGTCCGGTAATGGACTGTGTTTTTTAAAGCTTTGTAAGATTTGGCGTCTTTCTTGGGGGGTTTTCAAAATCTTTGTTTTACTTTGATAAAAACCCAAATTCAATTGGAGAGAGAAGAAGACAGAGTTCTCAGCAGGCATTAAATTTGTTTCTGGAGCTTCAACTCTCTCTTCAAAGACAGTTCCCTTATTGAATAAAGCCTTTTCCCTTGGCCGGCCCCCTGGAAATCAGTGTTGAGTGAGTCTTGTGCTCTCTGAAAGGAAAGCTCCTAACAGCTAGAGATACTTAAAAATGCAAGCGTGTTTTCAGTTATTAATAGATTTCAATCAGGCCTTGAAATAAAAATAAAGATGTAAATTGTATGCATAATTAATGAGTTTTAAAAAATTGTTCCCATGGTGAGGATTAATAGTTTTTGGCTGTTAGCCCCAAGGATAAGAAACTATGCTAACACAGAGTTTGTCAATGAATCACTTCTATGTATGTACCATGTGAACACATGTTGGTTATTTGCATAAATATCTACATATATGGATATGTTGATGCCCATCAGCTACATACTGAGGGTGGGAAAAGGCAGTCTGATAAATGTTTATAGTTTGTAACATGAAAACTTCATCCAAGCTGAAAAACTCCACACAGCGTTTAGATTTACGCCACCCACTTCTACTATCAGTGTTCAGTTCTCTCTCTATTCTCTCTTACATTCCTCCCTTCACTCCATAGCCCAGCTTCAAATTCACAATCCTCCTGCCTCCACCCCCTGAACGCTGGGATTACAAGCCCGTGTCGCCACATCCAGCTTTGGTTATCTCCTTGTTCATACATGCTAAGTGGCAAAGACAGTTGAGTGTCAGAACTCAGTTCATTCAACCTCAGGGCAGGGCAGAAATCAAGGAAGGGGAGGAAACAGCGTGCTCACATGAAGGAAGTGGGGACCCCAGGGGCCTCAGCTCCTCCTCCTCACTCCTTCAACCACCTCATCACTCATATGGGCAAGCACGCTGCTGTATGATGGGACATTGCTCAAGTTCCATGTGTTTTCCCTTGCACAACATACGTGAAAACATTCCCCCGATTAAGACAACGCCACACAGAGAAGAACATAGGAACATGCTCAACACCTTCCCAGATCTCAAGCAACCTCTTCCAGGGACGAGAGACAGAAAGCACAACTAAAGCTCCTAGCCTATGTCTCGAGGGAAGGGGGCAGAAACACATTCATGCGGAGTAAAATATTTTGGAAAGTCAACGCCCTCTGCGGAGTCCAGATTCCTGTCATCTGTGAAGGGACGACGTGTGACGCTAAGAACAGTGAATGACACCCAAGTGCGACTTTGAAACATTAATCATGACACCCACCCACTCTGGCCCGAATTTTAGCCTGCCTGTCTCTTTCTCAGAGGTTTCCTCTAAGTTCGAATCCCAGTACCCCATTTAGTTATCTCCTAGCACTCACTGAAATATATATACCTTCTCTGCTCTACTTGGAATGTAAAATGTCTCTCATGCTCTGAGTACTTGGTCCCCAGTGGGCACTACTGTGGGAGGCTGTGGAACCTTTAAGACATGACACCCGATTAGCAGAAGGTCACTGAAGACTTCCTCCGAAGGTTATGGCCACTCCCCTGGTTATAACCGCTTTCTGTGTCCACCACCATGTGAACAGCCACGGCCTCACCTCCCTCTCCCACAGATGCAGCCACTTCATCATGCCTTCCCGTCGCGATGGACTCCAACCCTCAAAACAGTGAGACACGATGAGCCTTTCCCCTTGACGTTGCTCCAATCCAGCACTTGGTCAGAGCAACAAATACATTTTCTTTTCTTAGTTTGCTTCCCTTCGAGGCCAGAAACATCGTCTCTCTTACTCATCAGCCCGCGTCCTGTGTCTGACGCAGGGCCTGACATACACCAGGTTTTCCCCATCGGTGACACATAGTTTATAATATACAGCCATGACATTGCCTGCTCAGAATGTATTGTTCTTTTTTTCTTTTTAGACTCAGGGAGTAGGCCTAGTCTTTATGGAAAGGTTCACAAAGAAGCCGATTATCTGTAAAAATGTGTAGCATTCTGACAAGAAGTGGACGCCAATGTTATCAGGGGCCTGTGTACCAACTTCCGTTAGTACAACCTGAGTGTCCCCTAGACCTGAAATGATTGTTGAAGTCATGCTGAGCAGAAGATGTACACATGTGTTTAGTCATGTAGCTACTGCTGCACTTACATGGGTAGTGCACATGTGATCATCTATTACACAGGCCGCTCACATGTGATCATCTATTACACAGTACTGCACACATGTGATCATCTATTACACAGGAAGTGCACACATGTGATCCTCTAACATGTTCACACTGTTTATTTCCTCTTACCGGGGACTGATAAGCCCGTGGTGCTGCCTGGGGCTTCTGCAGAAGCTGTTCAAGGAGAGCGAGCTCTGACACACACCAGAGCATCCACTAGAGCATTGGTTCTCAACCTTCCTAGTCCTGCGACCCTTTAACACAGCTCCTCATGTCGTGGTGACCCCGATCATAAAATTACCTCATTGTTACTTCACAGCTCTAACGTTCCTACTGTTATGAATTGTAATGTAAATAGACACGCAAGGTATCCAATATGCGACGCCTGAGGGGTCATGACCCACAGATTGAGAACCCCTGCATTAGACGAGCTCCGTGGACTCCCCGGAACATTCTAGAAAGCTGTTCTCAGGTGCTGTCTCCCACAGGTCAGGATGTGAGCGCACTGACTTTCAGGACTTTCCAAGCTTCAACCTATTGCTTCTCTCTGAGCTGTCCTCCCAATTAGCCATGAAAAGTGTCCTTGACTGGGGGAGTTCAGCCAGAATGAAGCTTTGCATCCTTCAAAGGCACCCTGACTAAAGCAACATGCAGTGTAGGTGTTATTTTTGGAGCTGGGCTCTAAAATAAGATAGGGATCTGTTGGAAGGGGCTGTCTATCAGTGACATCATGGGATCTATAGACTATCAGTGACATCATGGGATCTGTAAGCTGTCTATCAGTGACATCATGAAATCTGTAGACTGACTATCAGTGACGTCATGGGATCTGTAGATGTCTACCTCACACACAACTGACTGGTCAATGCTACCAAAGTTAAGCTCTGACAGACAGCCTACAGCTGACAATGCTTACCGGTGCTTAGAGAGAGACCATTCCCTGTGGATGGACATTTGGTTTCCTTTCAATAGTTTGCGAAAATTAACAACTGTTCTGCGCTATTCTTTTTTTAATTACTACTATGAAATACCTGGAACCTTGTACTTAATGAAGAAACGATTTATTTGGCTCGGTTTTAGAGACTGAGAGGTCAAGACAGATAGCCATGCAGAAGTCTTAGTGGCGGATGGCACACGGGACAGGAAGAAATTGTCTCCAAGACAGAAAGCTGGACAACAACTCAGGAGTCAAGTTCACACTTTCCTTTCTCTGTATGTGTGTGTGTGTGTGTGTGTGTGTGTGTGTGTGTGTGTTCATGCTTGTGTAAAAGTGTGTGTACACATGTGTGCCCATAAACATGTATAGACAGAAGTCAACCTTGGGTGTCATTCTTCCGGAGCTATCTTGGTTTTTGTTTTGTTTTGTTTTGCTTTCTTTTTGTAAACAGACTACCTCACTGCTGTGTTGCTCACTGAATAGGTAGCTAAAATGGCTGACTAGTTAGCGAGCCCCAGGGATCTGCTTGACTTTGCCTCCCTGGCACTCAGAATTTAGCTATGCCAACTATTTTACATTTCTGGGGATCAAACTCAGACCCTTATACCTGCCACCCAGGCCCTTAATTGACTGAAATATCTATGCAGCCTCAATCTCGTGTTTCTGATAAGTTTCTTTCATGGAATCTAATTCAGGGTCTCATGAGAACTACTTTAACCCTTTCTGGCAGCAACACCCCTAACAAAATCTAGCAACCCCCACCCCCAGTTAGCACCCACCCACACACCTCTTGTTCCACCAGCTCTAACGTCACCATACTGAAGATCCAGTCTCTTAGAGAGCATCAGTCTTTGAGAAACAACAACTAAGCATGATAGGTACAATGAATAAAGATGCACAGTCATCATTTCATGGATGTGTGGGCTAAATTCCTAGAGTTGGAATTTCTGTATCAAAAAGTGAGACTGTTTACAGTAATAGACGAGATATTGCTGACCTGCCAGCTAAAGATGCTGTCCCAATTTACATTCCCACTAGCAATCCAGGATCGGCCTCTGTCCACCCTCGTTAACACTTTCCAGTGGGCTTACATTTGTTTGTCTAATGAGGTAAATGTGCTATTTCACTGTGGCTTTATTTATATCTCTTACTATCAATAAGACTGGTCGCTCATCCTCATGTTCAATGTCATCTGTATTTTGGGGATCTGTGTATTAAGTACTTTTGCTCATTTTCTTTTGGTGGTATAATTTTCCTCTGGCATTTGCAAGATTGTTCTCCCATATGGAAGTTGGCCTTCTGACTCTGATATGAATTGCAAATACTTTTTTTTTTCACACACATAATCATTTGTCTTTTTACTTGGCTTAAAGTAATTTTGCCAGGCAGAAAATTTTTCTCTATTTTTATGTTGTCAAATTCATCACTGTCAGGTTTTCATTCCACGTTTATGATGACATCTCCATTCTGAGGGGGAAATCAATTCGTTTCTTCTGGTAACTCTGACTTTGATCGATATTTGAATTATTTTGGTGAAAAGTGTGATATATGTAGTCAACCCCCTCAATGCCTCCTAGCATTTCAGCACCATTTATTAAATCATCCCTCTCTTCCACAATGATTCAAGGTGTCACTTCAGTGAAACTAAATCTTCCCACTCAACATATAATGTTTGGCTGTTGTTATTCAACAACTTTTAAATCTTCCTACAGAAATATTTAACATGTTTCATACTGTTCTGTGGGGGACTTGCTCCCACTTTTTTCCCCCAGGGTACTCTTGAGGAGTGAAAGATAAGAGATTTAGATAGAAATATAGAGGGGAGAGAGACAGATACACAGGATAGCCTCAGGAGGGCAGGGATTCTAGTCCATCGGGCCCTGACTGTATCTGCCAAAGGGCTTTTTAAAGGAATGCCAAGGGGTGGAGCAAAAGACCTCCCCCCAGCACAACCAAGTGCAGACCATCCCAGACACCTGGTAAACACGCACGTGGTCAATCCACCCCCTTATGCAGCCCTGCTGGATAAAGCAAGCTCAGATCTCACTAGGAAACCTCTGTGGGCTCCCACCCACACTATTCTACCTTCATAATTCTTGAGTTATCCCTATATATTTTTCTTTCCTGTTGTTATTTTTGCTAACACAATTAAATGCCTTTCTGTCATTAGTATCTATTGGCAATCTGATTGGTTTATCTTTTTATTTATTTTGCTTATTTATGTAAATGCTATACTAGCTTTCGGGAAGAATACACTTTTATATAGACTTTAAAGAATTCCAGCATGCATGACGGCTGAGCAGGCACAGGTGTTTGCTGCCAAGCCTGATGTCTTGAGTCTCATCCTTGGACCCCCATGGTGGAAGCAGACAACTGACTTAACACAGTCCTCTGAGCCCCAAATGCATACCTCGTGTATCATGAGCACATACATACAAGAATAAATAAATAAATGCAATTTAAAGATAATCTTCACAAACTCCCAAAGGCAATGAACATCTTAAAGCTAAGTATGCATACCAGGAAGCAAGTTATCAGCAACTAGAGCTTGCAGACATAATGAATGACCCAAATAGACTACTAAAGTTTTTGGATATTATAATTATTAGATACTGGATCGAATAACCAGGTTTGGCATATTTAGGAAGTGAAGGACAAGCTTGTACATGTTTGCATGGAACAGGAGTTTAGTTAAGAAGTCTTGGAAATTAAGCAAAGAGAACATCTAAGAAATACAATAAAACAAAGCAAAGCTAAATAGGTAGACTTAAGATCATTATCGGATTAAGCTGGAGAGGAAAATTAACAACCTAGAATATAGACCAAAAGAAACTGCCCATGACAAAGGTCAGAGACACCACAAGGTCAATGTGAATGTGAGAATGTGATCAGGCAGCACAGAGCACAGAATGGGAGCCCCACAGCATCGCTGAAAACCCACCAGAGGAAGAGAACAGAGGAGAACGTGACAGTCCATTTTCCAGAACAAAGGCAAGAGTGAGTCAAGAATTCCAAAGTCAGGTAAAAGCTGAAAACAAAACACACACCTAGGAGCCTATTTACAGCTGCACAGGCAGAAACTGCAGGAAATGAAATGAAACTGTTCACTCATGAAGGAGCAACAGCCAAACTAACGGGCGACTTCTCATCTGCAGTTATAGGAGCCAGGAAATGAGGGACCAGCATCTTCCATGTACCACAGACACTCGCTAGCCCAGAACTCTATACATGGGGACACCACCTTTCAATGATGGGACAGAAATGAAGACATTTCCAGAAACAAAGCAGAAAGTGTTGGCCACCAGCGGTGTGTCCCTAGAGCAGTGGTTCTTAACCTGTGGGTCGCTACCCCTTTGTCAAATCTCTGTCTCCAAAAATATTTACATTATGACTCATAACAGTAGCAAAATTAGAATAATGAAATAGCAGCAAAATGATTTTATGGTTGGGGGTCACCACAACACGAGGAACTGTATTCAAGGGTCACAACATCAGGAAGATTGAGAACCGCTGCTCAGAAGGAAATACCACAGAGGAATTCAGGCAGAAACCAGCCTTACGTGGAAAATGTAGACACAGGAAGAGGGAGAATGCAGACAAGACTCCCATATTTCCAAGAAGAGTTTGAGCCAGTAAAAGTATGAGAGGATATTGAACACCATCGGGGAGCAGAAACATAAAAATCGAGGCCACGGTGAGATTTTATTTCCTACCCGTCCCCTTGTAGAAAATTAAATGATATTGAGAAATTCCAAGTCTTAATGGACATATGCAGCCACAGGCTTCTTTTCATGTTGTGAGAGGACTGTGTACTGGAAAACAGTTTGCCATATCTCCTGAGTTCATTATTAACCCACATACGATCCATGCTATGCTCATTCTCCTGGGAAGCTCTGGTACACATGCAAGAGAAAGTATAAACAATGTTTACAGTCACATGGTCTATGAAAAGACGGCAAACCTCCTCAGTGTTATCAGAAAGAGGCTAAGTGGATAAACTATGGATAATCACATAGAGATAGCCATGACAGTCACGATCCATGGAAACCTTACAGCTACCTGGAAAGTTTTTTTCAAATATTCTATGCAGGCCCAAGTTAAGGACCAAGCCCTCCACAAGACACCCCTCATTTCAGATGCCAACAACTAGTCTCGGGAGTCCCTGGATGACCCGCACTTCTAATCACTGCTCTACATTTGCTGTTTCCCAAGATTCCTTCAGGCTTGGTCCTGTTCCATCAGGGAGTCACTCTGCCTGTCATGACCAGTTCTCTATAGAGGCCAGACACAGGGAGAGATGTAGATGATCGGGTTTGCGTCCTTTCTCCATGACATCGGTGTCCCAACTTTCCAAACAATTGATGAATCGCTAACAGTCAGAAAGATCCAATGAGTTTGGGGCTCAAAGAGTTTTGGGGGAGGGAGATCATGGGGGAACGAGGTCATATCTAGGTCACTGGACATGAATATTAAATCACTGAGCATGTCTTTAAATTCAATCTCTATCCTCACTTCCGTTCATGGACACTGGCTCAGTCTCAACCCTTATGCCTACAGCTGGTGTTTCTGGTGATGAGACCCATTCTTAAGGCAGTTTGATGCCCATCCGGAGTCATTTTATGAGCCTGATAAGCACACTTCTATCGCTCAGGAAATTCCAAGGGTTTTTGGAACTCGGTTCTAGGGTCTCAAGACAAAGGCCAGACACATTCTTTATTGTAAACTCCCTAATAAAATTCCGGCAGACCAATCTCTGTCTTGAGGTCTATTTCCAGGGAATGTGACCTAGGATAACTCTTGCCAAGAGCATTTTGAGAAAACATGAGTAATTGTTCAGCCCCAACAGTTCTTCGGAGAACTGGGGAGCACAAGGACCCGGCCTTTGCTGAGATGGCCCTACTTATGTCACCAGGCTCATTCTGACAGCAACGTAAGGGTCACTGCTTAGAAGTGTCCAAGATTTGAAAAGATCTTGGGCCTGGATGGGCCTGTAGTTTCAGTTTTAACTACATACATGGCATTGCGTAATGTGGAATACTTCTGTTACACACACACACACACACACACACACACACACACACACGCGCGCGCGCGCGCGCACACTCGCGCACACACACACACACTGTTAAGCGTTCCCTTGTGGTGAGAGCAACATAGCATTTGCTTGCACAGAATCTGGATGGTACAGCTCACACCATCCATCATGGCCTCAGTATGTCATCCATAGACATGGTAAAAACAGACGCATGAGCTGCAGCTGTTACAGCGCATCACAGTGCTCTGCAATTTTAAACACAGTTTTGGAAGCCAAACTCTTAAGAACTGGTAGACTACCCTGCTTTCACAAGGTCCATCATAAGTGTTTTTAATTCATAATGGAAGCTACTAACTTGGGTTCCTGAATGCTCAAAAGTTTCAGCCTAGTTGGGAGTTGTGGTGGTATTGTGTTCCCCAAAACATTGTGCACCCTAATAAACTTATCTGGGGTCAGAGAACAGAACAGCCACTAGATATAGAGGCCAGAAAATAATGGCATACATGCCTTTAATCCTAGCATTCCAGAGGCAGAGATCTGCCTGGATCTCTGTGAGTTCAAGGCCACACTGGAAACAGTTAGGTATGGTGACACACACCTTTAAACCCAGGAACTGATGGTAGAAAGCAGAAAGGTATTTAAGGCATGAGGATGAGGAACTAGAGTCTTGTTAAGCTTTTAGGCTTTTGAGCAGCAGTTCAGCTGAGATTCATTTGGATGAGGACTCGGAGGCTTCCAGTCTGAGGAAATAGGATCAGCTGAGGAATTGGCAAGGTGAGGTGGCTGTGGCTTGTTCTGCTTCTCTGATCTTCCAGCATTCACCCCAATACCCAGCTTCAGGTTTGTTTTTATTAATAAGACCTTCTAACAATTCATGCTATGCTATTTCATATATTGTTGCCATAATCAAAGAAGAGGCATTTACTTAAATGCTAAGGTTTGAAGCTGGAGCACAAATAGAGTGAACAGGCACTGTAGTTGTCTACCCTGCTTGCGTTAACCTGCACTGAGTTTTCCCCAAGTGCTGTTATTATCCTTTACATCGGTTACTTGTGATTTTAATAACCCCATTTCCAGCAGTAACTACCCATGGTTAAACGTTACCCCTAAGGAGAATCTAATGCTCAATACAAGCAACAAACTCATCAGGTCACCCCTGGGATCACTTGTACTTTTCCTTTAATGATTAAGCACTACGATCTAACTTTCTTAAAAAGGGTGCTTGACTAGCTATCCAAGACATGTCTTTCCTGGCCTAAAAGTCTTAAGATCCTATCTCTAAATACAATATTTTAGCAATCACTTTTACAGTGGCCTTTGGTTATTATTAAGTCAAGTAATTCAAATAAGCATTGCACACCTAAACCACCTCTGTCTACAAATAATAGATGTCATTGTACCCTTTATAGACCAGTCAAATGTCTGCTTCTTAGCCTGTTCTAAGAAGATGAGATGTATAATTTAGTCAATGAAACTTACAACTGAATTTCCAATCATCTTGGATATTATAAACAACACACACACACACACACACACACACACACACACACACACACACACGAAGAAAGATTATTTCAAATTTCCTTAAACTTACCATGAGTAATAATACTATGGCTTTTATTTTCTCCATTTTCCCTAACTCCGTTTTAAACTTTTTTGGAAATGAAAGATTCTTGAACTGTCATCAAATTGCTTTAACTGTCAGAGAGAGCCAAAGTCATTCCCCCAGCAAAAAAGGACTCTTGACTAGAGGTCTGAGACAGGGAAAAGAAACTTGATTCATCCAGGAGGGCTCTCCTTACCCATGGGCAGACATGTGCGTTCATTCTGCTACTAATAATAGTCAAATTTCTTACTCTTGAAGGGAGGTTGGCTGTGGGGAGGTGCCCTGTTAACTAATATTCATCTCCTCGAATCTCCATCAGGCCTAACTTCTGTTAATAACCTCTGATTGTCCATATGAATCGGGTTTTTACTTATTTCTTCAAGTTTATTTCAGCCACCCTGTGTGACAGGGCACATGTCCTAGAGTTAAATGTTGTTCCCCATGTTGTCACTTTGTCCTTTAGTTTGATGTCAAAGCCACACTAATGACAATCGGATCATTTCACAGTCCTATTAGGAGGATCAAATAAGCTAAGACAATACTCAAATACTTGGCCCAGTGCCTAGAAGAAGATGGGCACTGGATGAGCTATTGCTCCTTTGAGAAGTTCATGGGCATGGCTTTTTATGCAGTTGTTGACTTTTAGTTTAAATGACATACAACTGTACTTAAACAACAACACCAGCAAAACCATGCCTCAGTTATCAATCATCCTTACTAAAGTTAGTTCCACCAAAGCAATGGTAAAGGGTATTTAAAACAGCAAAACTCTGGAAGTCAATGGGAAACTGTAGAAGAGACAGTGAGTGGTGCAAGAAGTCAAGACTCAAACAACAACAGGATGTGAGGGGGTCCCTCCCGGTGTCAGACAGGGAAGCGAACCTCTGGAGAAGAGATGAGGATGGAAACCTGGTGCGGACTGACTTTGTCAACCTGAGTCAGACTTTGGGGAGTCTAATGCCAGGCGGTTCATTGACAGCTTATTTAAAACGCGGTACAGTTTGGGAAAAGGTTTCCAGGCCCCAATGATGAGCTGAGCATTAGCATGCATTCATTCTCACTCTCTGCACTTGATTGTAGACTCACTGTGGCTTCAAGATGTTGCTCCCTTGACTTACCTAAGAGGGTAGGTGATGACTAACTGTGAGTTAAAATCAACCCTTTCTTTCTGAAGTTGCTTTTGTTGGGGATTTTATCACAATAAAAGAAAAGGACCCAAGATAGTAGAATTTTATTCAAGCATAAAGAAAAATGAAATTATGGCTATCTCAGTTTACAGTTTAAAGGTGAAGCCCATCCTGGCAGGTGTCATAGTCAGAGTTTCTAGAGCTGTGACAAAACACCATGACCAAGCAACTTGAGGTGGAAAGGGTTTATTTGGCTTAGTTAATCCTCTCTGGAAACACCCTCACAGACACACCCAGAGATGTGCTTCTCCAATCCCCTAGATGCTGAGAGTTTATTCTTCACAGATCTCAATGAACGGCACCTAAGTGCTGACATTTTTGTATTTTTTCTACCCACATGAGGTCCGGGCTGGGTTTGCAACTCATCTAAAGTAAAAAACAGGACTGAAGTGACAAGGTGCTAGATGTGGAAGACGAGGCTGCCTAGAAGCTTCCTTTTTACATCTTTGGATCTGAGCTGTCAGGTAAGACACGGAGAGGCCATGCTGGCAGAGTTACTTGTACAAATCAACCTTAGGGACTAATGAGAGGAGAGGCCCCTGGGCTGTAAGGGTGGGGAGAGCAGCTCAGACATCCCAGTACCATAGTTGAATCTTCAGAGGATTCCAGCTTCAGCTGCCACTAGACTGAGAGACCACAAGAAAGGGGAAACAGGAAACCCACCTGTCTCTGTGATATCATAAAATAGTGTTATCTGTTCGGGGGCCCCAAGGTCTGAAGTGGTTGTCATGGCATGATAGTAAACAACACCCCTGTTCACAGAATCCCAGCTGGAAATGAGATAACACTCCTTCAGGTATCAGCTTTACTGATGGGTCTGTTGGAGTCACCATGGCCCTGCTGTTTGCCCTGCCAGTTGCCTGATCCCAAACACAAAGGCAAGCTAACAAATGGCCCAGGAAGAAAAGACACTGACAATCCCAGTGTGGTTTTAAGAGGTGAAGAGAAGAAACAGCAAGTGGGAAACTGAATCTGCGTGTAAATATTGGATTTACAGTAGCAAAAAATAGAAAACAAAAAGCCTGAAACATGTTAGCACTGTACCCTGGTGTCTTAGTTAGGGTGTCTATTGCTGTGAAGAGACACCATGACCACAACAACTCTTACAAAGAAAAACATTTAATTGGGGCTGGTTTACAGTTTCAGAGGTTTAGTCCATTATTGTCATGGTGGGACATGGTGGTGTGCAGGCAGACATGGTGCTGGAGAAGGAGCTCAGAGTCCTACATCTTCATCCACAGGCAACAGGAAGTGAACAGAGACCCTGAGTGTGGCTTGGGCATATATGAACCTCAAACCCCACTCCCGCAATGACACACTTCCTCCAAAAAGGCCACACCTAATAGCGCCATTTCCTGTGAGCCAAGCATTCAAACATATGATTCTCTGGGGGCCATACCTATTCAGACCACCACACCTGGAATCACAGGCTTTGAATCAACCATTTCCAATCCCAAGAACATCAGCTGTTGACTTGTTTGATTTTTTTTTCCAAGTGCCTCAATCCTCATGGGCATGTGATATGGGTGGAATTGTTTCCTAGTCATTTTTGTGCTTATTAGAGTTTTCCTAACTTCCAGCTCTTTTTAAGTATGAGTGGGCAGCTCGATGTATAAAAGAATTTTATTCTGTTTTTTTTTAAATCTTTAGTAAGTGGTATGACTCATTGCTTAATTTCTTTGGGGCTAACTGAAAGATTTTATGTGTGTATCTATATGTATATGCGTATACATCATATTTTTATTGGAGAAGCTTTTAAATTAATATAGCTTTGAGTGTGTAGTGATGTTCAGTAGTAGACTATACCTTGGGTGATATATTACTGCCTTGTTTAGTAAGCTGGATAGAGCTTTTTTGTTCATTTTCAAATATCCATGGTTAGCCTAGCCTGAAAATAACATTGGATTTCTCCCCATAGATGCTTCTTTCTGATAACTGAAATACCATAAAAAGCCAAGAAGCCTCAGCTCACACAAAAACTATTTTTTGATGTAAGAAGCTTTATTTACGTATGTATTCTGGACCCTATCAACAAATTTAAAAATACACGCTGCCTCCATTTGCTAAGGTTTATTCCTCCAAAATTTGTGCTGAATTTTGTTACTGTGACTGTTTTGGGAGGAGGGCCTTTAAGGTGGGTAGGGGATTAATGTCTTTCCAGTGGAAGTGTTTTGTCATACAGTGATACTTCCAAATGCTTACCTTCTACAGTTGCCTACCTGCCCTTCCCATTTCTTATAGTATGAAGCCTTTCCTGCAGACAACTGGTCAACCTTGGACTTCTAGCCTCCAGAACCATGAGGGAAATTATCTTTCCTTTATAAACTACTGAGTCTCAGGTGTTTTGTTATGGCCACAGAAAATATCCTAAGATACTATTACAACCCTGCTAGTTCTCAAATGCCAGGACTCTATGCCAGCTAAACTGAGGCTGATCTTTTAAGATGTACCCACAACTACCTTCGCTCTTTGTATCTACTTATTGGTGTTTAGCATCATCTCCCTTGTGCAAACTTTTCTCCCAGATCTGACACCTGACTCTGACTCCTACTGGGTTTGATAAAGACTCTAACACCTCAGTCATCACTTTAGAACTTGGATTCTTTGGAAGCTTCTAGCATAGCTCATTCCATGTCCTGGTGTTGTTCCCCAATAGGGATAAGTAGTTCCCACTCCAGATTATGCTCTTGTACCACTCCTGAATGTTCTGGCTGTCCACTTGGGACACCAACTTAGACAGGCTTCCCCAGATTCCTAAAAGCTGTGAAAGGGCTTAAATCAGAGTCCTTAATATGGGGGAGACTGGAAAGAGGATGCCATATCTAATTGCTTCAAAACTGACCAGAAAGCCAACATTACTGTTGGGGAGGAAAAGAAATCTTTCTTAATTATAACAACCCACTGAATTTTTCTCCAGCTTTTGCAGCCTTTCTATTACAGGAGGAGAGGACAATTTCAGCATCAGTGTCACCAAGGGCCACACAGCACAGCATGTCACCTCATCAGCATTCAACAGGCATTTATTGAATGTAGACATGGTTCCTACCTTTCGACACAGCCTTTTCTCTTAAAGAGCTCGTGATATGGAGCAGGACACACGTACCAAAGAAAATAATTCCACTACCTTATCAGAAGAGGGACTGGTAATAAGGGTTATGGGAGCGTAAAGGATGGGTAGGTGCTGAATAGAGCAGAGGGGACTGGAGAAGGCTTTATGTTACAGCAAGTCCATTGAGCTGTATCTTTAAGAATGAGCAAGTGTCTTTCTGGCAGGGGCTAGGTTATTGATTTTCCACGACGAATGGAAGCAGGAAGATATTTGTAGGTTTTGGGAAGGGGAGTTGTTGAGTGTTGCCTGAGCCACTGGAAAAAGAGGAAGCAGAAGTAGATAAAGCTGATGCTGAAGGATATAATAACCAGGACATAGAATGTGTAAGTGGCTGGGACTTTGGGAATGGGCAGTTGTGGAGAGGAGCTTTGGACTTTAGGAGAATGTCACAACCAGGTCTGGAATTTAGAAGTTACTCATCCAACAGAGATGGACTAGTTAGCTGAGGGCAGGGTGCAGCTGGAAGCAAAGATGACGTTAGAGACGACAAGAAGACCTTGGGGACTGCTGTCTTGGCTCTGTTGAGTGTTGATGAGAACCCAAACCGAGTGATGAAAGTGACCATGACACAACTCAGAGAGATTCATTTGTGTTCCTGGAGCCTAGACTAGGACTATTCAAAGTATGGGACTGTGGCTGCAGTAACATCCTCTGCTTGGTAGAAATGCAAATTTGTGAACAGTGTCTGAAGGGCACCTTTTGGGACATGCCCTGGCTTTCCGGGTGTTTCATGAGCTCATTAGCTCTAGGGCTCTGGATCAGGGCCTTGACGTCTGTGTTTCTATAAAACTCGCGCTGGTGTTGATGAACAGTATGCAATCTGTGGTACCAGAGTTTACAGTTAAATCACATCTAGCTAGAATGCAATGTCCACTGAAGTGTGAGAAGCCCTCTTTTCTGAGCCAGGAATATAGCATCTTAGAGTTGTATTGCTATTGACTGGGGAGTCATTAAGTTAGGACCTAGAGCAAATATCTTTTTCCAGGTTGGTGTGTGTTGTAAATTAATTTGTGATTAAACATTTAAGAGTGCCATAGCAAATTGGGACTTTGACATATGGTATTGTAACTGCATGGGATGGTCTGTTTCTCCCTTCTTTTCCTAGATTAACACAAGACTTAAGCCTAGAACTCCTCACCTCTCCCTCCCTCCCTCCCTCCCTCCCTCCCTCCCTCCCTCCCTCCTTCTCTCTCTCTCTCTCTCTCTCTCTCTCTCTCTCTTTCTATCTTTCCTCTCTCTCTCTCTCTCTCTCTCTCTCTCGCTCTCTCTCTTTCTATCTTTCTTTCTTTCTTTCTTTCTTTCTTTCTTTCTTCCTTTCTTTCTTCCTTTCTTTTACTTTTTAATTGCTCACAAGTTTTTAACTAGACCAGGCCCCTGTGGTATGTATTCATTGGAATCATGGACTGTAACTTTTTATGAATTCATGTCTTTCTCTCTCCTTGTATGACCTTCACTGGAGCAAGTACCATGTCTTGTTTTATTTATTTTTTATATGTTTAGTCATCTAACATTGTACTTGACAGCACTAACTAGACCTTGATAAGTGTCTATTGAGTGCATGAGCATGATGGCCGCCCTCTGAAGTAGCTCAGGTGATCCTTTCCCTCTTCTGTCATTCTGTCAGGTGATCCTTTCCCTCTTCTGTCATTCTATCAGGTGATCCTTTCCCTCTCACTTAAAGATAATATATTATCCCAGTTGTATAAATGGATGACAGATGAATAAATTATATATGGATGATCAGAAAGATAATTTGCTCTGGTCACAGTTGTTAAGTGGCAGGTACGGGATTTTCAGATCTGTCTAGTTCCAGAACTGAGCTCTTTTCAATAAGCCATTTTGCCTTAAAATTTAAGGCTGACCTCATTTTGCATACTCATTACCAAGGCCAAAGAGAAAGGAAAGCTCCCCACTTTTCCACCTTGTATGGTATGAATCACACTCGACTTTTCTAAGCCCTCCTGGTTCACTCTTTCAATGAATCATTCACTAAGATACTACAAATTGAATTTTGATCTTCTCTTCCTCCCAACACCTCCATCCTCCTGATTTCTCCAGCCACTGTTGTTTCTCAGACCTACCACCATGACTCACCGCGTCAATGCCCTCCTTTGGGGAGTGGTGTATGTATAAATGGGTAGGATGGAGGGAGGGTGAGTCACGTCCACATAGCTGGTCTTATTGTTTGTTTGATTAACTTTCTTTGAGGACCAGCAAAGTCGCAGGCTGGGAGGATCACTGTGAAGAGAGAAATGGGGACCAAAAGTGAGGTAGGACCCCAGTAACGAAGCTGCTGGAGTTCCTCAGTGGGAAGGATAATCATAGAGAGTGGATAGGGATCTAGATTAGCTATGAACTGAAACATGCAGCTTCTCCTCCATTTCTTCCCAGCAACTCAGTAACGGGAGAGTCCGCAGGGGTGGAAGGAGACATGCTCATCTCAAGCAGCTGCCCCTCATGGCAATTACTTGACATGGCATATTTGTCTTTAAAATTTATGCCCCAGTACTCAGTATATTATACGGCAAATGCACGTGTTAAATAAAAATAGATTGTCAATTAAATTTTTATTAAAAGGAATCGCCTACATTCTGTGATTCATCTGAGTCCCCCATGCTGAGCACCCCATGCACCTCCACATTCTGATGCATGTATATAGAAAGGATTAGAATATGCCTTCTTTGGCTGAGAGTATAGCTCAGTGGTAGAGTACATGCTTAGCATATATAAGATCCTGAATTTGAGCCAGACCAAAAAAGAAAAGATATATATATATATATATATATATATATATATATTCCATAGCTTAGGCTGCTTCAGAAGAATTTGCCAATTAAAAACAGCCCTTTAGCAATGCCCTGGATAAAACTGTAAACAAAGCCACCAAACTCTGCTTACTTGTTAAATTGCCCGAAATAGTAATGTACCACGCAGTTTCTGATAGGATTACAGATTTATGAAGTATAGAAATGGTTGCTGGAAGATTTCTCCTGCTCTCTCTCTCTCTCTCTCTCTCTCTCTCTCTCTCTCTCTCTCTCTCTCTCTCTCTCTCAAGCTTTTCTGCCCCTGTGCATAGCTCTGCTTTTAATACCCTCTTGGCAGTGGCTTTATTTTCTTCCCTTGATTGCCTCTGAATGCACTGTAATCCTCTTTTCCGGTCACTGTCCCTTTTCCTCCAGGTAAATGAACCGCTTCCAGCTGTGGGACAGATGCCATGGTAAAGAAAAAGGTACAGTCGCTTTGTGTGAGGCTGTCACTCGTGCCTGGGGTTGCAAGGCAGACATTTTTAAAAGTCTAAAGGCTTGGGCATATTTAGGAAAACAGATGATAACCAAATGACGCATGGATGGGCTTGCAAATTCCAGTTCTTCCATATCTGTGTGTTTGGGAGTGGGTGGGGCAGAGAAATGGGAGGGAATAATGAGGATGCGGTCAGGGAAAGGTTTGTCATTTTTCACATTCTTCTTGGATGGGGGTGGAAGGGAGGAGGTGGGTAGGAGGCGTTTGACCAAGTCACTGAGCTCCTTGGAATTCAAAACTGTTATTAGGGAGTCCCTAGTGCATAGCTCTGTGACTCTACATCCATTCATCCAATAAATACACATTCACACAGACTAAAATAAGGCTGGACTAGCAAGAGCTTCACGGCCGGGGATCAGGCCTCATGCCTGTTTCCTCAGTATTGAGGAGGCTGAGCCGGGAGAATTACTGTGAATTTGAAGGGCAACCTGGGCTAACCCAGTGTGGGTTATGGTGTGAAATCCTGCTTCGAATGACAAACAAACCACAAGACAAAATAGGAACTCAAGATCTCGTGTGCATGTGAGAACACGCCCGGTGTGTGGGGGGGACTTTAATTCTTCTCCTGGATCTCAACCACCGTGGTCAGCATGTTGAATGGTTTTGCTGGCCTCACACATGAATGTGAACCTGGTAGATGAGATCAAGAGAAGGGTTGAGTAAGGGATGCGTCAGTCAGTCAGCTTTCAGTCACTGTGAGGAAAGACCTGAGACAATCAATTTCCATAGAGGAAAGATTTTTCTTGACTCACAGATTTGGTACACAGTTGCTTGACCTGGATTATCTTAGGAGAGGCAGAAGTGTGTGGAGAAAACCACCCAAGAGAGAAGAAGGGCCCAGGATACCCTTAAAGGACATATCCCTAATGATCTACTTCATCTAATTGAAGTTTCTACCCCACCTCCCAATGGTGCTATCAGCTAGATATCAAGCCTCTGACCCCTGAGACTTTGGGGGATAGTCTAGACTCAAAATAGCAAATAGGCATTCTTTCCAGTCCCTAGACTGTGACAATACCTATGTTATGGTTAACTACGAAATGAAATGTCCCCCCCAGGGTTCTGTGTTTGGATACTAGGTCCCCAACTCATGGTACTGATTGGAGAGACTGCAAAACCATTAGGAGGTAGGGCTTCCTGGAGAAAGTAAGTCCAGGGAGGTGAGTCCTTGGGGATATGGTATCCTTAACTCATCCCTGCCATGTTCTCTGTGTCCAGGCCTGGCTGTCATTGAAGAGCAACAGCCATGTAATCCTTCCATGCTTGGGCATGCCTTCCTGCCGTGACGGACTCTATCTTCTGAAGTCATTAGTCAACTAAGCCTTCCCTCCTTGCAATGTTTCTGCGAGGTATTCCGTCATAGTGATGAGAAAGCGAATCACTCTGATCTCATACAGAATTTGAAGGAATACCCACTGCAATCATTCACTGGGCATCCATGAGCACCTCCTGTGTGAGAGCCCTGGGAACCAAGAAGGCCTGTTGTTCATGTTCCTGAGGGAGAGAGATCGACATGGGAGCCAGCTCATCCCAGATGGCGGCTGTGAAATGTGACTCCATTCATCTCCCTTTCTTAAACACAACGACAGGTTCACAGTTATATATCAACTAGAGCTTCCCTGAGAAGCCCAGCCCTCACCCTGCCCAAAGTAGGACAAATTAAACCTGAGATGAGAGAAGTAGACTTATAATTCATAAAAAAAAAACCCTGAACCCACAAAAGCAGTGCAGGAAAATCAGATGAGCGTGTTCCAAGATAACCATTATGCCATAGTCACTGGATGGGTAGAGTAAATACAGTGGTACTCCTTACTGCGTGTGTTTGAAGTTGAGGTGAGGACGTGAATACATGTATTTAAATAGCATTTTTAAACCATCTGTTCATTTACAACGAGCTACAGAAATAGTACCTTCAAGGAAAAGGGTCTTTGAAAGGAGATCCATTAAGGAGAGTTTAACAGGGAGAGTTCTTGGAAGAGGTGAGCTTAAAATGGATGTTAAGCTGACATGCGCAGAAGCGGGTCCGCAGCCAAACCTCCCGCGGCTGCATTTACCTATCCATAGATGGCAGGAGTCCCATAGGAATGAAGATAACATGGGGGTGGCACCCAGGCATGCAGGAAGTACCTATCAGATTCCTATCAAGCTTATTTTTAGAAATGCTGATAAAAATAAAAGAACAGTTTTCAGCTTCCATTTTCCATGTCACCTTTAACATAAAAAAAGTGCCAAGTTTCATGATTTGTTCATATCGTTCACATCCTAACTCTATAACAGATTTGGGGGGGCGGCACAGCAGAAGATCAAAGGCGGGTTTTCCAGTCACAGAGGAAGTGTTATTTGAGGCAGATATTTGTTAGTTAAATCCAGCGACGTGTGAGGGATGTCAGAAATAGGAGTTGACCATCAAGTCACCTCCCAAAGGAGTGGCCGGGGTGAAGTCTATTCGTCACTGTCCTAAGAACCTGAACTCCGTTTATGATGGCTCTGTTTAGTCACAGCCCAAACCCAGGCAGGTCCTGATAGCATCAGCGGCTCGAAATATGGAAACACGGAAGGGACACACTGTTTAGAGACGTCCCTCGAGTGGTACGTGCAGCTGTATTACAACTGCCGGCTCAGCCCATCAGAAACTGGTGGAGGAGAACTCAGACTTCAGGACCTTACTGAGCCCAAATGGATCATTTCTGCAACGCTCCAGTGCTAAATGTATCCCCTCACATTTCCATGGTGGGAGAAATATCTGCTTTCTAGGGAAATACTCTGAAGCCCAGATCACCCAATTCCTCTGGAAAAATACAGATGTGAGAAATGGTGGGAACTCTGAGTTCCACCTCAGGTCATCAAGGTTTATATGGGTTCAATTTGACCCCTCCCCCTCCACAGCTAGCACCTGCGCCTTCAGGCTTGACCTTATTTGGAAATAGGGTCTTTGTGTGTGTGGGGGGGGTACTCAAGTTATGAGGAGTTGATTGGGACAAATCCTAGTCCAGTATGCTTGATCTTCTTTAAAAAAGTGAAATTTGGACACAGTGAAACACATCCTTAGAGGAGAAATGACAGGAAATGAGTCACGGGCGAGGTGGTTCTCTATAAGACAAGGAGCACCTGCAGTTACCCAAATGGAGAGGTAAGGGCTGAACCACACACCCCCCTCCAGCAGCCACAGAGGGAGGGCAGGTTTGCCAGCACCTGGATTCCAGACTTCCAGCTGTGAGACAGTAAATTCTGTTGGTCAAGACACACACTTGGGAGACTGCCTACGACATCCCTAGGAGGTCAGTGTATGTACAGCCGAGCATGCTCTCTCTAAAGAGACCAGCGTAGGTGGGACTCAATGAAACAAAGACCTTTAAAAGCCTCAGATGAAGAGGGTGTTGTGAGAGACCTGGAGAGTGAGGAGACCACAATTACTGCTGGTTGGAAAGAGGTTTGACTGGGCTAGGTGGCATTTGACTAAGGACGGCTGTGTGCACCTTGTTCAGCTGTGTGGTCCCTTTATCCGGCCACACCTTCCTGGCCATTGTTTCCCATTGTAACAAAGAACTTTCAGTTACAGGGAACACTCAGGCCCACAGTGGTTTTCTTCTTCATCATCCTGGCTCATCCTTTACCCCTAGAACAGGGTTCCAGTGACTCTGGGTGTACTGTCAGGGAAGAAAGGAAGTGGGTCTCCAGCCTTCCCTAGATCCCACCTGGTTTTGCCCCTTCTTCCAGGACTCCGTGAAGGGATGCTGTGGGTAAGAGCCAGAGCACCTTCTGCCTCATTTTCTTGGAACTGGGAGGGGCACAGGACACAGGAAAGATGAATTCCAGGGAAGTGACTGCACGTTGAGGGGTGGGGACAAGGTCTGATTTGTCATTCCACCACAGTACAACCCCCAGCATGTACAACTTGCCCCAGAATCCACTTTCCCTGATCCGGGTGCCTCTCCCACTTCCAGGAAAGTAACTCAGAAGTGACTCTCCTTTCTCCTCCAGCACCATGCAACTATTCAACAGCTTCCTAAATGAAGCTAAGAAATCTCTCAGGAGCCAGGGATGGTGGGAGCAACCTGAGTCATCCACAGGCAGAGGACAGATGGTAGCTGGGCTTTGGAATTCTAGCCACACCTGTGTGGGGGACTGTGATCCTGGGAAGCTGGAGGGTCTGATGATGGTCAAGTAAATAAAACAGCTTTGGGACTCCCCAAAGCCTGTACTAGTCAGGAGTGGTGGCATCTGCCATTCTAGCACTTGGGTGGTAGATATGAGATAAGCAGGAGTCCAAAGTTATCTGTACTACATAAAGAGGCCAGCCTGGGCTAACACAGTTCTTAAACATATAACGGCTTAGCACATACATCCAAGGCTTCTGCCATGTAAAAAAGTGTGTTGGAAGGCGGCTGGCCAGGGCATATGACTGGACTAAAGATCCTGGGCTCAGTCCCCAGCACGAAGAGAGAAAAAAAAAAACAGTACATTCTTTCTCTAAATTATGTTTAGTAATGAGAGAAACACTGAACCACACCAGAGAAAATGGAAAGCAAAATGGAAATGAAATTGTCCATAATTCACTTACTCTAGCACATCTTCTCAAATATAACAAATTAAGAAGATCTTTAAGTAAAACATAGTATATTCATATCCACAGAGTTGAATTTTGCATCTTTAAATGGAGTTACAGGTAATTTCACATTTAGCTGGGGTGAATATATCATCGTGTCCACATATATGTAATCATCGAGTTGCTCAATGTAATTATATACAATTTAAATTGTAATTTACACTTTAATAGAATGGAAAGGAGATCATACCTAATTATTCAGTTTAAATATTTCTTAAAGAATCAGAATATAAGACTCTATGTACTATCTGACTTGAAAAATAGTCCTGGAAGTAAACATCCTAAAGCAATGAGTAGGTTTCACTGTGTGTGTGTGCATGTGCGTGTGTGCGTGTGTGTGCTTGTGTGCATGTGTGTGCTTGTGTGTAGGCCAGAAGTCAGTGTCAGGGAGCTTCTCCCATTACTGTCAATATCATCTTCTGCAGGATGTCTCACTGGACTTGGAGATCACAGATTCAGCTGGACTTGCTGGCAGTGACCTCCAGGGATCCACTTGTCTCTGCTCCTCACCACTGGGGTTCCAGTCATGCACTGCGCACAGCTTTTCTGTGGGTGCTGGGGTCTGAACTCATGCCTCCATGGCAGGCACTTTACCTGCTGAGTAAATTTCAGTGTCTTGAAATGTGTCTATTTCACAGTGTCATGAGGGTGACCTAGAATGTCATAAGTGTCCAGTTTCTAAGCCCACCTCACTTTTCTATCTTCTGATAGTCCAGCTGAAATATTTCCAAGAATATCATGAACTCTCCCTTGTAGCACTATAAAACACAATGACAACTTGAGAACTGTCTATTTTCTCTCACTGTAAGAAGTATCTGAGAGACTTAACTACTAAAGAGAAAGCACTTATTGGGGCTTACATTTTGGAAAGTCTCAGAGCACGGTTGGATGGGTCTGTTGCTTGCAGCAAAGCAGTACGTTACTGAGGAGACTTATTGTGGACCAAAACCATTCATTTTGTGACCTGAGATGAAGAGAGAGTCGAAACGGGCTAGGATCCAAAAACTCTCCTTCAAGGCTGTGCATTCAAAATCCTAATGGCCTTCTCTGAGGCCCAAAGTTCCACCACCTCCCTGGGGACCAAGCCTGTACCACTTGGACTTTAGGGGACACAAAGGATCTAAACTATAAACAAAACCATAAAGCACCTTTTTTTCCCCCTAGCATCGCATATTAAGCAGATAACGCAAATGGAAATAGGTTTTAGATTCCTCTACAGAACCTATTACGGATATAATATATATGGAGAAGTGACCCTACTTACGTTTCCCAAGGTGACATCTGTTTCCCAAAGTCACATTGATGGCTTCAGGGCTGGACACCAGGTGTCCAGAATGTATGTCCCTCTGCTCCATCTGCAGTGCCCTGCTGTTCCACACAGCGGATGAGCAGCGAGCTCGGGCAGTGCACACATAGAGCCAAATCCTATTTCCAACCTGATAGCCAAGTGCATCTGAACAAATCTACCACACAGAAAATTTTAAATTGGTGAGAGAAGCATGTCTGTGACATCAGCAACTATCACTTGTACTCAGATCAATGTTTGCTTTGTGTTTTCTTATGGTGTAAGTCCTCTGGGGTTTACACATCTACACACAGAGTTATTGCCCATACCTGGTGCTATGCATCGTTTAATCAATTCCAGTGTGGCTGTTTGAGATCTTGACATTGGGATATAGGAAAAAGGACATAAGAAAGATCCTAGGACATAGAAAAAAATCCTTACAGCCCATGTAAATATCCTCCAAAGTGATAATTCTTTAATCTAGAACAGTGGTTCTCAACCTGTGGTTCGAGACCCCTCTTGGGGTTGACTGACCCTTTCACAGGGTCACCTCAGACCATCTGAAAACACAGACATCTACATTATGATTCCCAATTGTAGCAAAGTTATAGTTATGAAGTAGTAATAAAAATAATTTTATGATGGGGGTCCCTACAAGATGAGGAACTGTATTAAAGGGTCACAGCATTAGGGAGGTTGGGAACCACTGCTCTAGAACACAGCCTGTCATCAGACAATTATAAAACCAATTCCCAAGGGGAGTTTATGTGCTGCCTGAGTCACAGTGAGCAGACTCTATTGTGCTTTAGTATTATCTGCAGAGCTTGTGAAAATAGAGATGTGCAAGCCGCGGGGATGGAACCAAAACTCGGCATGTTTGAACTCTCCCCACACCCATGCCAAGAATCCAAAGAGCAGCTGAGATACAGACCCACGAAACAAGGAGACCGGCATCAGGATACAGATTAAACCTAGAAACGGCTGGGATCCTTCGTGTCTGTAGGAAAAGGAGACGAGACAGAGCGCCCAGGAAGAGATGGGGGAGGAAGGCGGACCTCACACCTCAGTTCCAGGCCTTAGCAGTGGCCTTCCCTGATTCTTCCTGCCTGGGAGTTGGAGATTCTCATCTCTTAGAACAGTGGTTCTCAACTTTCCTAATGCGGCGGCTGTTTTATACAGTTCCTCATGTTGTGGTGACCCCCAACCATAAAATTATTTTCATTGCTACTTCATAACTGTAATTTTGCTACCGTTATAAATTGTAAGGTAAATATTTTTGGAGATGGGGGTTTGTCAAGGGGTCACGACCCATAGGTTGAGAACCACTGTCTTAGAGCCAGCCCAGAGGAAAATAGAGAGCTTCATGGTTTTCCTTCTTCCTCCTCAAACCAATCTTGCTCACAAACCAGACTGCTGAATCTTTACACATCTAATCACTGGACTTTGACGGGCTTGCATTCTTTCCTCGTCTGACTCACAGAACGAGTCACAAGGAACCCCACTCATCTCTACGGTACTCAGGGTGAAGCAGGGCACAGGGAGCAGGTTCCCTTTCTTGGTACAAGTTGGGCTTTGCTTGGATTCATAGCTCCCTTTGCAGATCCCATTCTAGTACTGAGAGCTGCATCTGGAATCTATGCTTCAACCTCTGCCTCACTCTGGCTGAAGCGATGGTGGAGGTCCATATACACAAAGCCCGACAGATCTGTGAATGGGGGCATCCACCAATTTCTCTTCAGCATCTCTGTCTCCTATAATACCTGGGAAAACAGAGCACTGAACAGTCTCAGGTGCAAGTATGTTCATGTGTCAAGGACCACGTCCAGTGGAAGTGCATGGCCAAATGAATCAAGGGTCTTACCTAAGCCAAAGTCTAGAGCAGGGCAACTGACTACATCCTACATTAAGATGTGGGCACACTGCGGGTAAGGGGAGGTGCTTATTCATCTGCTTTAGTGAGTTAGTTCTTCTTTGAGCCAGGCTGAAATGTCCATAGCAGCCTCTGAGGTTTCTACCAGCCTCCCCATCTTCTCCAGCCAGCAAGCCGTTGACTATGTACCCATAAGAATGCTGCCTCAGGAACTTTGATTAGAGTGTTTCCTGACAGGGACCACAGGACAGTGGTAGCATACACTTTAAATGTCAGCACTTGGGAGGCAGAGGCAGGCAGATCTCTGAGTTCGAGGCCAGCCTGGTCTACAGATTGAGTTCCAGGACAGCCAGGGCTACACAGAGAAACCCTGTCTCTGAAAAAAAAAAAAAAAAAAAAGGCAGCGACCAATTAGGACAATGAAAATACAAAATGAATTCAGCCTTGTAGCTTTGTCTTCTTGGCCACAAAGCCCTTCACCTATCTTTGTAGGAATTAGAAATCAGTATTCCCAATTTGCAGAGAGCAGGATGGAGGCCTGCTATTTTGCTGCAAACCACAGTGAGCTAAGTCCCTTCTCATTGCTAAGGCTGACCTCTGCCTTGCACATCCAGGTCCAGGAACTCCTCCAGCTGGGCCTGAGTGACGTGACAGACAAGGCAGCGTGGCAGCATCAAGCAGTCACGAGGTCTCTTGCTGGAGAAAACTGCCACTTTAGTGTGTTCCCAGGACAGATGGCCATTTTCCAATTTACCAGTTTTACTTCCACAATTTACTTTTTTTATGAGCGTTTTACTCCTAAACGAGAAAGTCGTGTGGCCGTTTCAGCTTTTATAGCCAAGAATATTGGAAGACTGCAACAGAATTTCCATGACTTCCGCCCACCTCCTCCCTGTCCAGCTGCGTAAGCCGTGGTGTCCACAGAACGGCGCGTGTCGGAGCTGGGCCAGGGATGTCAAAGCGCTCATCCCTTCGTACCCAGCAGACTCGGACCTCCAGGCTTCTTTGCATTTTTCTGAAGTTTACATTCATGATGGCTACTACCAATGCTCTGTGTTCATGGTCATCCTTGGACACCACAGGCCTCCAAGTCAATATGCTGAAAAGGAGTCCAAAATGTAGGAAGCTCAGCCTGAATCCAAGTTGGAGGCAATTGGGTGCTCCTGCAGGGCAAAGATGGAGGCTACTGAGAAATATCTTAGCACGCTGAATATTCAGCCATTCTCAGAATGTTTAACGAATAGATTTTTTCATTTGTGGCTCATTTTTTGTGTTTCCACCCCCATTTCATTTGTTGGTTTGTTTGTTTTAATTACCTGTAATCAACCACAGTCTGAAAATATTAAATAGAAAATTCTGGAAATAATCTATGTTTTGAGTCACATACCATTTTGAGTAGTGAGATGACATCTCACACTGCATTGTTCCCCTTGGGATGCAAATCATCTCTTCGCTTAGCATATCCGGCTGTTTATATGCCCTGCCCACCACCCACTTAGTAGTCATCTAATTCATTGGCTCAAGTTCCACAATATGGCAGTGCTTGATCAAGTTCAGGAAATCCTTACTAGTTAATAATGTCTCCAAAACGCCAGAATCGTGGTGCAGGTAGTTTGGTTGTGCTAAAGAGAAACTGTGAAGCTCCCTGTGAAGGGCCATCTCACCTCATCCCTAGAAGAAGGTCGAGTTCAGTTGAATAGAATACTTTAGGAGAGACCACAACTGCATCACTCTTGTTACAGCAGTGGCGGGGACCGTTCTATTTTCTTGCTGTTTTCATGAAGCTCTCTCTGTGCCTAATTTATAATTTGAATTTTATCATATGTATACCAAAAAGAGACAGTCTATGCTTCTGTCTCCCTCATGTGTCTTTCTCTCTTGCCATGTATATATGATGTTTATAACATGTATAATATATATGACACATACAGACATATATGTATTATATGTGTGTGTGTGTATATATATATATATATATATATATATATATATATATATATATATATATATATATAAAACACATACCTGTGAACTAGCAATGGCTTCCGGCATCCACTTAGAATATGTATCCTTTGCACAGAAGGCGCACCCACTAAGCCTTTCTCAGTGCTATTGCCCGTATGGATGTGAGCTCGTATGTTGAACTCAATCTAACTGCT